>NC_088928.1:30227500-30582500 GCF_038396675.1 Hydra vulgaris | reverse complement strand
ATTGCATATTAAAAAGAAACAAGAAAATGGCAAGCAAGATCAAAAGAACACAAAAAAAAAGGTATCCACAACTAAGCAAAAGATTCAGACTAGGGCTTGTAAACTTACCGCCTTTTTGATTTACCGGTAATTTGGTAATTAAAAATTGTAATACTGGTAAATCGGTAAATTACCGATAAACTTTATATATCATTAAATCAAAACAATTTTTATAATACCATTTTTATTAAATATCATTTTTCAAAAAGGAAAGCTATCCAATATCTTGTCTCCTAATCGAGATCTAAATTTAGTACAAATTAGTCCAGCTCCTGAAAATACTCTTTCAGGTTCAACACTTGTTGAACGAATGGTCATCAAGTAGTCAAAAACTATTTAAATGTACTTCTCTCATATATTTTTTTGTCGAAAGTACTCTAACCCTTTTTTTATAACTTCTTATAGACCTTTTGTGTTACTTTCTTTTAAATTCCTTTATTCTTGTTCATTTGTTTTTTAAGAAAAAGATGACGTTTTTTCTTAAAAAGTATGTAATGAGGTTGTTATTTAAATCCAAATCTGATTCATTTAGGTGTCTTTGAATACTCTTGCCAGATTCCGCATTATGTCAACAATAATTTTAATAATTATGCTTTGCTGCTGATATTAAAAATGCCATAATTGTCTTTAAGAGAAATAATAACATTAGGGTCTGTTATATAGTGCAACACGTCTGAAAACATCATTCTTCTTTCTTTAATACTATTTATTAATTCATTTTTTAGTGCAATACTTAAAAAAGTGTTTTGGTTACTGAACTTGTCTAACATAAGTTTTAATATAAGATCGGCTACATATAAATTAACCTTTTCAGTGCAGAGTGTTTCAACAACTAACCTAATAGGTTGCAAGCTTGATATTATATTTGAAAGTAATTTTACTTCACTTTCATTAAAATCAATTTCAATTTTTAAATCTATCAGATTTTTTTGAACAGTATCTTTAAGTTTTAAAAATCTTTCCAGCATGCTTAATAAACTACTCTATCTAGTTTTACAGTTTAAAATTAAAGAAAGTTTTTTTTCAGTAGTTTATTATTTTTGGTTGGTGATTTTCTGAAAAGTTTTACAACTTTCCGAGTTTTTGTAATTAAAGAATTTAATTCTGCGTTTTGTAGAACAAGTTGAGTAGTGTCAATATCTTCGTGGTCTACTTCAAAATTTTCAATTTCCATTTCCGAATAATCAGAATCAGAAACAACATTAAGTAATACATTACCATCATGTTCATTAATATCATGTACACCTGTTGAACTAATATTATAAAGTACCTTTATGATTGCCAATTGTAGGCCATGTACGATACATAACTAATGGTTTTTATTAGGTAACTTTACCATTGTTGTTATGCACACAATATTTGACAAAGCTATATTTAATTCTTTAAGCTTCTTTTCAATTAGTTATGTGCATACCTTAGCAGGTGCGGATCCATGAATCTGAGTCATTCCAAGATTCTAAAAATTCCAAGTCGCTTCCATGTATAGTAATATTTTTATACCGACGGTTTTTATTTGATGTTCATTTATCTGAAGGCTATGAGCTTTTTTATTCTGTGAAATTTTCTTTACAACTTTTTTCCTTATTTTATCAGCATAATCCATTACTTTTTTGTGAATGGTTTTGGGCAATTTTGGTAACTCTAGGTACCCTTTTGTCTTTAGTAACATCTTTAAAGCTTTAAATGTACAAAATTTATTGAAAGAAATGCCATCTTGTGTAATTATTTTTGAAAGTACAGTTTCAAGAGATTCGCTTCTTTTTTTGATAAAAGAAGTAATTTTTTAAACTTTTGCAACTGCTGGTTCTTTTGCGCGTTCTTCGATATTTCTTTTCAATAGTGATCGACCGAAACCGAAAGTACTGAAATTTCAGCTCAGTTAGGCCGTAGCCGAAACCGAAATTTCGGCCGAAACCGAAACCAAAATTTCGGCCGAAACCGAAACCAAAATTTCGGCCGAAGCCGAAACCAAAATTTCGGCCGAAACCGAAACCAAAATTTCGGCCGAAACCAAAACCAAAATTTCGGCCGAAATTTGAAAAAGAATGTTTAAAATCCCTGAACCTTTTATAATCACCGAATTAAAGCTTAAAAAACTATTTTACATATATCTAATCTTTTTCATGTTTTTTGGCAAAAGTCTGTTTCTTAAATTTGAAAGAATGTCTCCAGCAGTTAAAAACGACCTTTTTACTTTGTTAGATGTTGGTGGATGTCTAAGGAATCTCTTTGCTACTTTTGCCAATACTTTGCTTTTAATGTTGTTTTCTAATATAAATCTATGAAATTTCAGACCTTCTTCGGAGTTTGAATCAATTTTTGAGATATTGTCAACCCAACCAAGCATTGCAAATTGCAACATTTCAGCCCTCTGCCGTTTTGCTCTGGTGTCAAATAAGGGTATTGTTCTTTTTTTAATTGTAATAGGCTCAACTTGATTTGAAGTTGGTTTATTTTTAGGACTGCCGGTAGTTGTGAGTATTGCTTTTTCAGTTAGGAGATTTTTTAGAGTAAACGACTTCTTAAATGTGATGAAAGTCCGCTAAGTGATTGAAGTTTTGGATTGTGCGATCCACAAGATATTTTCAAATTGCAGATATTGCAAGTTCCGTATTTGAAATCACTAGCTGTCACGGTAAAATAATTCCATAAATCAGTTTTTTATCGATTATTTTCCATTGCAAAATTTAGCTGAGAAACTTTTGATTAAACTATTGGTTTGGGTTGCTTTACTTAAATGTTAATTCATTTTAAGAATAATTTGAGAATAGTAA
Source organism: Hydra vulgaris (assembly GCF_038396675.1). Classification (NCBI taxonomy): domain Eukaryota; kingdom Metazoa; phylum Cnidaria; class Hydrozoa; order Anthoathecata; family Hydridae; genus Hydra; species Hydra vulgaris. Next base: position 30,579,687 of record NC_088928.1, on the reverse strand, counting down.
CTTAAAACTATTATGTAATGTGATTTCAATTAAAATTTCTACAATTGTTATAATTAAAAATTGATTTACTAACAAACGATTACAATTAGGAAACCGTTATGATCCCACTCTAAATTAAAAATTAAAAAAAACTTATAAAAGTTTCGGTTCATTTCGGTTGCAGTTTGAACCGAAATTTTGACAGAAACAGGAAAAGTAAAAAAATTGTTAAAGCAGAAATTTAAGTTTCAGTTTCGGCCGAAGCCGAAAGTTTCCGTTCACTACTTTTCAACACATTAATTTTATGTTGACTCTTTTGATGGGCATGTAAACCACTTGTACTACCACCTGTTGTTTTAATTTTTTTGCGCATTGTTTACAAATGGCTATATCTCTCGTTTCCGTACAATTATAGTAATTCCAAATTGAACTTTTATCCATTAAAAAGTCTTTAAAACAATTTTTAAAACAAAATTTAAAAAAATATACAATAGAAGCCAACATCTATTTCAAAGTTGTTTAATTAGAGTCATTAAGTTTACTCAAGCATTAAGTTTAAACAAAAGAATGCTTTGCACTTTTATATTTTTAATTTTTAATCTATTGACAAGGAAATAAATAATTTATTTAATATTTATAGTACGTTATTTAATAGATAAAAATATTCAGCAATTAGGTGTTAAAACAATCCTTACATAGCAGTTTGATTTACCTTACATAGAAGTTTGATTTACCGGTAAAAAAACTTGAACTAACTTTAGGTATTTACCGGTAAACTAATAACCGGTATTACAATACCAAATTCAGACTGATTTTATGAACAAAATTGGACTTGTTGTTGATTTCCCCAAATGTTGTGGTTCTGGATCGAGAACAAATGGCAATACTACAAGACACCTGTTTGCAATAGAAGAAAAAACAGCTGAAATTCTGGGTATTGATCAAAACTTTATATTCAGATTTTGCATTATATTCAGGATATGAAATAGACTGCTTAAAATTCAAGGATTATTGTTGTGACACTGTTAGGCTGCATGTGTCCCTTTATCCATGATATTTTATGACTCATTTTACATGATGTGTTATGATATGGAAAGGTTAAGGCTATCGCTTTCTACATTTCGTTAGCCTTTGATAAAGTTTGGTATAATTTTCTTTTCCATAAGCTCTCTTCTTATGATGTTTCAAGTAACATTTATAAGGTTATTGAATCCTTTCTTACCAATCGTAGTTTAAAAGTTGTCCTCAATAAACAGTACTCTTCTTCATTTCCTGTAACTTCAGGGGTTACTCAAGATTCTATCCTTGGCCCTACACTTCTTTTAATTTACATAAATGATTTCCCTGAAATTCTCACATTCAAGGTGGCATTGTTCGCTGATGATACTACCATTATTCTTGTCTTGATAAAAAGCCAATGATTGCTTAGAGGGGGCATTTGACCTTGAATGGGATTTTGCTACAGCATGAGCCTCTTAGTGGCTGGTAACTGGTTTTTACAATTTTATGGTATTAGTATTATGCCAAACAATGAAATAAATTATCCCTAAATTGTTTATTGTTTGGCAAATTACTAAACTTGTCAAAATTATTGTGAGTGATCTGATCTAGACACAACCGGGTGAACTTTTTCAGGTGTGAAGTGGAAGTAACCACATACCATCAGACTCATACTGTGTAATGCTCTTCTTTTATTGTAGTATAATACTTTTATTGTAGCAAAATAATTTTTATTTGACTAAACTTCAGCTGCTAATAGAACTTTAGTACCATCAAAAAAAACACACAATCAATAATGCTAGTTCTGCATGAAGCATTAAATTCTAATATTTCTTAAAATCATTTATCTTGTATGTCTTAACTATTTATCTTCTATGTTTTAATTATTTATCTAAATGTATATTTATTTAAATGTGTTCCTCAGATAAAAAATTTTTCAGCTAATCCATATCACATTATTCTAGATCTTCCTATATTTATGAACAGTAATGTACTTGATGATCATCTACTTTTCGTCTTTTAGGATTAACCCCTATTTCTGATCTTTCTTGGAAACCATATATCAAATCCATTGCAAAATTAATCTGCTAAGGTTGCATCTCTTTATCATGGGAGGCTGAATAAGTGCAAATTTCATATGTGCGAACTTGCATAAGTGCACCAAAAGAATTTGCAAACATTAACATAAGTGCGAACTGACATAAGTGCAAAGCAGTTGTAAAAACTGGCATAATTGCGAATTGGTATATGTGCAAACTGGCATAAGTGTGAAGCAGTTAGAAATTTGCACTTATTCCAGTTAAAAACTAGAATAAGTGCAAACTGGCGTAAGTACACCAAATAATATATCAAATAATAACATAAGTGCGAATTGGCAATTATGCCAGTTCACATTTATGCCAATTCACACTTATGCCAGTTTTTGCAACTGCTTCTCAATTATGCCAATTCACACTTAAGCCAATGTTTGCAAATTCTTTTGATGCACTTATGTCAGTTCGCACTTGTTCCAGTTTTTGCGACTGATTTGCACTTATGCTAATTTGCATTTATGGCAGTTTGCACTTGTGTCAGTTTTTGCAACTGCTTTGTACTTATGCCTGTTCACAATAATGCAAATTTGTATTTTCGCTAGTTCACACTTACGCCATTTGCACTTATGCCAGTTTGCACCTATGCCAGTTTGCACTTATGAAATTCACGCTTATTCAGTCATCCCCTATATCATGCTTGCTGCTTTCTAACTTTGGATTCTATTCTTTATCTCTATAAATCTCTAATCTATTTTTGAAAGAATGTCCTCGATTGAAAATTAATTAAAAATAAATACCATGCACCTTGTATTATAATTATTATTTATTATCATTATTATTATTATTATCATTATTATTATTATTAATATAATTAGTAACTCTTGAAGGTTATTTTAAAGAAATATTCAAATTATTGAGTACAAAATTTATATTACTTCTTTTAGGTATTAATTTATATACTTAATTAATTGTTATTAATAATATTAGTTTATAATGTATCTTATTTTCATTTTTTTATTTAAAAAAAAAGAATACTCTAAGATGTTTATATCATAATAATTTTATTATATAATGTATATTATTTTACTAATTGTTTATTTAAATTTAATCTATTTTAATTGTATATGAATATGTATATATATATATATATATATATATATATATATATATATATATATATATATATATATATATATATATATATATATATATATATATACATATATATATATATATATATATATATATATATATATATATATATATATATATATATATATATATATATATATATATATATATATATATATATATACATACATACACACACTAATAGTAATGTGCACTTAGCTAAGTAAACCTGCATTATACTAAAATAGGGAGCTTTGAGGGCTTTAGTACATACATTAAGACCATCTAGGGAGATGAAGGGGAGTAATGCTAATATCTTCTATACTATCAACTAATCAACAAGGGTTGGGGTTATTTTTTTCGTTATTCTATATTTTTTTCTTCTTTTATTGAAACAAACTATATAAATTTATGTTAGTTTTAATTAAATTAATTCTAATTTACAATTTCAACACTAATTCACAAATTCAGCACTAATGTTGTTGAATTTACAAAATAATTAGAAACTAAGTGAAAGCACAATTTAATTTTAAAAGTAGTAAAATATACATTCACTAACTGATATATGCATAGGTAAACAGAGTGTGCCCACATCAACTGAGTGATTGGTTTAAACAGCCACTCTTGGTGTTAAATCTTCTTTCAGTTAGTTTTTACTTATTTTGCAAATTCAGCAACGTTTGTGCTAAGCTCAGGAAATAGTTTTAACAGTATCATAAAATTGGCAAGTTTTTTTTACATTTGGTGTAACATATTAAATGTTATATAAGATACATGTTATATAAAATAGTATATAAAAGGCTCTTATCTATAAAAAAGTATGCTAAATAATGTTTAAGTATGTAAGTAAGTTTGCTAATGAATGTATATAAAAAATGACTCTTTCTTATTAAAAAAATATGTTAACCATTAGCCATGATCTCCTCTGTACAAACATTAAAATTTTGTATTTTGTATCTGATTTTGTTTTGATCAGTCCAACCATTTCTAGATCAATTTTGTCTTTTTAAATACTTTTAAATAAACTTTGTAAATTTATTTATAAATTATTAAGTATTGCATGTGTTGAACATTTGGTTATAAATGTTAAACATTCCCATATATATAGTTTCAGTTTACTAGCATTTGGTTTATAGCAAATAAATTAATTTATAACAATTTATAATTAGCTTAATGGGCAATCAGCTGCCACAGGATGGAGTGTGACCACAACAATTGGAAAGTAAGTCCTGAAATATTTTATTTATAGATCTAATAAACTTTTCAAGGTGTTTTGTCTAAAAGTTACATTTAATCTTCAAGATGTCAAGGTTTCTACTAATGAGTGGTTTCTACTAATGACCTATTCAAGGTCTTGAAAATTTAGACATAAAACATGCAATGTGCCAAATAAAAAAAATTTGTTCAATTTTTTTTAACTTTAGTAGTCACCCTTAAAGTACTTTAGAAAATTACTAAATACATGTTGTTTTTGAAAAACTTATTTCAAACAAGGTTGCAGGTAACCACTATTTAAGTTGGAAGCTACTATGAGCCAAAACAAAACAAAAAAGTTACTAAAAGCTGGCAGCTACTAAAAGCCAAAAGAGACCACCTGATTCAATGTCCTGTCACATGAAATCCTTTGTGTTGAAGAGTATTTGTATTATAAAAAAAAAAAAGAGCACTTTTAAAATCGGAGCAAAGTGCTAAAAGTTATAACTATGGAAAAGACTAAAATTGGGGAGCTTTAAGCCCTCAATTTACCCAATTTTAGGCAATGTAAATGCCTGTTAAAAAGAAAAAAACTTGAGTTTTAAACAAAATTTAAAACAACAAAAACATTAAAATATTTATTATTCTAATACATATGCTTATTTATATTAAGTTTATATTTTTTACATAATTCATCTATCTATTAATTTTCCTTAGAGTAAAAAAAGTTAATGCTAAATTAAACCTTTCCTTAAAATAATTTAAATCATTTAATTAATTAAATAATTTAAATCTAATAATTTAAATAAATATTATCTATATAAAAAATTTTCTGCTTGTGGGTGCAGGAATTTTCTTAGATTTTTTCTTTTTTCTTCTAACCATTTCGGTTATTTTTAAATTGTAGATAGTGATTTCAAATTACTACAAGTAAAAAATTGGAAATGCAAATCATTGGATCCTTAATCTGTAAAATCTTTTACAGCTTCATACAGCAGTAAAAAATAATTTTAGCCTTGAAAAATAATATGATATAAAATTAAGGTGATTAAAATTGCTATACATGATGAGTTCTTAAAATTCTATGTAGGTTCAATTTCTATGTAGGTTCAATTTCTATGTAGGTTCAATTTCTATGTAGGTTCAAATTTAGAATAAATAGCTTCTCCTCACTGTTCAGTAAACTTGCATATACTACAGTTATGGTGTTCAACAAAAAACCAAACATGACACAGCAAAATGTTAAAACGAAATGAACATTTTTCCCTCCTGAACTTCTGTAAAGTCATGGGTAGATAAGGAGTTTTTTAATGCAGTAATTGCTAACTTATGCTCTATCTTAAAAAACAAGATTATTTTACTTTTTTAAAGTATTTCATACATTGAACAGTAGGTCATGCACTGATCTATTGGTCATATACTGAACTATAGATCAAAGTTGAGGAACTTGAGATAATCCTATTTTATCAATAGTATATCCAGGTTTTTCCGGATTTTGTTTGATTTTCATGCAACCTTAACCTTGATACCTCTCTGTATAACATTTTTAGTCTTCAAATCAAATTCATCAAGTTTTTCAAATTCAGTCAGTAAATTTTTGAAAGTGTTTTGCTGTGTTTTTCATACCAGTATTAAGGACATCTGAGAGTTCTTAGTTTTCACATTTATCAAATTTTCACAGACATGCAATATTTCTCACATGGCTCAACAGACCAAGCACAGTGTTTGTGCACTTTAAATTAAATGCTATGAAAAAACTTGACATCTAGCAAATTAAGTTTTTCTAATACTATTCTTAAGTTAAAGTTTGATTAAGGAGAATCTTCAACAATTCAAAAAAAATTCAACTTGTTTCTCCGCGCAACGGCCTTGTTCGTCAAGGTTCGTGTTTCGGAGTTATAGAGTTGAGAGAGGGTGATAACCACAAGTAGCCTCCTCATCTGTAGTGGCCTTCTCGGCTTTGGGGAGGTGAATTATTTAAAAAAAAAAATTACAAGAATATGACTTTCGACTTGAATGCAGAGTTAAGGTCTAAAGCATTTTGATTTATTAAGTTCTTTATGAAAGATGATGCCTCCTGAACATACACAAGATTCACTGTCTAAAAATCTATCTGTAAAGATATTTAAATAATGGCCATTATTTTTTCAGCACTTAAAAATATCCTTCGCGCTCAACAACTTGTGGAAGCATATCTGGTTTGGGAAAACTTGGGATTTATAAATTATTATATTATAGAGCACAAATATTTTATGTACATTTTAAAAAATGAATTCTTATTCACATAGTCAAATTGGCTGCACTAAAAAAATGTTGTATAGATATAAAAGCCTCACCTATTATAACATAGGATCAGTTTAACCTTATGATCAGGAAACTTTATTCGTGGTGAAGACTCTCTTTTTTCTATATAATGTATTCATTATGTACAAAATGTATTAAAAGTATTAAAAATGTATTAGTATTAAAACTGTAAAAACATTGTGAAAACTTTGTAAATAATACTTATAAAGTTAATATTTATAAATAACCTTTCTACTATTATTTTCAAAAAAATAGTTGTTAACTGTTTGGGTTTTGTTAATAGAAAGTTTCAATATATACTTTAAGGATCTTCTATTAACCTTGTTAGAAGGACATTTAACAGTTACAACCAAGATTTATGTGCCAGTTGATAAATAAAATATTGCCTCTTAAAATCCAGTTAGCATTTATTTTATTTAATACCAAAAAACTAATCTACTAATACCAAACTAATAAAAGCTTCATTTGACACGAGATTAAACCTGACGGTCTTTTTGGCCTAGAAGTGGTCTGCGTAAGATATGACAATGCTGCATAAATCATAACAATCTACTGGCAATATCATAACAGTCTAATTGTCTTGGTAACTAAAAACATGTTAATATTACTACTCAAGACACTTATAAAACTTAATTGCATTTTTATATAATTAAATATGTTATGTTAACTGTTTTCTTACTTTTAAATATAAAAGTATTTGTATTTCTTTAATGATTCTTAAAATACTTCGTTTTCATTCTGTAGAATGCAAATGAATTTTTTTTTCCAACTCAATCTTGTTGCAATAAAAAAACTCTAAAACGCTAAATTCAAATAAAATAAATATTATAAACGTTTTGTTGTAGCACATCGAAACCGAATGAATTTATTTTCAATTTTACAGTCTTATTCAATAATTGGACAATTGATTTTCCCAGAGGTCTCCTCGACGCGTACAGAGATGATTCATTTATACACACAGAATGTTCTCTTGATGTTTACTATATGAGTGAGGATACGTCTTTAGGAATAAGAGGTTTTTATTTAAAATAAAATTTATAATCGCATTAATTTTCTTTCAAACTTTTCTTGATCTGTTGATTATTTTATTTTTTAGATATAAATGACCATCCTGAGTTCTTTGTTATGATAATAACCATGAGTGCTATCTGCTTTTTACTTGTTTTGGCAATTGTTTTTCGGTTTGCAACTGGTACTGGCCGAGCATTCTCTTCAGAAGTTTGGTCTTACTATAACAAGATAAAAAAGCTGAAAAAAAACGAGTCAACGTCCGAGGAAATAATAGAGCGAATGAAAACTTCTGCAATGGAAGAAGCTGGATTAAGACAACTACACAATTTAACAGGAAAATAAAAAAAACGAAATGGGAAAGGAGTTGTACGTTTGTTTGCAATTACAATTTGTCGAGTTTATAAATGTATCATTTTTGTTTTCATATTTCATTTTTTCGCCATTTAATCACACGTAGAATTACAGTGAACCTACGTGAACTTAGGTGTAAGCACATTACGCGCTAGTAAAAAAAGAATTGTTAAAACTCACGTATTATTAAAGAACATTTTGAAATAACGTAGTTTGAAAATTATAACTTGTTTGCAATTTCAAACTTGATAACCCTATAAATGATCAGGACTAATAGCTTTTTATAACGTCTAATGTAATCTTGTAAATTGTTGTAGCCTCTACACAATCTAATAACTTTTCTTTTGTCACTTTAAAAAAAACACATCAAAGTTTACGGTCAAAACGATTGACTTTAAAAAACAGCATTAGTTTTACGTTATTGTTTATATTTAATACAACATAGTATAAAAAAGTTTCACAAAATTAAAGCTTATAAATTGAAGATATTCTTCATATACTAAAGGTTTCTTTCAAATTTCTGCAAAGAAACAAAAAATTGTTTTTAGTAGAAAAAGTAATTTTGTTCTTGATCTAGAATAAACTACTTTCTTGAAAAAATTACTTACGAGCAATTTATTTCTTCTGGTGCTTTCTGCAGCTTATATTTGTCTAGGCAGCGTTTGCTGTTCTAAATAAACTAATGACCAGCAGCAGCTTGAAACCTATGGCCTGAATTTTAATTACAAGAATCTTAGAATTTTGAGCAGTTCTATTAAGTTACACAACTTTAAGAATTTTTAACCCTATTCATTTTAAACCACAACCCCTGCTTATTTTTTTGTTGTCCTAACATCACTTTTGTCATAAATATTGCTTTAGTTTTGAGCGTCATTTCAAAACCTAAAAAAATAGTGTTAAGTTCTGGAAATACGATAAAAGTAAGTTTTTATGAAATTATAAGCATCATCTTTTAAAGCCTTTTTTAGTAAGGAGAATACAAGGAAAAGATTAATATATCTTTGCGTTCCGAACACAAATGTTACGCAAATGTAACTTTTTTTAACGTTTTTTATTCAAAAAATAGTTGCCTTTTCAAATAATTAACTATTATTCAATATTGGGAAAAATTGTTAACAAAAAAAAATTACAAGCACTGTCAAATCTGTTTTTTATTTGTTTTGGTGGGTTTTTTTCGGTTTGCAACAAGTACTGCCCGAGCATTCTCTTCTTGAAGTTTTATATAACAAGATAAGAAAACTAAAAAAAACGAATCATCATCCACGGAAATAATAGAGCGTCTTAAAACTTCTGCAATGGAAAAGGCTGGTTTAAGAGAGCAGACTTTAATTGGAAAATAAAAAAGTGAAATGTGAAATAAATTGCTTTTACAAGCACTGTTCTAAAACGGAATCCACAACCTGCCTGTTCCCTCTCTCCCTATTGCTTATTTATTTTATTTTAGCACAAAAATTAAATCTAATATTTTTATTAAGAGTTTACCTCTTCACAAAATTTTTTCCTTTTTTTAAAAAGGCTCCAAAATCTTTAGTGTGCTTGCTAAAAATTTAAAATACCTTATGCGCCCTTTATTCACTAGTCAAATGTTGGAGGTTTAGGTTAAAAATTTGAATACTTAAAAAATTTTAATTGAAAGTAAGGACTAAACTTTTGCCCCACTCCTTTAAATCTAAATTAACTTTAAAAACTAAAAACTTTAATCCTAAAAAAACTCCTTTTGCCCCACTCCATTAAAATTTTGTGTATGATTTTTTTTACTTTTTAAAACAAGAAGAAAATTTATTAAATGAATTTTAGAAATAATAATGTGTCAAAATTTCAAAAATATTGGTATTAATAAAGTTATTGTTTTGGCTTTCGTCAAAAATTTTAATGAAAAGCAAGTAAATCAGATTCAGAGAAAGTTTGTTTAAGAAAAGTTGCTCAATTTAAAGTTCTAGTTAGTAGCAAATCTTAAGCATCTAAATATAGTTGCAGGCAATTATTTTTAGCAGTTTAGTTAGAACATGGAGGGAAATACTCTTGTTTATATTGTGACAGTGAAAAGTCAAATTTGGGAGAACTTTTAATAACTTAAAGTTGCTGTATGGAAGCTTTGCTAAGATAGATCTAAAAAACGTTTTTTGTATATTAAAAAAAATGTTATACATCCATATCTCTTTGATGTAGCTGGAGATAAGAATGTATTTGAAGTATGTCCTTCACTAGAACTTTATTTGCTGATGGAGGTTGTGATAGTGATTTCAAATGTGTTGTGTAAGGAACCTGTTTTCGGTGTCTGGCTAAATAACCTGGATATTTAGGCATGGATATAATAGAGGTAGCTAGAATGATAGAAGTGCTTACAAAAATCGGAAGCTTCTGCTTCCGACTAAAACATTATTACTTAATATGAAAATAATTACATAACGTAAACTTTAATATCAACCTTTAATGATTAATAATTCCTTCGAGATTAAAACTAAACTCCATGAAGGTTATATAGATACCATTGAAAAGCATGTTGAGAAATTGAATGTAAACTTGTAAAAGAAGAATTTTTAGAAAAGGTATTTTTGAATATGTGACGCATCTGACCAAAACCAGTCGGATGTCGCGTTATGTTATATTGAGAAAACCATCAAAACATCTCAAAAATTCAATTTTTATCATTATTTATTTTATAATTGCGCATAATTGTTTACATAATTATGTAAACAATTATGCAAAAAAGGTAATTGTTTACATAATTATGTAAACAATTATGCAAAAAAGTAAATAATGATAAAAATTGAATTTTTAAGATGTTTTGATGGTTTTCTAAATATAACATAACGCGACATCCGACTGGTTTTGGTCAGATGCGTCACATATGAATTTAAATTAAATATAAAAGCAATTCATATTTATTAAGTTTTTATGTAGTAATAACATAACGTAGTAAGACATACTATCTATTTAGTTTTTGGATTTTATGATTTATGTAGCTGAAAAACTGTGTAATGAATTTTTTTTTTTTTTTTCAATTTTTTGCGGTATAATTTATTTTATATTTACAAGATAGTAAATATAAAATAAAAAGCCGGAGCAAGAAGAAGATATACCGTCTTATCGCCGAGCCCCATTATTGCCGTTATTACTATTTAAAAATTAAGAATCAAACAAAAAGGTTTAAAAGGAAAAGAAATTGAGTAAATTAGAATACAGTCCTCGGAGATATTACAAACGCTAAACAGTAAAAGATATTAAAAATAAACAATTACATAAATTTTTTATTTTAGTATGAAATAAAAGTCAAATAATCAAGACAAAAATACTGAGTTGTGATGACTTTTTCAGTTTAGTTATTTTACCTTTTGATCTCGTTTTGAAAAAATATTTAAATTTGAAGTTTTTTTCTAATAAGTACGTTTAAATTCTCTTTTGAATTTTTCTAAAGAGAAGTTAAAAAGAGTTTTATTTTAATAGTATTTTGAAAGAAATTTTTCCACAGAAATGGTCCACGATATTGAATTTACCATGAACTGAGCTTTAAATAAGTGTTAATGAGAAATTTTTGTGAGGTATGAGTAAAAGATACAAGATAAACCATGTTTTGATTTGAACATAAACAGCATAACTTGGTATATATTAAGTGCATTGAGTGCAATAAGTTTCTTTAAGAGATTCTCAATTAACAGTTCTGTTAACGCCAAATATAATTCTGTTTTTAAAATATAAAATATAAAACTTTTTAAAGACTCAAAATTAAGTAATAGTTTACCTCTATATAGCACAGAAATTTTTTTGGAGATTATATTTTCGATAGATTTAACATGATGTATTTTCACCTAATTTCACTTCACGAAAGTTAATAGTCGATTCTCTTTTAATAACTATATTATTCATAAATAGATTGGGTAATTTTAAAGGATGGTTACTAGGTTTGTGGAATAACATAAATTTAGTTTTCTCTATATTAAATGCAAATTTATTACTTTTAATCCACATTAGTTTTTAATAATTCTTTATTAAATATTTTAAACAGATCTTTTATACTATTGTTTGAGTAAAAAAGATTAAGTTCTTTAGCAAACAATAAAAACATTTAAAATTTTAGATGCTAAATATAAACCATTTATATACAGTAGGAATAGTAGTGGTCCTAAAATTGATCTCTGGGAAACACCATAAGTTATAACGTGCTTATTGATTTCCTTAGCTTTATATTCTATATATTGTTTTCTGTTTGACAGGTAAAACCAGAGTAAGCTGTTTTTTAACACTCCATAAAGTTTTAGTTTTTCTATAAGTATGTCATGATTAACAGTGTCAAATGGTTTTGACAGATCAATAAAAACTCCTAATATAAGCAGTCATTATTGAACCCATTGGGTATATAATTTGTAAGTTCGATTACTGCATGATCCGTTAAGTGATTTTATTTAAACCCAAATTGTTTATTATATACTATATCGTTCTCAGTTAAATAGTTATAAAATATATCATACATGATACGTTCTAATAACTTTGAGAAACATGGTAAGACATAGATAGGTCTATAACCAGACATGTTTGTGTTATCACCAGTTTCAAAAATAGGTGTGATTTTAGCAATTTGTAACTCCTACAGTAAAATACCTGATTATAAGGCTAAAAATGTGAAACAGAGATGGCTCAATAATATCAAAGATTGCGTTAACTACGTTTACACTAATTTTATCAATGCCAGCAGATTTATTTTTTTTAGACTATTTCAAGCATTTCGCAACTCGCTTATGTTTATATTAACTACTTTCATAAATATATTTGTTGATTTCATATGGATTCGAAATTTGTAGTTTTTTTTTTTTTTAATTTTATCGGTGAACTTTGGCCCAAAATCAACAAAAAAGTTGTTCAGCTTTTTCAAATATGGCTTCTTAATTATTAACTATTTTCCCATAAATTAAGAGTATTTGCGTCAAATTATTGTTTGCACATTTATTTTTAGCAATTATTTGCTTGATCACTTTCCACATTGTTCGTGTATTTGCATGGGTTTTTATCAACATCTTTGCATAATGTACTTTTACAATTTTTGTAATTTTTTTTAATTTTATGTGTTTTATGTTTTAAATAACTACATAAAGCTTTTGTTTCCCCTTGATGAACTATTTAAAATATTTAGTCATCCAAGGGTTTAAAAGTGATTTAAAGTTTATAAATATTTTTTTCATGGAAATGCCAAACAGTAGTATTTACAAAACTGCGCTGAAAAAAGTTTATGTGCATTATTTGCTTCTTGTGATTATAATATAAGATTCCAATCAACTTTTTCTGATAAGAGATTTCGAAAGTACATCAAAGAGTTTTAAATGATCAGTCGCATTATGATTGTAGATTTTAAGAAAGAATGAATAGGAGTTATATTATCTGTAAATTATTGGGATGTGATGATGTCACTTTTGATTAAGCCAAATTGTAATTGGCAATTATGAAAATTGTTACTAAATATATTATCAAGTAATGTCAATGTGTTAGTTATTCTGCTAAATTTGATTATTGTTGGAATCATATTATGTTGAATAAGGATATCTACAAAACATCGAGCATTTACATTTGAACCACGATTTCACAATCATTTAATGGGATGGAAAGAATTGAAGACCAACTCGTTGTTTTATTAAACGAAATTAGGATGCCATTAAGAGTGTTTGCTGATCAATGTTTTGAATCTGTTCATCACAGCATGTTTTAAACTCTGAGTAAAATCTCAACTTCTGAATCTAAATTTGATCATAGAGAATAAATTAATCATAGAGAAAAGCGATGTTAGAATACTTAAGGGTTAGAGTTTTAATGACATCAATTCATATAAACTTTTTATTATAAATATAAATTTTTAATAAAACTTGATTCATAAGTTTTTATGAATTTTCGTATTATAAAATATTCTTAACATATTTTATCTTTTATATTATGTTTTTAGTATTATATTATATTAAATCTATCCATAAATCGTGAATATTCACGTAAAGTACATTGTGGGTTTTACTTTATATGGTAATATATACTTTATATGGTAATATGTAAACATCAAAATATTTTTTGAAAAACGTTTATCTCGCAAAACGTTTATCTCGCAAAACGAATAATTTTGTACTATTACTGACACATTCTATGCATCACATTTTTGCCCTACACTAACAACTTTTATGAGCACAACATTTAATGACTATTCTCGACTATTGATTATTATTCCTGTTTATATTCACTTTATTTAACGATTATTTTTTCGTAATTATTTTTTTAGAGGCTCTTTGGCTTCCACTGGGCATATGTTCTTTTTTACTTTTACCTCACTCTGCTACCCTCTTTTTAACTTTTCATGCACTTCTAAGGCGTTACTCGGTGTAGCTTCACTAAAACGCATTGCATTAACAAAAACAAATATATATATTTGTAGAATCAAGATATTTTACATTCAAAAAAATAACAACAGTAATTTATTTACTTTACCTTCGAAATAATAAAAATTTGGGTTGTCAACTCAGCGCGACTGTACTAACATGCCTGAGCTAATGGCGAGAGCAATATCCTTCAGATTTAAATCTGGTCTTTACTCAAAGAGGATATTATCTGATGACAATGTGAATTTAAAAGGCTCAAATGTTACCACTGGAAGAATCTCACACACCTTAAAAGATTTCCCAATGCAACCAGTGCAGGAAGTGGATTCAGAGGTGAAACCATCAAGGGATTTGACAAACAGCACATTTCACAGTATATTTAGAACTATGAGGAAATTTTTTTGTCATCTTTTCAGCACGTGCTTGGAGCTTTTTGGTTTCTTGCGAATCAAGCGATCTAATGCACATTAGACGCTTTATTCTCTGATCAGCAAAAAACGTCTGTTTATTAAAGGGGAACTTTGAACGGAACGGGAAACACGTTTTATAGAATGCAATTGGTAGAACAACAATTGCAGTCTATAAAAGGTAGAGCACTTATGAGATGCCATATAAAAAAGAAAGAGTAATTCTTTTTTAAACTTCTCCATCTTTGCTTTAGTTGTTATCTTTATTTTTTTATGACTTGATATCAATATAGTTCTTGTGATGCGTATAACTCATATCAAGGACACGTTTCTTTGAAACTGTTGAAACATTAGAATACAGCATTTGCAGCCTAATACAAACTTACTCTGCAATGAAAGAAAATGAGGGTTTTTGTTACCATTTGTTTCAGATACAAAACGCGACCTTTTGTAAATGCAGCATCTAACAACATTCTCTGATCCAAAAAGTGGGCAGTCAAACTTTCAAGTAAAAATATATTGACAAACATGAATAACTTTATAACGTTAATCTACCGTATATTGCGTATAAGTCAAAAGGTTGTTCCCTCAAGAAATTAAAAAAATTAAAACAAAAGAATTAAAAAAAAAAAAAAAAGTTATATTTAGATCTAAAAGTGATGTAATAAAAAATGTAAGATTATAAAAAATAAAAAAATTGGAAAATTTCAGGCTCCTTACCTGAAATGAATATTTAGTCCGTCGATCATCAAATTTTCCACCGTAATTAACTATACAGAGTTGCAAACTTTGCACATTGTCACAATTTGCTGCTTCATGGGTCCAAGACACAAAATATATTTAATTAAAAATTAGTAATACAATTAGTATGGTCAAGTTCGCCGATACATATATTGGTATGATCAAATTTGTCGAAATTCACGAAGTCTAAAACTTATGATTAATTCATCTTTATATTACGTGGGTAAATTGTCAACTAACGAAGCATAAAAAAATTCTTCGTTTGCAAAAACATGTTTGTAAACTTATATAAAGGTTGGGTAAAGTAAAACCTTTTATATCTTGAAATAAAAAAGATTGGAATGAACTACTAATGACTTTTTTTTATCGAGCACTTAGTAAATCTTGAAAAAAAAATTAAAACTCTTCATTTCTATAATATTTTCTTATTTTTTTCTTGATAGGAGCCCTGAGATTTTGTACTAGATTCATTTTTTATGGTGGTTTTATCCCACTTCTTTAATTCTTTTGTTTTAAAGTCAGTACTTAATTTTTCTTCCTTAAACTACTTACGTACCTTGACTGCCACAATATTGCTCACACGTACGAAGTCCAAGACTGTTTGCAGTATTATGTATTCTAGGTATCAGATCGCGGATCTGATACCTTGAAATTGCGGATCCTAACCTCCTAGTAAAAGGAAGAAACTTTTAGGTTTTTTAATTTGGTAGATCCAGACCATCTTGTAAGTAGAGGGCGATTTTTAGGTTAATTTATTATTGAGCAGGAAAGTCGACGAATCATAGGACTTTATTAGTTAATTTTTCCTAAAATATTAGTCTTTTACTGTCTTAATCTATGTTACTATTATATTACGTCATATATTGATATCCCAACAGTCCTATTTACAATTTGTATCACATAATTTTATTAAAATTTCATATCACTCTAAAACAACCTCTCTACTTACTTCCGTTTTTCAAACAGCATGCCGTGTTAAACATATGTTTACAATAAAATATATATATATATATTCCGAAAAATTAAAAAGAAGCAATCGCTCCATTGCCCCCTTACCACGAATCTGCTTTTGCAAGATATAAAATTGATACTATTGGCTTTGTAGAGGTTTAAAATGGAGTTAGAGTAATGAATATGGCAAACAAAAACTCATTAATTGTTTGAATAGTTTTATCAATTTTGAAATAAATTTCTAAAAAAAAATGTCATGTTCTAAAAATTTAACTTATTAATTAAAAATATTATGATTTAAAAAAAAAATTTAGCAATAAAAATTATATTTTTAAAATGTTTTTTAATCCATGTCAAGTGAAAACAGAATGGATCCTAAAGAAGCGTCTCTTGATTTATCTACTAATCTCCACGGAACCTCAAAATCTTTTGAAATAGCTTCTCGCAATCTAGAGCATTGTACAAAACAGCGACCAGTTCCTGCAATTTGAGTAATACCATACTTTTTCAAGCAATTAATTGGAAGCATAGCAAGTAGATTTTTTGATAAACCTTCAAACAACGCTTGCGTAATACCAGATAATGTTAAATTTGAAAGTGATATATTAGAAATGCTTGCTCGCGCACTAGGATCGTGTCTTTCACCATAAATAGTTGGAGTTATAATTAGAGAATCTTCAGTAAACTGAATGTCTTCAATTGAAGACATCGATAAAAGTTTGTCCATTAGTTCTTCGTTAGATGGGATATTTGAACAACCTATTATTTGGCACCATGACAAAAAAGTAGAAACAAATTGGTCAAAAACGTTACCACCTGAAGAAAAAGAACTTTGTATAACAAATATGAAATAAATGTTACGATACATACTTAGCTATGAGTGGAGGTAGAGGAGTTGGAGAAGGGGATTTCTTAATACACTTCTATAACATCCAATACATAAAAATAACCTTTCTAGATATTAGAGTAAATAAATATAGAATAAATATACTAATGTGTAACAGATTATATATATATGGCCTGGCACTATAACTGGCTAAACAAATGGGTACTTGCAAAAAAGCTAACCGTTTATAAAAGCAGTTGTGATTTAAAGCACAAGAACCTACCGTTTAAAGAAGCAGCTGTAAGTAAAACGAAATTCTTATCGTAAGGAGTGATTGCTATTGTTGGACTATTCGACTTAATGTCCAATACTGACCTCGTAGAGTCTTGATTATAAGGAACACGTATTGAAAGCTGACAAGATGTCCCCATATTTAAAACTATATGTAGAATATAAAATTAAGAAACTCTATTTTGATATTCAAACCTTTTATAAAGCAATTGTCTAAATCATTGGAAATATAAGATAAAACATACTTATAAAAAAACTTTTACAAGCATAAAAATGGTTGAAAAAATACATGGCACCTAGAATGTGCTAAGAATTTAAAAATAAACTAAACAATTTTGAAAAAATATCATGTAGACATTTTTTGGTAAAAAGATATTTTAAATACACATAAAATCAAAATACTTTGGCATTAAAAATATTTCTAGTGTCATAAGCTTTACGTTTATAAGAAAATAATTCTATTATTTATTAAAATATGATACATTGTTAAAATTTTTTTTAATAATAATATTAAATATTACCTGCCTCCGATAATTGTGCTGAGCATGCCCGAATAGAACATTGATGATCTCCAAGTGCTACATAAACTATGGTAGAACAACTCATTCCATACACTGGATAGCATATATTACCCACAATGGTTCCTGCTGGTACAACATCAGGAAGAATCGAACAATCAAATAAGTCCTGCTGTAGCCTAAAAAAGTTTGATAATTTTCCATTTCTCTCAGGAAATAAAAACTAATAAAATAAGCTAAATCAAAAATACTCATTTTTCATCCAACAGTTTTTTATCAAATCAAAATAACCCCAGCTGTTGGCATTATGAACACTCATAATAGGCTTCTCTTTTAGAGTGAGTAGCCAAACCACAAAATCCATAATTGTTCCACACATATGATACGAACTAAAAATGTTTGGGGTTTCTCTTTGTAGCCACAACATAGAAGCAAGACCAAAGCCAGAAGATATATTTGGACAACTTAAACTTTTTAAAAATGCTTCTTCACAACGTTGATCCTGCCATGTTATAAGATTTGTATTTGAAAAAACAGTGTTTTTATACAAGGATATCAAAGAGTTGTTGCTTGTTTTTTGACTATGTTTTTGCTCCCACAACAATAAACCATGCATTTGTCCAGTAATACAAATTTTGTCAACTTCTTTTATATGCTTTAGTTGATTTAAGCAATGATCAAGCATTTGCAGAATAAGTTCTGGACTTTGCTCATGAAACAAGCGAGAAGATGTTGAGACTGTAGCATTATGAGATGCTGAAAATGATTCTACAACATCACAGTTTTTAAGAATACACACTTTTATTGAAGTTGTTCCAATGTCAATTCCCACCGAAAAAGACATGTAGATAATTGGAAAATACTGTCAGAATTAAATAATAAAATTCTAAAAATAATAATAAATAATAAAAAATTTAACAAAAAAAAACATGTCACAAAAAGATCATTATACAATAAAACTCAAGAAAATATAATATAAAATTATTTTTTATAAATAAAGCATGTTTTTTATTTCTAATAACTACGTTAGTACTAAAAATTAACAAAAATGAACGAAAAAAGAATTTCGCATAATAATTAAAAACGCATAATAACTGCTGTTTATACATGACCATGATATGCTAAGAGGTCAAAGGATATTTCACATGACAATTTATGCAAAGAGGTCAAAGGGTTTGAACAAAAAAAAAAAAACATCTTATGCAAGGGAAATTTATGCAAATCAGAAGAAATACAATTTTTTTCACATTACTAATTTTTAGATATCAAAATCTCATTAAAAAATATATAAATAAAAAAAATTGATATATATTTACAAATTTAAATTAATACAGAATTCTCTATGAAAATACTTTTCCAATCTTTAAACTTTTAAAATCAGCACGCAATTGAATAAACTGTTGCAGAACATTCTTATCAATATCAACCTAAATACCAAAATACACATCTTATCAATAGGAACATAAATACTAAATATATTTATCATTACCATGGTAAGATTACCAACATCATTTTTATCATGTCTAAACATCATGCACCTATTTTGTAAGAATGTTTATATGTGTGCATAGGATAATAAACAGGGGAAAACTTAAAAAACATAAAGAAATGAAAAACATTTAGAGGAAAAACATTACTACACCTATTTTATTTTGTTACAATCGTGTACAGGCTTTTAGATTTTCATATGGATATGGCTTTCATATGGATATGGTTAATTTTTAAAAACATTTAGCGACATCTGAAAAACATTTAATGTTAAGAAAGTTGAAGCCACTTTTTAGAATCTTTAATAAAATTATAAAAACTAGAAATAGTTCCTTTTTTGGAATCATACAAAAATATAAATAATTAAGTTACCCTTGTTGGAGAGAAAACTCCAAGAAAAGTAAATTTAAAGTGAAAACTATGCAGAAAAACTTTTCAAGAAAAAACAAACAAACTTTTACAACTAAAAAAGAGAAGATTAGCCAAACAAAATGCAAGTTTAAAAAATGTTATCGCAGATCTGGAGCAAAGTAAGTTTTGCTTTAACAACACAATTATCATATTTAACACAAACATGCACCAGTTGCACATATTTTATTTGATAATATATAATATAATTGAAAACTGTAGTAGTTGGAAAACTAATGTCATTAGTATGTCAGTGTCAATCAATGTCAGTAATACTGACAGCATATACATTGTGTAGTTTTTCTAGGTAAATAAATAAAATAATAAACTACAAATCATATAGCGCCAGATATTTATCAATGCGAGTTTTGAATAAGTTCAAGCTTTTGCTTCTGATGATAAAGTCTGGTAGTCTGTTGCACATTGATAACACTCTATTGGTTAAGAGTTGATAGCGAAGATTGTAGTTTTAACAACTTCTCTCCTGATTTTGAAATTATGGCTCCTTGTGTTGAGGCAAAAACATTACTATCTAATTCTATATTATTTATTTTTTTAAATAGTTTGTACATTTGATCGCCTCTTATACTCATTTCCAATGTACTCAAGCCAAATATTTCAATTCTTGTTTCATAAATTTGTTTTCGAATCTGGGGTATCCATTTAGTGGCATAACGTTATTTTTATTATATATAAAACTGATTGTTGTTAAAGCTGATTGTTAGATTGTTTTGCTTTGTTCATATTTTCTCATATGCAGCCAAGATCTTTAAGACTAATTTTAATTTTTGTTACTAACTCAAATAGGTGACAAAATTTCAAAACTAGGTTTCCTGTCATATAGACAAGTTGGTGATTTTACAAAACCAAAAAAACTTCCATTCTTCCATGGCCTAGAAATTCACCATATATGAATCACCATATTATAAATCCAATTTAAAGTATAAGGATAATAAAAAGAGTTTGTTGAAACATAATGCTTTTTATAAGTTTTTTATAATTATTAAATCAACATAATGCTTTTTGTTGATGTACATTTTTTTAAACAATATAAAGAAATTATTTCTTTATACTGTTTAAAAAATATTTTGTTATTTAAATAACTTTTATGTAAGTTCTAAACTCCAAACTTTTATATGCTCATACTTATACCATTATAAAAATTATAACTATTTAAAGTTATAATTTTTGAGGGGAGGGGGGGGGGGCGCTGTAAATTTAAATTGGGTTTAATTTCTAAACAAAATATTATTTTTCAATAAATCTTGAAGATGCTTCCACCTAGATTTTAGAACTTAGATATTAGATCTAGATATTAAACTAGAT
The DNA here is from genome assembly GCF_038396675.1 of Hydra vulgaris. NCBI lineage: Eukaryota > Metazoa > Cnidaria > Hydrozoa > Anthoathecata > Hydridae > Hydra > Hydra vulgaris. Next base: position 30,558,378 of record NC_088928.1, on the reverse strand, counting down.
ATTAGAACTTCTGTTTTGAAAAACCAATTCAATTTCAAAAAAATTTTATTTTTAAATGTCATATTGAGATAAAATCAATCATGATTTTATCTCAAAATGACATTTAAAAATAAAAATAAGTTTTAATAATTTGTGACGTTAAATTTTTGACATTGGAATGTCACTAAAGAGCAACATTTGCTAAATCAAAGATTAAAAAATTTTTTATATTGATTAAATCATTTTGTTATTGCTTGAAATAAAACATTGCTAATTACATTTTTTCAATTTTACAGTATGATTTATTCAATTATACAATCCAAAAAAAAAAAATAATTGAAAAATGCTTATTTATTCAAAGCTTAATTGAATCAAATTTAAAAAAATCCTTAAAAAAAACAAACTTTAACTATCAAGTTTTTTTAAGTTATCATAAAAATTACCAATTGTTCCTCAGATCCAACATCTTTTAGATTATCTGGCTGTACAACTAGCAGATTTACCAAAGCAGATAAAACATTAAACAAACGATCCAACAATGGTATCTAAATGAAAACTGTTAGCTGCAGATGTAATAACTATTTTTTAAATGTTTACTTAAAACTAATAGGATAATAAATTTATTTACTAAATTTCCTTATCTCTGTACCTAAAGAGCTACTGATGCTATCACATGTTATTAATTTATTTCCTTAATATAATTTAATTCTTTACCATAATTTAACTCTCCAACATAATTTGATTCCTTAACATAATTAAATTCTGCAAGCAATCTTAGCAAGCAGTGCTCAGACAGCTATCTGATAACAATTGACACTCAGACAGAAATCAAAGTTCAGATAGCAATCATCATTCTGACAGCAATTTAAAGAAATGAATAAGATATTTAACTTATAAGTTAAATTAGGTAAATTGATAAAAATGTGATGAGGTTAAACTTTTGTTGACTTGAAATATATTTTTTTAATTTGTTTTTTTTATTATATACTTATATATTTCATATTGTATATTATATTCTTGCTTATACCTATCTTTTCATTTTCTAAATTGATAAACTTGAAATGAGAAAATGAAAAGATGAAAAAAGAAGAAAAGAATGAATGAACTATTTAAGTAAGTAAAGCACACCAGTTAAGAATAATGAACTTTTTAAGTAAATAACATTCTAATCGGTTATAAACAAATGTCAATAAAATTGTGAAAAACATTTACTCTTGAGTCCTTAATACAAGGAAGGATGGGGGTGGGGGTGGAGTGGAAATAAAGGGGGTGGGGGTTATTTAATTTTAGTCCAGATCTAATAAACAAGAAGGGACGGGGGTGGGGGTGAGGGGGTGGTTTGGGTGTGGGGAATTTTTTTTATGTTACAATATAAGTATTTTTTATAAAAAATTTCAGTTGATAAATCCAATTGTATAGTTTTATGCATGTTTTGTATTTTTTGCAAAACATGCATAAAACTATTTATAGTGCGGCTTGCAGTCAAATGTGTATTTTCGAACAGCTGTTTTGTTATAATTTCAATAGGATTTAATATGATCATATAAGTTTTATACTTTGGTGAGAAATAAATTAAAAGCTCATTTTCGACAAATTTACTAGGTTGGGAAAATTTTCAAAAAATTAATAAACATCCCCACCCCCTTTTATTTAGGACTCGAAAGTATTGTAGTTAATAACAAACCTTAAATAACTTAATAGCATGTCTATATTCATTCACGTCACATAGTGCAACCATGGCACCTGAAAATATTTTAAGTGATTAAAAATTAAATTATTGGCAAAATAAAAAGTTACAACTAATTATGGAAACTCCAAAAGTTGACTCTAGGATTAAAGATTTTCATATCCCTTAACTTACCTGAACTCTAACTTACCTGGACTCTATAATGGCAATCCAAGATTTCTTAATTTTATAGAGAAAAATTAGGACTTCTAACCAAATTTAAAAGTCTCTGATTAAAAAATGCTTACAAAATCATCATCATCATCATAAACTACAGAGCTCAGGTTAAAATAATGAATATTTGGCCCTTAATAGAAAAGTCTTTTTAAGGCTTCCCTGTTAGTCTTGTCTCAATAAAATAACTATTAATCTTTAGTATTTTTTACCTATATCTGTGTAAGTGAACTGAAAAAAATGTTCCATAAGTACTTTATGAAAGCGTGTTCCTAATTCAATTAAAACAACTTCTAGATTTTTTCCATCCAATGCATCATAAAGACTTGGTACCAATATTTTTATATAGCGGCAGCATGATATGCATGCCTAAAAAAAAACTTGACAAATAATAAAAATAACATAAAGTATAAACTACCACAATTATGTTATATGGACTTAATATTTTATGGATAAAAGTTTTTTTTACATAAATGACTTACAGAAGTTTGGGTCATTGCACCATCTTCTCCATCTGGTCGAAAGTCAGACTTTTTCTGCTCCGAATTTAACAAAAACTTCATGTAATTAACCATACTTGACAAAACACTAAAATTTTATTTATTTATGTTAAACTAAGCAACACATATCAGGAAAAAATCTTTAAAAATAAAATTGTATTTTCCAATGTATTTTCATAAAACATGTTAACAATACCGTTCCATTCCACTGTTTAATTTAGACTCAAGGTTGTCAACAAGCTGCTTCTTTTTTAGTGCACACTCACCATATATAGTTGAGGACCTAATAAAAAAGCACAAATAAATTATCAAGAATTAATATAAAACCAAACTATACAATGCAAGTAAGATAGAGTTACTTTTAAAAATTTGGAGATTTGATTAAAATACATCGGATACATGCCCACACATACACACAGGGGTGTACCCTCATGGTCGTCCCGTGCATGGGACAACTTGTTTTCTCCAAGGACGACTAAAATTTTTAAAAATGCCTAAACTAAAAATGCCTGTCAGTAGCCCGGCAGGACTTTTCGAAGTGCGACTGTACTGTTTTTTCAAACGTTGTTGCATTTTAAAGCACGTTTTTTCTTAATTTAAAATGAGTTTTAGAATTACATTTTTTTTTCCATTTCCAAATGCAATTGTATCATTTTCAAACCTTATAATGCATTTTGAATCATGTGAATGGGCAGTTTAATCATTAATAACACCGAATCTCTTGTTTTTCATTAGTAAAACAAATTTTTATTTAAACTTTGTCAATTAAAATTAACAAAATAAAAAACATTATTAAGATGCATATGAAAAATTATTATTAGAACAGAATTAATGATGCACGTGGGAATTCTTTTTTCCTAAAAAAAAAAATCTTAGTATAATGAAAAATGTTTAAAAAATTAAAAACATAATGTTTTAAACATTCAACTAAATTAAATTTGATTGAAGGTTGAGGGAGAATAATAGAATATTTTTCTATATATAAAACATTTCTTTGCATTTATGGCTTTCAACATTTTTGCTTCAAGAAATGAAACCTTTGTTAAGATTGACAAAAAGAAACAAAACGATATGGACTACAACAAAAATGACCAGCCGTCTTTAATTAATTTTATTAATAACTATTATTAAATTCGTTTCTTATTAGACGTATTTTAGCAGTTAAACGTTTAAATTTTTCTTCTTCAGTATTTTCATCCAAGAAAAAAATAAAACAAAAACTTTTACACCGGACCTGATTATCATTGCGGATGACTCAAATGAGAAATAAAAACTGGAAAAAAACCGGAAGGTACACCACTGACACACACACAAGCACACATAAAATTAATCGTTTTCTACAATATTTGTATTACTGAATAATTTATATTAATTTTCACATTTAAAACATGAAACAAGAAAACCATATATGTATTAGTTTTTATAAAAATGTATTAGTTTTTGTATGTATTAGTTTTTATAAAAAACATTTCTATTTCAATGAGATTTTGATTAATATATTAATCAAAATCTCATTGAAATAGAAATGTTTTTTATAAAAATTATAAACCTTTGTAACCTGTTCAAGAATATCTTTATACAAATGGTAAAACTAATATGACATTTTTTGCACATCTGTCTGGTAAAAAATAACAAGCTATTGTGTCAATTATTAAATCCATAAATATGATGCTTTAATTAATTTATTGATTATGGGAATCTAAAGGCAGAAAATAAGAAATTTTTGGTCTACCATTTTTTATTTACTTTCTAATATATGATTTAAGTTTATATCTAGTAAAATGTTGCATACAATTTTAATTAGAACAGTTACAAAGTTTTCTCTTTAGTCAGTTTAATAGCACTAAATGATTGTCCAAGATAAAAATATTATAGACCATAATTCTAAAACACAGTATTTAAAAAACAAACAAACACGTGAGTAAGTTAGTATTTCCATACTACAATAAAACACATCAGTAAGTTACGTATTTCCATATGACAATAACAACTTTTTCTGCCTGCTTCCAATAGCAGAACCAAAAATTTTAAAGCACAGAGTAAAAAAATAAAAAAATGGAAAAATTAATGAAACTTTAAAAAATGAATAATTTGTAATTGTATAAAGTTGTGATACTTTTCTAATTATTTATCCCAGATATGAGGTACTAGCTTTTTTTTTTTAAATTTCAAATTGTTTTTTAAACCATAATTTGAAACTCTATAAATAATATTTATTATTTATTATTTATAGCATCCTACTGGTATTACAAAATTTTGTAGTTTTATTCATTTATATAAATGCATGAAATGATATTACATAGAATTTCATTAATTTTTAGAATTTCATTAAAACAATTATTTCAAAATCCAATTGAATTGCATTAAAATAATCATTTATACGCTTTATTTTTTTAACTTAGAATTTTATTAAAAATTATAAAAATTCATTAATATTTTTTTTTTTTTGGTTATTCACCTCTTTAAGGCTGAGAAGGCCACTACAGATGAGGAGGCTACTTAATAGTGGTTATAACCCTCTCTCAACTCTATAACTCCAAAACACGAACCTTGAGGAACAAGGTCGCTGCGCGGAGAAACAAGTTGAATATAAAAAATTTAACAATATAAAAAAACTTAACAAGGTTTTTATTTTTAACTTGTATTAAAAATTAAAAAAATATTTAAATTAAAATTTTTAAAGTATTCAACATTTAATGATTAAAAATTAAACTAAAAAACTCACCCTACAGTTCTTACTATAAAATCTGTAAAATGTTTCTCAATTAAATGAAAAATAGTATTTGATTGATACAACACAGTAAGAAACATGATGTCTGGTGGTGTTTTTGCTTCAATTGGTGGTAAATCTGCAAGATAAGAATAATAGAAAAACTAATAAGGTATTTTTACATTAGGATTACATACATACATATACTCATACATACACACACAAAAATGCAAAATCTCTTGAAGAATCACTAAATCACAATATTTAAATTAGTGCACATAACTTTTAAGGCCTTATCATATAAAAGTCAAATGATTTGTGAAAAAATTTTTTAACTTTAGCTATACTTACATTGCAAATGAACATCAACAGCATACTCAAAGTGCTCTTCTCCAAGGTATTTTAAAAACAATTTAAAGATACGAAAAACATTGTTTGGTAATTCCGATAATGGAGATAACTAAAAAAAAAAAAAAACATAAAAATATGATGAATAAATATGATACATCAATTACCCTAGTCAACCAAATTAGTTTCAATTGGTCTCAGAATTGTTTTTATCACAGAATATTATAGGATTCTATATTTTGAACTTTTTACATGATAGAATTTTTTTTTTAAATGATTAGAAAATTTTTTTTCTTTTTATTAAGTGATATCTTTGGTATCTGAATAAATGAAATTTTAAATGTTTACACCAGAGGAGAAAATGTTCCATAGAACTTCTATCAAACTATTTTATTCTTAAAGAAGTTGTGTTGATTTATTTGACATCCATAAAAATTGTGCAGATATAATTAACATCCAAAGAATTTCTATATGCAATTTTTTAATTTATGTAGAAAATGCATAAAAAAACAAGTCTCTAAAATTTCTATAGACTTCTAGAAAAAGTAAATTTGAAATGGAATTTTAGTTATAGAAATTTAAATTAATTCAACTACAAAGCATCTATAGTAAAGACACCAATGTAAGTGTGCATATATATACATATATATACACACACACACACACATATATATATATATATATATATATATATATATATATATATATATATATATATATATATATATATATATATATATACATATATATATATATATATATACATATATATATACATATATATATATATATATATATATATATATATATATATATATATATATATATATATATATATATACATATATATACATATATATATATATATATATATATATATATATATATATATATATATATATATATATATATATATATATATATATATATATATAAATAAATAAATAAAAGGATGTTCCAAAATAATGAATTTTTTGAATTTCAACTAACATTGCTTTTCATAAGATGCTCTAACCTTGAAAGTAATGGAAAAAAAAATTATTTTTTTTCATGATTAGATCACTCTATAATTTCCCTCAATCGGTCCAAAGGTCATTTTTTGCCCGTATTTCAGACTGAGGGGAGTGTTACCATTATCCAAATTAATTTTTCTTTATTTTTTTTGTTGTTTTATCTTTATCAAGGAAATAAAAATATAATGTTATGCTTAATTTTTTTTTTTACTTAAACAATGAAGATCAAAAAATTAAAAAAAAAAGCATTTTTAAGCATTTTTGCACTATATTAGTGTTCTGCTTGTTAACAAGATACTTTACAAATTAAAATATTTATATTTACATATTAAAATATTTATATTTACATAATAAAATCATATTTATGATTAGTTTCTGAAGTAATTAGTTGTCAAACATAGTTCATGTTTATAAATTTATTTTGTAAACAAAGAATTCTTTACATAATCATTATTTAAAACTGTTCTTTCACTCTTATATTTATTTGATACTTTGTCTTTTATCCTCATTGTGTGATTTATTGATCAACTCCTACTGTACTTCAGCATTTGCATGGTTTAAGATATAAAATTAACCAACACTAGTCAGATATAAGCGGGGTCAAACTTGGGGAAGTATCATCATTAAACATAAGGGAGTTCAGTATATTTAAATTAACTTGATGTCTCTCTATGGCATAAGTTGTAGGTCTTGGGGTTGAGTACAACTTCTTGGCAATGTCACTCCGTTCTTGTACATTTTTGTCAACAAGAGACAGAAATTAAAATATTTGGGTCTATGTACCAGGTGGGTCTCTTTAGTGACTCTATAACAGGTTTTGCCTGACAGGATTGATTTTTGAGTATCTCACCATTTTCCAAAGAGCTTTCATATCCTAAAGACTTTTAGACAATTAAACATTACACAAAATTTTTAAAGAAAAAAAAAGTAATAAAAACCAAAATGAATAAAAACTTTTAAAACTTAGAAATGTCACCTGATATGGAGCGACTGCAGGAATTTCAGCCTTTATAAACCACTCAGTGTAAAATACAGCTGTGAAGAATGCCATATCATTTATTAATTTCTTCTCGAAATCTGTCAAGCTGGAAATGTTGTCTGGAAGGAGATACATTTTCAGAAAGTATATTTCCTTTACCATAAATCTGGCATGGTGTACAGGCCCAGGTTTTCTTAGTCTGTACTGTTCATCACCATGTAAAACCATTGTTGCCAATTCCACGATCTCTAAATAATCAGACCCACATTCATCCTAAATAAGACTATTTATTTAGACACAAAACAGTACAAAACTTATTTTATTACAGAGTATTCAATTTATTCAAAATTTTAAATACCTTTTTCGTTGTTTTCATTCTGATAATATTTTGAGAAAAAGATAAGGCTTCCTTGAACTGTACCTGCAGCCAGCTATCAGAAATATCTTCAACTTTGACTTTGTTTAACACAATGGATTTTTGACCAATTGAATTTTTTTTTTTTTTTTTTTTTTGTTATTTCACTACAGATAAGGAGGCTACTTAATTGTGGTTATAACCCTCTCTCAACTCTATAACTCCAAAACACGAACCTTAACGAACAAGGCCGCTGCGTGGAAAAACAAGTTGAATTCCATATATCTTTAGGCTTCTTAAACAATGGATTATCTGAGTCATTTATTTCACTGCTTAGATAAATGTTCTAGCAGTGAATAATATGCCTTTCATAGATGTGATGCCTACATGCTAGGAGAAGTAGGGTCTATCAAACTCTGTAGCTAATCTAATGCACACACCCTTTTTATTACCAGTATTTACAGAAGTTGTATCAAAAATGCATCTTTGCAATTTATCAAAATATCAGATTGATGAAGAAGTTGTGAAGAAGTATGATTGTATTCTTCTGAGTTTCTTTAATACAAGAGTTTAAATGAGGAATCCCAAGAAGCTCACTCTGTCTATCTATCCTAATAGAAACAGCAAGTCTGTCAAGTTGATGTTCTATTCCGTTTGTGAACTCCTTAACTATTTTTCCATTAAAATGGAGAATAGTTGGTAATGATAAAGATTTTACAAGATCAGTAACACGTTTTTTAATATTTTCTCCTTCTTTAGTTACAACTTCCTCCAACTCTAAACGCAGTTGAAGAAGATATTGCAAAATTAGCAACATCACCTCCTGAATTAGAAATAACACTTGCCACTATTGCAGTGTGTTGTCTAACTGAAAGTCCCTCACCTTTGCTGTGAGAGCTGTTTTTTTTTAAATAGGTAGATTGTTCTTTTTTTATATCTGCTACATACTCACAGTCAGAATTATTATCTCTACTTGAAAAGTTTTCTAAACTGTATGGATTGTTACCATTGTTTAGTTTAATTTTTATGTTTAACATAAAACACAATTTTTGGGGGAGCTCCTAAGTGTACGTAAACCTTTTATCATTTGTTCCTATTCTTCCCATCTTATTTCCAAGTTGGTCCAAGATAAACACAATTTTTTCATTTTTGGCTTTAGATGTCCTTCTCCTGTCTTTCATAATATCTTCAATTAGTTCTTTTTTTTTTTACTAATCCAAAAGCATTTTAACATTTCTTCAAAAAATCCTTTTTGTATCTGTTGGGCTGTTCCTTTTGCTATTCTTCTTTAACTTGTAATCGTTGTTCACCATTTTATCACTTTTATCACAAAGATTCATCAGAAATGCATTTCTGATGAATCTTAGTTGATGAAACACAGTGTTAAATGGAAAAAATTTTTGTTAAATATACTAATATCGATTATGGTAAAAAACAGATCCTAACAACTCTTTGTGTTTAAAATTTACAAAATCAGATAAACTTTCTCTCAAAACCATTAAAACAATTGAGAAAACCAACTAAACTTTATTGTTTTTTAAAAAACCACAAAAATGTAACTCCTTGATTAGAATGTTGTTTGCTTTTTTAACAAAAATAATAACATTCAAAATGTCTTTATTTCAATTTTTTTCAATGTTTTTATTTTTAACATTTGTTATCTTTAACTGTTTTTTTATTTTTTTACATATATCAACTGAATTAGAGGGGACATGCGAGGACGTTACTTGAAAACAATACTAATAATATTTCTCTAATGGATTGGTTGTGAAACACCTCAGGACAATGTGGTCATTTTCACAATCCAAAAAATACCTTTTTATGTTAACTAACCTCTACATACTTAAGGAATGTATTCAAGTGTATATTTTGTAAGCTGCTCAATATGTTATCTCAACCATATCCAAAAAGAATAGCAATGTTAATCAATGATCATATTACTGCATGATGCTCATCAAAGTGTTCATCAATGTGTGATCTTTTGACACCATAATACTCATCAAAGATTTTTTAAATTACTCCATTTTGCCACATGTTCATTACTATAAAACTCCAAAATTCCACGTTTTCTTCAGTTAACTAATTATTACAAATACACTTCATGACATAAATATAATTAAACAACAAAAAGCTATTCTGGTTATTATTAACCAGTTATTATTAGTAAGGATTTATAGGCTAAATCCCGACTAATAATAACCAAAAACTTTATAATACAACACAAATTATTATCATTTATATTGTATACTATAAGATCATTACTTTGCACGAGTCTCTCCTTGATACTATTAAACACTTCATAAACATTAAATAAAACTTTTAAATTGTTGTGTAAAAAATGGTACACACACTGTGTGTACCATTTACAATTTTAAAACAATCACTGAAAATTTGTGCAAAGACCAATTACTGTTGTGTTTTACCAATGCAAAACAAAAATAATTAATTACAATGTAAATCTAGCCATATACAATCAGCCGCCAGTAGAAAGATATGCTGTCAAGACATGTATTTCTATAATTCCATACATTTGATATATATTTATATAATTTATCTTAATGATTCTGCAAAAACTTCAAAATTGATGAATTAAAGATTTTCTAACTTTTAAACAGGATATAAAATCATTTTATAAATTAAGCAGATAGTTTTGTCATGGAGCATCACATATAATCAAAAAAATCATTCATTGACTAATAAAATAAATGTTGCTGAAAATAAACTACTTTAAAGCATAAATATTGCAAAATATATTAGTATATTAACAATATTTTTATCTCTTGAATAATATTTTGTAATATTAAATTTTATTTTTAGGAAATCATAAAACACTACAACATTTATAATAATTACTTAAAGTATGTAAAATTATTATATCTAATTATAAGGCTTGCTTATAATAAGCCTAGCAGCGCAACTTTTTTTTTGGGGAAGGAGCAAATACAAGCTTGATTAGGCCACACACTTCAGAGTTGTTGCTCTTCAATCATCAGTTACTTTTACATAAAAATTTAGTTATTTTTATAAGCTTTCAGTTTTAGTAAAAATTTACGCCAAATTTTTTTTTTTTGTATAAAATTTTTTTTTAACGTCTTTTTTTTGTCAACAAAAAAAGAGTTTAAAAAAAAAAAGGTAAACAAAAAACAAAAACGGTAAAATAGTGTTGTATTGAATTAGTGAAAACTTTTTAAAAAAATAAAATTTTTTTTTATTAGTTGCAGTTTAAATAGTTAAAAATAATAGGTTTATCATTTTACTTTTACTTAATTATATACGAGAAATGTTAAAAAATTGGAAATATATAGAGAAATATATAAAGAAATATATAAATGTTAGAAGGAAGTATATAAAGAAATGTTAGAAAGAAATATATAAAAAAATGTTAGAAAATTTTATTTTTATGTTGGTGAAAAGAATTTCTGCTTGATGGCAGTAAATGATTGTAAATTTGATAATCCCAAAAATTGAAATAGCTGACTCATGTGAAAATACTCACCATTTCAGCGCGTCGTATAGAAAGTTTATTCTCCTGAAGTAATGTTAGAGCAACATCTTGAGATAAAAGATTTTCTTTAAGCATGCTTTTGTCACGACCAGGTATTTTTTTGTGCAATTCCTTTAAGCTATCAGGTATTTCAGCAATAAAACTAAAAAAATCACCACCACATAAAACATAACCATATATAAAATAAAACAAAAACAAAACAATTAAAATTTAAATACTTTTGTCTGATCTCTTTTTTGACATGACCAATGCTGTTGTAAAAACGGTTAAGGGTTGAAATGGATTCCTCCTCTAAATACTGCAGCTCGTCCCTTAAAGTAAGTTTTAAGGTTGATAAGACAAAATTAAATATGTTTAATTTAAAATGTAAATAAAAATATAGTTATTTATTCACCTCCTCAAAAATTCATTTTTGAAAAAATAATTTTAAGTCATAAAAAAAATTTATTTGAAAAAAATTACTAAATGCTTTAAAATAAAAATTTAAACATTAACAAAAATAAAAAACAGTTTTATGTTTAGGAAAACACTTTAAAGCCCTTCCAAGAACTCCCTAAATAACAAATTATTTAGTACCTAATTAATATTCTAATTGGTTAATCAAAATAAACTTCAAAGTAATAAAACCTTAGAAAAATTATTTTCTAAAATATTATATAAAAGCCATCTTTAGAAGTAATAGCCTAAAAATGACAGCAGTGTTTCATACAAAGAGGAATAAGAGATTCAAAAAATCAGGAAGAAAATGGCAAGCACAATAAAGATAATCTTACTAGATAAAATCTTTACAATAGATTAAACATATGGTTTTCATAAGAGATCAGTTGAGAAGGATAATCTTAGATGTCAAAAAGGGCTCAGTAAAAATGAAGCAGTTCATCAACAATTGTTGCAATAATGATTAGCAGTAAACAACTGAGATTAAAATTCACTGTAAGCCACAAGCTGTCACAGAAAAAAGATCACTTTTTTTTTGTTTTGACAGAGATAAAAAAGAGATAAAATGAATTTCTGATGTAACCTGTTTTTTTAATAGTAATTTAATATATGGGGCAATTTGAATAGCATGACATAATAAGATTATTAAATTAAAATAAAATTGTAGACTCAAACAATTTTGTTTTACAATTAAAATTGTAGAATCAAACAATTTTACTTTACAGTTAAAACTGCAGAATCAAACTAACAGTTTGATGCAAACACCTCAGTAACACCTTTGTATAAATTTACACAAACAAATTAAAAATATTAATATTGTTCACATAATTGTAAATCTTGAAATCAACATAACAGCATAATAAAAAAGTTGCGACTTTAAGTTTCCATATTTGATATTAATGATTCAAGATTTTATTTGGTTTTCCCAATAAACATAATAGTATTAAGAACTCATAAAACACTTTTATAAAATTCAAAATGACTAAAATTTTAGTCATTTTGAATTTTAAAAAATCATGAAAATATGTTTACAAGAAACTATAAGAATTATTTTGTTAAATTTTTTTTTATTAACTTTTTTTTGCTGCTGTTAAACAAATAAAGTTTTATTAATAATACAAGCATTACTTCAAAGAAAAATTATTTTTTATCTCCTACTTAATACTTTTCATCTCCTTAAATGAACTTATTAACTTATAGATAAATAGCTCTTTAGAAATACTAAACCTTTTCAAAGATGGTAAACTCACTCAATGTAGCGCTTTAGATAATTAGAAAACAAGGGCTTGGTAATTCTTTCAAGAAATGCGGAGTCTGATCCAAGTCTTAGTTTGCATAATTTTTTGTTGATTTCCTTTGTTCTACAAAAAAAATTAAAAATATTTAAGAAATTTATTTTTTTAATTCCTAATCGAGTCTCAAGTCAGGAAACGCGCACAGTCGTATATCTTATATAACCACGTATAAAAGATTTTGTTTTGACATCTTGGCCATGATTCCTTGCATGCTTTAAGTTAGCACATTTAAAAAATGCAGCTGAATATACAAATGTAAACTTAAACTAAAATGAAAAATAAATAAACTATAAATTAGAGAGAGAAATAAAAACTAAAAAAAATGCACAACTAAATTTAAAAATTCACCAATTATAAAATGAATAAAAAATTATAAAACTAAAAAAATAAACTAGAAAAAAAAAAATCATAAAATAATGTTTTTATTTTAATTCAAAAGTGATTCATTACAAAGAATTTAGAAAAAATCAAAGTTTCAAAGTTATTTAATCCTTTAATACTTAAAAGCTTAATTATTTAAAAATTTGAAAATGATATTTTCTAATGTCTACAAAACAAATAAAACAAAAAATCACTCAACCAATGCTGATATAACAGTTGCACCTCATAAATGACACAATTAATACTCATATAACCTCATAAATGACACAATTAATACTCATATAACCTCATAAATGACACAATCAATACTCATATAACCTCATAAATGACACATTTAATACTCATATAACCTCATAAATGACACAATTAATACTCATATAACCTCATAAATGACACAATTAATACTCATATAACCTCATAAATGACACAATTAATACTCATATAACCTCATAAATGACACAATTAATACTCATATAACCTCATAAATGACACAATTAATACTCATATAACCTCATAAATGACACAATTATTCAACCAATGCGCTACATCAATTTGGCAATATAGGAAAAAATCATTAGCTTTAAAATATTAATTAAAATGCTTTAAATCAATTAAGTTTGAACTATTGAGACACTTTTAAATTCAAAAACATCTTAAGGAACAACTATTCACCAAAATCAATTCTATAAGTTTACCTGCCATAAAGATATGATAATTTTTTTAAATATGTTTCTTCTTCCATTTTATTAGGCAATTGCTTGTAAATATAACCCTACAATATAGTAATATATTTTACAAACAAAAAGCAATACCGTAAATTAATAAAAATTTATTTTTTGGGATATATATATACACGTATATATATACACACACACACATATATATATACATGTGCGTATGTGTGTATATATATATATATATATATATATATATATATATATATATATATATATATATATATATATATATATATATATATATATATATATATATACAACCCTCGGAGTTAGGGTCATCATTCGGAAATGCTGACCTAAAAGTGTTTGAGGTCGGCAAAATACTGCTGACCTCGTTTCTATGTTTTATGGTAAGTCCTTTGTATTAAATTTTTTTCGCTGACCTGATGCTGACCTCTAAAAGATTGAGGTTGGCAAATTATTGCCATCCTCATTTTTCCTAATTCCGAGGGTTGTGTATATATTTAGTAGGGTTGTAACGTCTGTTCACAAAAAATCCGGAATGAAAAATTGTTTTGAATTGAATACAAAATTAATCGATTTTTGACAAAAATTTAACTAAAATGAGTGACTGGACATTGTTAACTATTTTATAACCGAAAGTGGTCCTAAATCAGCGGCTTTTCGAACTTTAGTTTTGACTGAATCCATTAGGTTGAAAAAGTAGTCTGGATCAAACTCTTTCAACTTTAATCGAATTCTATTCTTAAGGTGGTCAAGATTTTTTGCAGTAAATCCATTTCCATAAACTTTTGCTTTTAAATGTGCCCAAAAATTTTCAATTGGCCTTAACTGCGGTACATTTGGGGGGTTATCTTTAGCGTCGACAAAGTTAATACCTAAAGTGTTGTAAGTTTCTAATGTGTATTTTGCATAATGACATCTCGCTCCGTCAGGCCAAAATAAAATTTTCATGTTTTGATGCTTGGAATTTATAAATGGAAGAAGTCTTTTTGTAATACATTCTTTAGAATAAGTTTTTGCATCCAGTGCACAGTTTTTTACAGCAAAATAAGGTGATGAATGACCAAAACGACTGATTGCAATCCAAACAAGAACTTTCTCGTCAAACTTTTTTTTGAAGTTGAATTTAATGTTAGGATCAGTTTGAGAACTATCCTTTGTATAGTAGCCAGAGTTTTGTGAACAATTTGCACCATTTACACATATAAGATTCATCGTCCATGATGATTTCAAACTCATTTGATGGCTTGAAAAAAGTTTTTGAAAGTTTTAATAAGTTTTTCTTTTGTTTAATTTCTTGCTTTTCTGTTGTTTTTGGTGCATTTTTTCTTTTGGTATACTTTAGTCCATGCATACTTAATAATCTATTTACGTATGAAACGCTTATCTTATATTTTAGTGCCAATTTTCTTTGCGAAATCCCGATTCTCTCTTCTGCTCTTGCAATCATGGACTCTCTCTTTTCTGGTGTAATTTATAAGGTTTTCTGCCGCAACCGATTTTTCTATTCATTGGCAAATTATTTTCAGACCTTTTAATTATGTCATAAATTGCAGATTTAGCGATTCCCATTTTCTTAAAATGATCCACTGTAAATTTCTTTTCACTGTTTATGTTTTGTTTATAAAAATTTCCAATCACATTTCTAACATCGTTCTCTTTTAGATGCTCCATGTTTATTTGAATTAATTATTTAAACTCAATTTTGCCACAAAATGAAACTGTTGTTGTTGACCGATTAAATTTAAAAATTTCGAATCGAAAATTCGAAATTTAGAACAATTTGTGTACATTTGAAATCAGTCCGGATTTTTTGTGAACAGACGTTATATATATTGTATATATATTTAGTAAAAACTCTGAGTTTCTTCTACAGTCTGTTTATCCTTCAGCATTAGGAAGACACCAAACAATTCTATAATTTATCTGCCTGATATACCTGCTGAAGATGAAACAGACTGTAGAAGAAATTTAGATTAGTGTTTTTACTAATTTATTATTGCTCTGTTCTTTAAGAAAATTGAGCACTCTATTTGTAGAATATACTAACTTAACTTACATTTTACAAAATATTTTGAAGTTTGATTCCCCTTATCAAAAGTTTCATCTCCGCTGCTGGCCACTTTTACAAAAAATTATTTTAAAATAACAGTGATTTTAGGCTAAATATAAAAATCTATTGTTTCAATTGTTTTGTTTTGTATTAACATGTTTTGCATCAACTTTGATACCATTATTTGTATCAACTTTGAACTTATGTTTTGTATCAACTTTGATCTCATTATAATCCTGCACTAATTACTAATATCATCTGATACGTAATCAAATGATATTGGTTAACATAACAAAAAAAATTAAATTTTGGATCAAATTATATATTCAATTATTTTCCAAAATTATTAAATTAAAAAAAAAACATGCAGGGAAAAAACAGGGATAGGAAAATTTTTTACTATGAATATAGTTGTAACTTTATATTTATAAAATTTGTAGTTACTTTCTACTACTTAAAAGTATTAAGAGATGATTATTGTGAATGTGAATGTTGACAACTTGCTTTGCATTACTGAATGCAAAACAAATAAATGTACAGTAGTGCAAACCTGAGGCTTTCAACAAACGCTTTTTTTTGCTGAACTGGTAGAGTATAAAGAGGTCATATTGAAAAATTGTCATGGTTTTGTAAATTAACTTTTAAATTTCAAAATGTGGCAAACACAACTGATGCAATTGATTTAATGACTTGGAATTCTAAATGCTTATACATAAAATAATCGACAATGCTGCTATTACTGCCTTTGAAACATTTAATTAGCATTATCAGGACTTACCCAAAAAATGTCTCCTCTCACTATTTTCTGATAAGGTATCTGACTGTGATAAATCTAAAATTCCTAAAATAATTCATAAAATATAAGAGGAAACTGGGAACCTGACAATGGCTTTCCACATATTCCTTTTCTGAACACAAGTACTCGCTTGACTGATTTAGTTGGACCGAAATCAAGCAACATTCTAAATTTATTTGGATACTCAAACAAAGTTGGTGGTTGGTTAGCCCAATACCTAAAGCTTTGGAAAGCTAACAATTTTCAACACATATTTGGGCATATTAATGAAATCTTTAAATGATATAGCAATACAAGCTGTCAAACCAAAGATGAAGTGCAAGAATTCCTTTTACATGCAGTACAACACCACTTCCACAAATAATAAAAATAAACAAAAAATACTTATAACTTGATTTTTGAAAATTTAAAATTGCCTTTTGATCTCAATTTTTTTAAATTAAAATGCCTTTCTTATTATTAATAAAAAAGGCATTTTAATTTAAATTTTCAAGTATTGTTATTTTGTTGTCATAATGTTTATAAAATTGAATTTTGAATTTCTTAGTATTTAGTTCCAGCTTAGTCCCAGTTAGAGTTAATATTTTCAATTTATACCAATCATTTGTGTGCTTGTTTGTCATAAAAATTAATTTTCATGATAAATTTTAAAATTATTTATCAATATATATATATTATATATATATATATATATATATATATATATATATATATATATATATATATATACACACACACATATATATATGTACATATATATATACACACACTCTCTCTATATATATATAAAAAGAGAGTATATATAGGCTTACCTACCACACCCGTATAAGTCATTTTACACTGGCAAAATAAAGCCTGTGTTAAATTTTTTGGTAAGAAAATTTGTTAAATATGTTAATATTTTTTTATTTAGTCATTATTTAAAAACTTCTCACATGATGGAATTTCAACATGGATAGCATTTTTATTCACAAAGAAAAAGAGAAATGAATAAACTTTTATAATAATATATAAAAGTCTGATCAATTGTTTTTATAAAACTATGATATATTGTATAAGTTTTTTATTTTATTGTTTTATCAAAGCAATTGATTATATAAAAACATTTTATCCTTATTCAGGGTTCCCACTATTATAACTGAGGCTAAAAGTAAGGATTTTAAGGAGATTCAAGGTGATATTTTCCTAATATTTAAGGAGATTTGGTCACGAACGACAATTTTTTGAAAGAAAAAGTAAGGAGAATTATAGAAAAAATGATTACATTAAAAACAGTATCTTATTTTTTCAATAAATTTTAAATATAAACAGAGAAATTATTATAAATTAAAATATTATTTTATATATATATATAAATATATATATATATCTATATATATATAAATATATATATATATATATATATATATATATATATATATATATATATATATATAAATATATATATATATATATATATATATATATATATATATATATATATATATATATATAATATATATATATATATATATATATATATATATATATATATATATATATATATATATATATATATATATATATATATAATAATGATAAAAATAAAGGTTTGCAAACCATCAAAAAACTATATATTTTCTTCTTTATTAATAAGCATAATTCATTCAACTTAATAAAATTTCCTAGATGATTAAAAACAATAATAATAATAATAACAATAATAATAATAATAATAATAATAATAATAATAATAATAATAAGGAGAAATTAAGGTGAGCAGTCAAATTTAAACTTTTTTTAAGGTTATTTAAGGACATTTAAGGTGGTTTTTATTTTTTAAGGATATTTAAGGTTTCTAAGGAGGAGTCGGAACCCTGTTGTTTAACTAATAACTTAATTATTAAATGAATAAAAAAATAGTATGAAAATTAATTTGAAAAAAATATTTAGGATGAAATAAAGTATTTTTTTTAAATGCCTGTTTTTCTGCTATTTTATTTCTAATAAAACAAATATTTTCCCTTCTGGAATGAAGAAGCAACAAGATAAAAATCAAATATTTTCACCCCTGGAATGAAGAAGTAACAAGATAAAAAACAAATACTTTCCCCCTGGAATGAAAAAGCAACTAGATAAAAGTTCAGTGGAAATAGCAAAAATTATCATCAAAACGTAATACTTTTAATTTCTCAAAAAAATATTTTTTATCTTGCGAGCAAAACACCATTTTGGCGACTGCCTGTGTTATGAATAGCCTGTCTAGTCCATTTTAGACAGGCTATTCATAGTGCGTGTACTCATTTACTCCTGCTGAAGCAATATACAATCTACATTATATATATATATATATATATATATATATATATATATATATATATATATATATATATATAATATATATATATATATATATATATATATATATATATATATATATCCATATACCATTTAAATTGAATGTGTATGCATATATAGCTATCTTTATAATGCAAACTATGTTATACTTTCAGAAAATGATTTTATCCAATTTGATTAATAATTAAATATAATACTTTGATAAAAATCATTTGTACTCAAAGAACAAAAAAATAAAAAATGATTATCAATTGTTCTACAGCTTATTTTTGATAGATATGACATATAGGCGACAATCAATAAACGACAAAAACAATTGTTACCAATTTTTTAAGTGTCCTTTTATGAACTGCAGTTTTTTTTATTATCAATTTAAAATAAAAATGTTAACTGATGCACATGTTTACATACACTTTATGATTTTTATAAAAGTGAATAGCTACTTACAGCTAACTTCTTTTCGAAGACGTATTGGACAAATTTGGAGAGGACATGTTCTGCATTGTGTTCAAAAACTTTAGTAGATATATCTTGAACTTTATTGCAGGCCTGAAGTATATCTTCAAAAATATCTTCAGATGTAAATAATTCCTATTATTAAAAAAATTAATTAGATTTATTATCATTTATAATTACCTCCACAGGCATACCGTCTATCTTATTTAAAAATTATTTATTATTTATTTATTTTTTATTATTATCATTTAGCAGCTGTAGTCATAAGGAGGGATTTGAAGTCCCAAACAGGACACTGGTTTTAAAGGTCACAAAATTACTATTCCTAGTCTTTGGTGGAACTAAAAAATGTTATTAAACTCATAGACTGGGTAAAAATTAAAAGTCTTGAAACCAATTATTTTTCAGTCTAAAGTAACAAAGTACCTAGCTGTTAGCTTACATAAGAGTTTTAAAACGGAAAAGTTCTGTTACCCAAAATCCTTTGAAAATATCCTTAAAACAAATTTTTTTTTAACAAGATCTTTTGCAACATTTAAAACAGATTTTGGACTTTACAACCTTGGTTATAAGGAAATTTGAAAATTTAAATGCAGTTTTGTTGTTGTACCTCAACCTGTTTAATTTACCATGACTGTAATATTTTCTTATACAACAATATAAAAAATATTTTTGAAAATGTTGTAATGAATTGTTATATTTTATAAATACCTTACAATATAAATTATGCAAAAAATTATATTATTATGTTTTTTTTATTATATAATATTAATATTTTTTTTATTACTTGTTTTATATTTACTAATTTAATGTATTTATTACTTATAGCAATTTCATATTCATAACCATTATTTTATGTTGAGAATGATTTTATGTTGAGAATGAATTTATGATTTCATATCTTATACAGTGGAAATGATTTAATGGTTTCATATTATGAAAATGATTTTAAGATTAATGGAGACTTAAAAAATAAATAGTTTTGGAAAAAAAATTTCAAAGCAAATGTTTAGAAAAATTAAAAAGATTTAGAGAAAATTTAGAACTTTAGAAAAATTAAGTAGAACAAATAGAATAATCTTATTAATGATAGTGATTGCGACTTTAAGGTGATTAGAAATTTTATAAAAAAATAGTTAAAAAAAACTTTACCTCTACTGCCATTTTAATAAGTTCTTCGTAACATAAGTGATAATTCTAAAATAATACAAACATTTATTTTCAATAAATTTCTAACATATGACTTAATCTTATGCTTTTTAATGGAATTTCCTTTGTTTTACATCTTTACAATAGGTTTATGTGCTTCATGTGTTCAAGTAAATTGTTAAGTGTATTGTAAGTAGTAATTTCTTATCATGTCCTGTCTGTAATGTCCTACTTTGAATATCCTACCCTGTAGTATACTATCTTGTAATGCCCTACCTTGTAATATCCTATCTTGTAATGTCCTATCTTGTAACGCCCTACCTTGTAATGTCCTACCCTGAAATGTCTTACCTTGTAATGTCTTAACTTGTAATGTCCTACCTTGTCATGTCCTACTTTGTAATGACCTATCTTGTAATGTTCTACATTGTAGGACTTTCAATTTTAAAATGGTTGAAACACTTTTCTAATGCTTATAATTTTTAATGTAAGTAAAAAATAATTTTATATTTGCATTACAAAAAAATCATTTAATTTTTGTGAGTTTGAAAGAACTTTTTTTCAAAATGTATTTTTCCATCCCGTTGTAACAAATCATAACAAAACATGTGTACTCAAATTTTATTTCTAACCAAACATGCTTAAAAAAACAAAACAAATAAAAAAGTGACAAAGATATATTACCTTAAAGGGAAGTAATGTCTTAGCACTTCGCGCCATTTTGTCAATATCTTTAATTTTATATGCATTAACAAATTCTCTCATGAGATCAGATTCAATAGTAGAATACTTTTCTGTAAAATTATTATTTGATATTTTCAAAACTTATGTTGTTTTAGATACAATAGAGCTTATTAAAAAAATGCATTCTTGATCCGAATGCACCTTTGATTGTAAGGGGTGTCTTTGTATATAATCAATAGAAAAAAAAAGTCAAACAATAGCCTAATATTCTCTAACAGAAGAAGTAAAAGACAATTAACAAGGTCAATAGATAGCTGCGCAATTTAAAAACAAATAAAATAAAAAAATGCTATTAGATCAAATAGAAACCTCCGAATTCTTGAAAAATAAGCAAACTACCTTGAATTTTTCTTTGAACTCGTTCAAATCTAAAAATATAAAAACACCAAACTAACTTTTAATCATGATGTATGATAAATTATTCAATGCAACAAATGACGAAATGACATGTTTAAGACATGAAAAAGCAAAAACATTAAACAAATTTTATATTAAACTCTTTTAGAAAAATAAAAATGTTATCAAACTTTGATTAAAAATTTAATACTTTTCTTTGGGAAGTTCATCTGCCACCAGGAGTAACTGATGAATAACAGCAGCAGCCTCGTGTAGCTTAAACAAATTGAAAAATAGAATAATATACAAATCACTTTCACAAAATGTTTATTTGAACAGTCATAAGTTTATTGAAAAAATAGTTTATAATGAGGTTAGTATTAATTGTTAGTGTAATGATTTTTTTTTTCAAAAATAAATTAGTTTATAAAGAGGCTAGTGTTAACTGTTTGGGTAAAGATTTTTCTCTTCAAAGGAATGAAGCAAAATGGCTTTAATTTTTATTTTTAATAAAAACATTACATAAATAAAAACCTTCAACTCTGCTAAACACTTTTTTAAAGTCTGCATTATAAAAATAATAATAAAAAATATATCCCTCATTCAAAAATTAGGTACTTGATTATATTCAAGTACCTAATTTTTCATAACAAAGTTTTTACTTTGTTATGAAAAATAATTAAGAAAAATACAATTTAATAGAAGAACTGGAATATAAGCTTAAGATAATGCTTTGAAGACTTTGCAACACATTCTATTGTTGATGGAACACATTATATTGTTGATAGAAAATGTAAAGTTAAAAATAAATAAATTTTGACTCAAAATGATTAAATGGATTGGTTTTAACTTTAGTTTTTGTTTAATTTTAAAACATCCTAAAACAAAGAAAATAAAACAAGTTTTATTTAGTTTTCATTACACTAAACTTATTTTAATTACAATTTTTATTTCACTTTACTTACTTTTGCTTTGTCATTGAATAAAGGAGAGAGTTCTTTTCCTGAATGAAATTCATCAAAATATTTCATAGCATGTTGAGTCTCTTGAGCACGCTGTCGAGGAATGCTAATATTTTCTAACTGATCTCCAAGGTGTACTACTTTTGTAGCTACAGAGTTAATGCGATCATCAAGATCATGAAATGTAGACATTGCATTCTATATTAAAAAATATACATATTTAACAGAGTTAAATATGTATATTATATAAATTATGTATAAGTTATAAATAAGTATTGCTTAGAAAGATGTATCAGTCGTAGATTTTTACCTTGTATTGCTTCTCTACATCTGAAGCTTTTTCTTTATGCTTCTGCTCATGTTCTGAACAAATCTTTTCTAGTTTTGAAATTTGGGCAGTTGTTAACTCACTTTGAGTTTGGAGATTTTTTATAGTTTCAAGAAAATGATCACGAAGTTTTAAAGGATCAAAGCCTTCTTGACCACCTTTTGTACCACCCCCAAGTACATTGGCAGAAATTCTCTCAATAAAGTTTGCAGAATCAAAAGGTTCCTTAAAAATTTAGTATATATTTAAAAATTTATTTGTGATTTGTTTGAGATTTTTTAAATAAAGTTAACTTTAAAAAAATTACTCCAAAATCTTCACTTTTATAATTAACAGCCATTTACTTTTTAAAATCCTAAAATAAGGAAAACAATTATTGTTACTTTTAAAATAAAAATTATAATTATAAATTATAGTTATTTCTATCCTAATAATAGATAGATGATTATTATTATCATCAATAGATGATGATTATTATCATCATTTTAGTCATCATCATTATCATCATTTACTTCTTAAAATCCTAAAACAAGGAAAACCATTATTGTTATTTTTAGAAATGGAAATCATAGTTATTTCTATCTTACAAGTAGATAGATGATGATGATTATCATCATCATCAACACCATCATCATCAATACCATCATCATCTACACCATCATCATCATCATCATCATCATCATCATCATCATCATCATCATCATCATCA
Source organism: Hydra vulgaris (assembly GCF_038396675.1). Lineage (NCBI taxonomy): Eukaryota > Metazoa > Cnidaria > Hydrozoa > Anthoathecata > Hydridae > Hydra > Hydra vulgaris. The sequence continues at coordinate 30,534,404 of NC_088928.1, read as the reverse complement.
TCATCATCATCATCATCATCATCATCATCATCATCATCATCATCATCATCATCATCATCATCATCATCATCATCATCATCATCATCATCATCATCATCATAATTGCTTTGATTGATGATGCCTAAAATCAACAACAATTCCACTCTTGATTAAAAATTGACCACTCTTTGTTAAAAAAACGCTACAAATTCTTGGTTAAGATATTTTTATTCAAACCAAATGACTTGATTTTAGATTTTATACTGTATATACAACAACATGAACAATAATGAAAACAATATATGAAAAGTAATAATAGATAAGCATTGTATGAAGTCTTTAAAAAAGGAAACCAATCACATAAAAATGTATTTTTTTTTAACCGGTAAAATGTACAAATTTTCATTAACTTTATTAACTTTTTATTTATGTTTATAAACATAAAAAAAAAAAAAAAAAATGAAATATATATACCAAATTATTTAGGGAATAAACCTTTATTTTGTATTTATTGAAATTTTACTTTTTGTATTTGAATTTTATTAGTAAACCACTTGCTACCAGTAAAAAACTGATTATTAAAATATATCTCTATTATTACATCTTTAAAAAGTCTTTAAAATAAAGTGCATATTAAATAAACAATTTACAAAACATATAAAATAATTTAAAAAATTATCAGAAATGCGAAAACTTAAAAACAGTTTACAATAAAACAAAAACAAAAATTCAAAAACTGCGCACATATTCATATATAAAACTGAAAAAAATAAAAAAATTTAATTTAAACAATTATTCAACTTTTTTAAAAAAGAATAAACTTTATTATAAATGAAAATCAGAAGAATGACTATATTGTGACTGAAAATTTTCTGTTTCATCAGAAAAATTGTATGCAGTTTTACTATCACTAGTTGAGAAAACAATTAGAGATTCTTCTTCAAACTTATGATGTAAATTTTCATTAATTTCTTGTTTTGCTTTTTTACATGAGCTTTCATGCTGTTGTATTTTTCTTTTACAAGATATTTCTTTGTTCATACAAATTGGAATATCGTCAAGTGATCTTTCTTTATCGGAACCAGAAGAACTACCTGGAGAACTATTTTCATTAGAGTGCTTTAATCTTCTTCGCTTTGCTAGGGGTGCACTAGCAACATCCATTAGTGTCACAGTGTGGACTTTGTGGAAAGCATTAAGCGCAACTTTAAACGCTTTTTCAATTTGATTTCTTGAACTTCCTAAAACTCCTGGAGTCAATAATGGTGTAGATGGAACATCAACACGCCTTGTTAACCATTCATGCTGAAGAATGTCATTAATTGTTAATCTTTTACTTGGATCAACCATGAGAAGCCCTTCACAAAATAAAGAAAAACTACAACATAAATTAGCTATTATTTACAAAGAAACAATAAGTTTTAACTACAACAAATCAATTACTATTTACAAAGGAGCAGTAAATTTTAATTACAACATAAATTACTTATTATTTATAATAATTCTAATTACAAAAATTACAACTTATTTTAATACCTTTTATTAAATGTTTTGCAGATGTTGAAACACCATGCCACTCATAACTATCAAAACAAATATTACCAGACATAATACTTTTGATCATTGAAATTACTGATTTATTTGTGTAATTCTTTGGTTGAAAAGGAACTTTTCCTGATAACATAGTATACTAAAATAAAATATTCATTTAGATAAATCAATTAGATTAAAAAAAAAAAAAAATTAACAAAATTTTTTATTAATCACCAAAATTACTCCAAGACTCCAAATATCAACAGAGTTATCGTATGTAGCTGTCTGATTACTTGTAGCATTACGTAGAATTTCTGGAGCAGCATATGTTAGCGTAAAACATGGTGTTTGTAGTGGATTGTTTCCATGAATTCGTGCAAACCCAAAATCTACAAGTTTTAATTCAGCTGGATCAGAAGAATCAGCAAATAATATATTCTAAAATAAAAGCATATAAAAACTTTTAATTTACTAACTTTGAGTAATTTATAATAAAAGTAAAAAAAGAGGTTAACCTCTGGCTTCAAATCTCTATGCACAACACCAACATTGTGCATGAAACTTACAACAGATACAAGTTTACGCATTATAGAGCATGCTTCACTTTCAGAAAAGGTTGTTTTCTTTTTAATACGATCAAGAAGCTCCCCTCCTCTCAGAAACTCCATTACCAAATAAATATGAAACTAAATTTATTTAAAATTAATTATACACTTCTGAAGTATAAAACTTTTTGTAATTTTAAAAAAATATTTAAAACAAATATTATTCAAAATTTTTATCAAAAAAGCCTAATTTCCATTATTATATGTTTAACAGACATTTTCAAAGAAATTTTTAGTTCAATAAGTCTATGTTGTTTAGGGATGTACCAGAATTCTGACCGGAATTTGTGGTTTTTAGGCCATTCCAGTTCGAACCGGAATTACAATATTTCAGCCGGAATTACAATCAAAACTTATTTTTTACCTTTTTTTAAAGATATGTGGCACAAAGTGTGTAAATTAAAATCAAAAAACCGTTGTCCTACAGGACAATGAAGAACTATAGGAAAACCTAGGTAAAAAATACAAAATTCTCAACAAACACAATGTAATTTTATTTGCAGTAATCAATTATGTAAGGATTACTAGAAGTTTGGAATTATTGTAGTGTAAAAAGAGTTGCTATCGAGTTTTGGGCAACAAACCAGCTCTTTTTTTTTATCAAAAATGTTATCTGCCTGTCTCATTTTAAATGGTACTTAAATTTTAAACAATTAAAAAGTATAGGATGCCTAATTTATAGTAAATATTTCAATTTTAACCTTAATGGAAAAATAGAAAACAAAGAAATAACTTTAAGTATAAATATTATGCAGGTTACTTTCAGTAAATAAAATTATTAGAAAGAAATAAAAACAACATATTAGATTTAAATGAAACCAGAATCAAATTAATGAAATAGGTTATATATATATATATAATATATATATATATATATATATATATATATATATATATATATATATATATATATATATATATACATACATACATTACTGGGTATAAATATATATTATGTAGCCACGATGCTGAGGTGCAGGCTTTCACTTTCGATCTTGAAGGTAAAAAATTACATAAGCATAATTCTCATTCCGGTCAGAATTCAAAATTTCCGACCTGGTACACCTCTAATGTTGTTAATACAATGAGATTGTTTTTAACTTGTAACACATCGACAGAAATTAAATAAGATCTTATTTTTTAAATTTTCACATAATGGTTATATTATATTTAGCTGTTTGTATGTAATTACTTATATAAGGTGGATCATAATCAACTGATTATGCTTATAGACACATAGGAAATATAAAGATCTGGATAGTACACAAGAATGTACTCTAAACATAAAAAATCAGATATAGAATCCAGCGGGAAAAATAAGATCTTAGGTAATAAAGTGCCGGATCAATGTACCGTATCATTTGTAGAAAAGACATTCAATGGTCTTAGACTATGGAGTCCGACAATAGTGTTGTTAGGTTCAGCAAAACAAATAATGAATTTAACTATGTAAATATCAAATCATAAAAATCTTGATAATTTTAAGAATTTTCAAACAAAATGGAATATAATGAAAAAGCAATAAAAATGATGAAAAGAAAAAATATACATCAGAAATTAAATAAGATCTAATTTCTTATATTTTTACATACTGTTATACTATAGCTAAATCAGAAAAATAACAATTTCAATGATTCAAGAATCCACAATTGAAAAACCATCTCCATGCAATTGCTTGATACTTCAATCACATTTTGTAATTGAAGCATCAAGCAAATATTCTTTAATTTAATAAACTATATAAATAAAAGAGTTAAATAAAATGGCTCAACTAATACCACTACAATACAAACTACAAGTCTGAAAACTGGTGAGTCAAGAAAACATAAAAGAAAATTCCAAAGATGTTTGAGAAAGAAAAAAAACTAGATGAATTAAAGTTTCTTAAGCATGAACAAACAGTTACAGTAATGTACTTGAATTAACTTAAAAAAAAAAATTGTTTTGATTCTGGGACTAACTATGTTTGAAACATAATTTAAGCCAAGTTTGAATTAAATTATGTGTCAATTCTAGACAGTTATAGCTTCCATGCTGTTTAACACATTAGTTAAATACTGTAACTTTGATGTAACTTTGTTTAATGAAATGAAAATTAAATTTCAAAGGATGAACTTTGCTAATTTTTTTACAAGCAAGATTGTATTGGGATTAGATTAGATTTTTGACACAGAAGATTGTGATTGAGTGTAGATAAAAAAAGTAATGAAGGCTCACTTGCAATCATGGTAGTTGTTGTTTAAAAAAAAGAAAAGTAATGAAGGCTCACTTGCAATCATTGTAATTGTTGTTTTAAAGAGAGAAAGAAAAGAAATGGGTTCACTTGCAATCATGGTAGTTGTTGTTTAAAAGAGAGAAAAAAAAGAAAGAAAAAATAACAATAATAAAAATAATAATAGTAATAAAAAAAAATGGGAAAAAAGGTGAAAAAAACAATCACAATTCTGTAGTACAACTTAATATAACTTGCTCTAACCATAAAATTTAACACCAAAAAATATATGAAATTTTTTAACATAAAATAAAGTTAAAAAAAGAATATACCTCATCTTCATGTATTTCATGAAGCTGAACAACATTTGGATGGTTCTGGCAAAGTCTTAATGACTGAACTTCACAAGAATGATCAAAGCTATAACATTATACAAAAATGATTTCAATATTAACTAGAAGAATATATAAAAAATAGATTTTTTTTAACTTTAAGTAGAAGGTATCCATTTGCGACATTTTTTTCCCCGTGAAACAGGAATTCAAAATGTATTTCCCGGGATTACATTTTATAAGTAAACATTTTTTGAACTTATTTGGTTAGGAAAAACTTTTTAAAATTGTTAGGCATTATAGAGATGTGTCACTTGTACAAAACAAAGATCATTACAAAGTAATGATCTTTGTTTTGTACAAAAATTAGACAACAATAAAAATACTCTCTCGCTTTCTATTTAGGTTGGTTGAATGCAAGTTAGGGCATCCAGCAGCTTTTTTAAATTATCAAGATTTTGATTTCTTTGCACTTTAACGTGGAGACAGAGTTAGCAGCATCTCCTTTGAAATTGCATCATTATTATCAAGCATCATTATAATCAAATAAAATTTTAAAATTAAATCAGCAGTTAGTAAACTTGCATCACGTTTACCTAATGCCTCTACAGATATTTTAATTGGTTGAAGAGCTTTCAAAATGTTTTTCAAAAAAAAAAAAACATAAATATAATTAAACAGCTCTAGACAGTTCAAGCCATTTAATGCTTTTTTTACTGCAGTTGCCCAGTAAGTTCAACTTTTAAAAATCTTTCAACCATTATCACATTGTTCCATCTGGTCCTACATAGCCTTGTAAAATGGAAATTCTTTTTGGCGAAAGTTTAAAAAACTAAACCATTTTTCTAATCATTTGTAAAGTCACATTTATATAATCTCTTTCACATATTTGGGGTTTGAAATCATTTTGATTATCACTTTCAGATTCACTAAAGTTGTTATTGGAAAAACTTTTTTAAATTGTTACGCAGTCATTAAAACTAGAATCATTTTCTTAAGAATCAAAGTAACAAACATTAAGATTTTTATTTTTTAAATAATAAATTTAATTAAAGATTTTAAAGAGTAACTAGCAATTAGTATTTCAAATAACTCACTAACTAATGTTATGACCTGCATAGCAGGTCATAACATTTGTTAGTAAATGTGACCACACAAAAAATGGCATTTTATCGCATGACCGAGGCTAAGAAAAATTTAATTTAAAAAAATAGTATGGCAGTCGTTTCTTTTACAAAAAAAGACAAGGTCTCATTTAGGGTTTCTGAAAAACAGTGGTTTTTAAGAAAGAGCAGTTTTACTGTTTTATAATTTTCAAAATCAGCTGTTAACAGCTGTTTTACTGTCTTTGGAATTCGCACCCTTCCCTTTATTATTATAAACCTTTCAAGGCATCAAAGTCTACATTATTGGCTAAACTTATATTGGCCTTGAATTCTAATAAAGTTTCTTGAATTGTCGCCTCTGTCATTATCAATGGCTCAAGCATTATTGGTATCGTGTTCCAATGAGTTTTTACATTAAGATGAAGTTCAATTACTTTTCCAAGTAGAACCTTGACTTTTGATTGAAAACTTGATTTCAAACACTTGACAGTTTGGTGTATTTTATCAGTTTGCGTGAGTTCTTAAGTAAATTATTGTAGTCAATATAATCTTCGCAATCATCATTTATAAATTCAAAATTGATGTCTTCGTCAAAAGAATCATTTTTATTCTTACTGTCATCACAGGGGTTTTAAATCTTCAGTATTCATATTTTTTCATACAAAGTGTGTCACATACTCCAAGATGTATACCATGAATAAGATAAAATTGACCAATAACATCTAAATTTTCAATATACTTCTTGTTTACAGATGCTTCATCCTGAGTAGATGCAACCAAATCTTTTTGCATCGATACTCCAAACACATTTAGTTTCATTATGTTGTTTCATTATTTCAACCATATCAAGCATACTGCATGAACCCAAAATTCAAATTAATCTTATTTTATACATGATATTGTCAGTTTTATCATGAGTATTAACTCCATAATATCTTCACCCTCTTAAAGTAGTAACCTCATCAACAGTCATGCTATATTTCACTTTATTGGCTACTTTTAATTTTATGAAGTCAATCATTTTTTTTTTTTTTTTTGCTTTTCATCAAGATCTTTGTGCTAAAGTTTTATTACATCACTTTCGTTAGAGGGGAGTTTAAATCCATCTCGAGCTATTGACTGGCGAATGTATTTATTTCTGGTTATAGCTCGAACTAAAATGCCATCAGTAGCTAAATCAGAAACAATATTTCGAAGCTTCTTTTGCACAAAGAAGTCAACAGTTTTTTGTCTCTTCTCGCTTGCTCTCTCATCTGTTAGTATGATTGATTCTGTTGCCTTATCAAAACAAAGTCTGTGACTTTTTAAGTGATTTTTTAAGGTAATTGTAGAATTTCCTAAGCATTTTATTATTTTGTTACAATGCTGACATGGTCCTTCCAACTCTTTTGTAATTGGATTTTTCTGTTTTGTTGCGTATACTCGGATCTAATTAATTTTATTCTGCATGAATTTTAATAATATCTAAATTGAGGCAACATAAAGATTCTCTAAAATGTCTAAAATGTTTTCATCTGATTCATTAAATAAAGAATTTTTATATCTAATATAGATAATATACTGACTGCTATACTTAAATGTATTTATTCACACATTAAAAAAAAAAAAAAAATCATTTTAATGCCTCCTCTCCAAGGATTGTTGCAATTCTCTTTATCTTGATCATTTACTCCTGCCCATTGGAGCTTTTTCAGGAGTAAGTTGATAAAAATATGTAGAATATCCTTTATACAATAAAATTGTTAATATATACATGATAATACTTAAAATTTAAAATTAACATTTTTTCAATTCTAGTCTTAGGAGTAACAATGAAGTTTTTACTAAATGGACTTTAAGTTTAAAAACTACATAAGACTTTCTTTGATGTGCTTTGATGATATATATATATATATATATATATATATATATATATATATATATATATATATATATATATATATATATATATATATATATATATATATATATATATATATATATATATATATATATATATATATATATATATATATATATATATATATATATATATATATATATTCTAGGGCGGTTCAGCTTCTGTAGACAAAAAATTTAAGCCAACCAATTACAGAGGCATTTTGATATTTATGTTCCTTTTAACCTATAAAACAAAACTATGATATATTATTGAAATCAGAAAATATTTAGAACTGCCTCATGGGACCTAAATTTTGCAGATTTTTCATTTTTGGGCTTTTAAAATATATTTATTTTGTACCTATTTTCAAGAGCTAATTAGTAATTACTATTATTACCTGCAAAGAATTTGTATTTAGTATTTACTTACTTATTAGTTACCAAAGATCATAGATCACAAAAAAAAAAAAAAAAAAAAGGTAGAATCTTGACTGCAGACAGCAATGTTAAAATAAATGTAAAATAAATGAAATAATGAAAAACATTTTTTATTTACTTACTTATAGTTACCAAAGATTAGATTATAGAACTAATGTAAACCAAGCGGTGATTGGCAGACAGCAATAATGGCTGAAACAATATCCAAAACTTACATTTATTTGATTGGGGAACCAGAACCATATTTTAGTAGTAGAGTTTTGCCCACAAGTTTAGAAGTTTTAAGAATATATTTTTTCCATCATAAAAAGAAAAGTCAAACTCTAAAAGATGCCATAAAAACTGTAGTAGTGTGAGATCTGGCCAAAGCTAGAGTTCCAACTGCTGAAATAGAAGTATTGTTCCTAAAACTGAAACTTTATTGGAAAGATACAGAAATATTTCAAAGAACAAGAGTCATGGTGGGCCAGCACAGCAGGTAAAAGAAAAAGATTTTTTGAACTCAGTAAATTGTCTTTTGGATATTGCTCACCACAATGCATTGAAGCTGATAAAAATAAAAGATCAAACATTTCTTGCAGATCAACATTCAGAAAGAAAATATGCCATGGGACGTGTATATAGAAATTTGGCAAAAAAAGAAGAAAGTAAAGAATCAAAAAGGAAGTTCAACGTTGTATCAAAAAAGAGGAGAGAAAGCAAAAATCTAAAGAATATCTGAAAATAGAAAAAGAATTATTGTCATCACCAGATAGTTCAAGCGAAGCAGACAATACTATATCTAGAGATGAAGACTATATGGTTCAACAACATAACAATTTTGTAGAGGAACAATGTCAGGAGATCTCCATCAACTTCTAAACATGCAAAGGAATCTGCTTGATCATACAAATGTAAATGACAGAAAAGCAGCATATATCTTAACAGCAGCCATTCAAACGTATGGTGACGGTGATATATCAAAACTACCAATATCTCGTAGTAGCATTAGAAGCCAAATGAAGCATTGTTTTCAACATTATGCCAACATTAAGGCAGCCTTTAGTTCGGAGGTACCTTTGGTTATTCATATTGATGGAAAACTTTTGCCAGTAATTTCAGGTGGGCCCAAAAAAGTTGATTGTCAAGCAACTCTAGTTTCAGGATTAGGAACAGAAAAACTTTTGGCAATTTCTAAAGTGACACAAGGGACTGGTGAGCTTATAGCAAATGCAAAAATGATTACCATTTCTGATTGGAAATTGCAAAATCAAATAGTTGCAATTTCTTTTAACACTACAAGGCAGTTTTTGGTCGATCCTCTGGTCTAAATGTGTTGTTGTTTCGTCGATTTCAGGAATATTGGCCAAACATAGACCAAGAAACATATACAGCATGCACAAACCATCGCTCAAATGAAGAACTTAAAGAATTAAAGAGAGAGTTAGTTGATTTTATTTTAGGGGTGTTCAATGGAAAAGCAAGAAATTTATCCAGAGAAGATTATCATGAACTTTTGGAACTTACTTTGATTTTTCTTGGAGATATTCCACCTCAAGGCATACGGTTCCGAGTTCCTGGTGCTTTTCACCACAAGAGGTGGATGTCAAAAATAATTTATGTTTTAAAGATTTTCTTATTTCAAACTCAATCTAAGCTCACCAAACATAAAAGTTCAGGGTGCTTGGAATATGGTTTGTTTGTTGTTCTTATGTTGGAATTTGTTTTGTTTGTTGCTATTATGGAACTTGGTTTGTTTGTTGTTCTATGTAAAAAAACATGGATAACCTGTTCATACTCATGCGATGCTCCATTCAACGATTTAAATTTCATAAAAGCATCAACAAAGTACAGTTCAACATCAAAAGTTATTTCAACATCTGCATTAAAAGCAGTGGGTTGCCATTTATGGTATCTTGGAGAAGAACTAACACCGCTCGGACTGTTTTCTGACCTGGCGTCTGTTATGACGAAAAAACTTATGGTAGCAAAATTGCAAGATCAGATTGCAGACAATCAAGAACTCGATTGTCGATCGATTCAATACACTGGAACTGAAGATCTGAGTGCAAAACCTCTGGTGTATTTCATTGGACCATCTTTACGTTTTTTTTTTGATGCCTTACAGTTAGACATGTCTTTTCTGAAGAAGGATGTTGAGAAGTGGTCAGATATTCCAATTATCAGGCCGCAAAGAAAACCATTAAAGCACTAAATTTTGTCAATGATAGTGCAGAAAGAGGAATTGCTCTGTGCATTTAATTCTACAATAACAAAACAAGAAGAGCAAAAACAATATTTGTTTCAAATGGTGGAAAGTCACTAGCTAAGATTTCCAAATCCAAAGAAATCAACATTACTTTCAGATGTTGGTTGTAACTCAACAGTTAACTGAACACATAGTACAAACAGTGAAAACCGAACAGTTTTAATGCAAAATTGTTAAAATAAAACTTTCTTTTTAATTTACTGTAATGATAAAAAATTTGTTGCATATTTTTTACGTTAATGAAAAAACTTTAATTTTTTGGAATATTTTTAAAAATTACTAAAAATGCTGAAATTTCGAGGTCGATGAGGCAGTTCTAAATATTGTCCAATGTTCTTCAAATTTTTTGTGGTGTATTTACAAAGCAAAAGGAATATGTAATTTTAGTCCACTAATCAAAATAAAAAATTATGGTAAACATCCAGAAAAAGATAATCCCTGATAATAAATAAAACATAAGTTCAGTGACCACTAACCAGCTGCATTAAAAATTGATTTGGCTAATAATATCCTGAGTATGCCTCATCACACCTATTGAAATTTTTGCCATAAGTAAGTCAAGTCTCAGATCATGATCACCCTGCTACTAGTAACATATAATCCAATATAACCTGCTCTGTGTCCTGCTGCATTGATAATAGGCTTTTCTAGGCAAAAGCTAGATGAAGTTAACTCTGGCCTTACGGCTCATGGTTGAGTAAAGGCTAGAGATGGTGTTTATCAAAAAAACTTAACTTGGACAAATGTTAAATGTATCCAGGTAACACCCTATAGAAGGCGCCTGAGGCACAGATTTAGAGTAGGAGTAAGCTGAAAACTTCTATTAACTAGCATTACACCACATTTTCATTTATTAGGCTGGCACAGGTGTAAATCTGTGTTACATTGTTTTATGCCTAGGATGATAAATGCTAGACATTTTGACTCTATTCATGGATTTTTACTTGTGCCTCCTTGTAGTCATGCAACTTTTCTTGTTATCTCCTAATGAAAGTGCAGCTGTGTATTCAGTGCAAGTAACTCAGTTGTTTTGTTTTAAGCTGTTAGTAAAGTTTCTTGCGGTGTTCTCTTAAGATGATTTCATTTATTTAAATATTTGATATTTCATATATTTATATTTTAAAGCAGCTTTAAAATTTTAGTTTTAAAAAAAAGTCATAACTTTTTGATTGCTTAGAACAGACAGCTAGTCTTGAATCTGATCCTTTTTAAATTGTCAATTCAGTAGACTTTAATATTTCAAAAGGATGTTCAAGTGTTTGTAATCTATTTCTTTTGCTTTTTAGTTTTTAATTTACCACCTTTTAAGCTTTCATTTATTCTCTTACTTTTAACTCAAAAAAACATATATTAAAAAAACAAACAAACTAAATAACAATAAATATATTATTGAATTGTATGTATTGAATTTTAATAATGGCAAAGTATTAAAGTCTTTTCTTAAGTTTTATTGATAAAACTTTGAAAAAACATGTAATTATTGTAATATTTTTATGGTATTAGTACATCTTGTGAACTCACCGTTTTGTCATAATCTTCACGGCATATTCGTTATTGGTTGAACGTTTGATGCATTTTCTACATAAACATTTTTTTTTTTTAAACTTTTGTTAAAAATATGAAATTCAAAAAGTAATCTTTAGAAAAATAAATTATCAAAAAAAAAAAAATTATTTACAAAAAAACTGACAAGAACCAAAAAAGATAATAAACAACTTTATCTTTATATTATTGTATAAAAAATGATTTGAGTAACAATTATTACTATAATATAAAAACTTAACTAAAGTGGATACAAAAAATGTAATCCAAAAAAATATATAAAATTCAAAACTTCTTACTTGCAAATAGAAAAACTTCCCTTTCCCAAAATATCATGTGATAGTAAATATTCTTTATGAAAACTTGATGACTTGAAAAAAAAATTTAAGTTTAATTTAATTTAATTAAAAAAAAAATTATTTAGTTAATTTTTTTTTAAAACATTAAACAGTATTTGTTAATGTTTTAAAAAAATTTTTTTAATTTTTTTTTTTTTTTTGCATAACAAAAAAAATATTTCTAAACAACTAACAACTCACTGATCTCAGTATCATCTACTGGGTATGAATGAATCGCACATAGATGTTAATAGTATAATAATGAAAGATAAGACTAAATCACTTTCAACCAGAGAAGAAGACTGTATGTTTTTGGATGATAAAAAAGGACTACCAAACTGGTCAATCGATTGAAAAGATAAAAATAATGCAATTTTTATAAAAAAGAAAGATTGCAAAAACAAATCAATTTCAAGCAAAAATGATAGGCCACACATTATCTGACAACATATTCCAATCAAGTCTTAAAAAATATACTGATTCTGAATTTGTAGACTCAGATGAGTCAGATAAAGACTTTAAAGAATGCATTCAAAAAGGAAAAAAAGCAACAACTTTGTAACAGTTTCTTTGCCTAAAAATAAAATTAAATCAACATCAATTGTTGCAAAAAGATACAATATTTCTTCAACAGATCAAGTAGCTATAACTGTAAGTATCATAAATTCAGGCGATGGAGATTTGAATAAGTCTTCACTATCAGAAACAATTCAAGAAGGCATAACAAAATGGTCTTAATGAAGGAAAGAACTAAAATAAAGGAATCTTTTATGTCAAAAGCTAAACACTTATCTCTGACTCTTCACATGAACACAAAAAAAATTACAGATGTTTATAATCATGGTAAAAATATGGAAAAGTTAGCAGCTGTTGTAAGCTCACCAGGTCTCGATGAGTCCCAGGTTATTGGAGTAAATGGAATTTCTAATGTGGAATGTGGGTGTGGAATAACCCAGGCTGTAAAAAAGATTTTAAATGAATGGAATCTTTTTGAAACAGTTGACAGTGTATCGTTTGATACAACTGCGAGTAATACTGAATGGATTAATGGAGTAGTGTCAATTATTGAGAGATGGAAAGGCAAACCACTAAATTGGCTAGCATGTAGATACGATGTTGTAAAACTCCAAGTAAAAGAAACAGAAAAAGCGTCAGGCAAAGATACAAACAGACCTACAGACAATACATTTAAAATGTTACACAATAACTTGGATAAAATGTTTGCTAAAAGAATAAACTATGAGAATATGAACAAGTTTGACTGAAAAAGTAACTGTGGAACTTTTATTAAAAATAAGGTGAGATAAAAATATTTTGAGGTTTTAATCTGTTAAGACTTATAATTAGGAAAAGAAATATACAACATTAATAAAACACATTTTTTATTAACACACAAATAATTTCTCATAACTAATTGAATAAATATTTTTTGTAGACTGATAAAGTCTTACAGTCTTGCAGTGAAGCTTAGCTTTGCCAGTTAACAGTCGTATACTTAGGCAAATTTGTCACAGGATTTAATTTAAAAGACCTGTTGCCATCATGCAAGATATCTTGCTAAACCAATTTATAATCTTGTTCTTTGCCTTCCTAATCCAAAGATTAATTTTTTTTTCTGCAAACGATGTCACGTTATACTGTTTTTGCTGAGTTTGTGGGTGTTTTTTTATACTTTTTGGTTTTTAAAAGCTCCTTTTGCATGTACGGCTCCTGAGAAAGATTTACAAGCAATCAGAGATGCATTGAGACGATGAAACATGCCAAACATGCATTGACATGATGAAACAACATTCTTGGTACCATGACCAGAGAACAGTTATTTTCTCTATAGTTATAGAAAGTGTTGCTAAAAGCTGTTTAACTATAACTCTAAACACGATATTGACAAGCCAAATTTTCAAGAGCAATACAAAAATCCAATTACTTCTAATATGTCATCATTTGTAAGAGGCATGAGTTGGTTGGTTTTGAGAACTTTGGATTTACCAAGAATGATCTTGAGTTGTGTCAAGTTAGTTGTAAGAAATAGGGAAAATATAGTTCTTACAGAAGGTTTAAGGACTGTTTTATAAACTGCAAGTAGTAAATAATCCTGCTGAAAGAGCGTTAAAACTTATTAAAGGCTATTTGACTAGTGCTTATTTGACTTTATGCTTGTTAATTTAAATTTTTTTTTTCGACTTATTCAAGACTACTTGAAAGTGTGCATTAATGAAAGTGTTGATTAATAAAAGTTAATGGGTTAATGAAGCATCGAGGCAAGATATTCTCTGCCTTATAGCAGAGCATAGAGCAAAACATTCAGTTTGTACTAAAAAAATTTGATTAACTTTTGAAACTACATTTCAACTAATCATGTTGTATAATATTAAATACTGATTGATTATGTTTTTGAGTTTATACTTGGGATTCAAATGTTGTGCATATTTAAGCTAGATTTTTTATTTTACTTTTAATAATAAAAAACAACAATTGAAAGAATTAAAAAAAAACAATTGAAATTGTTAAATTTTCTAACTACTTCTATAAATAAAATTACTATAATATACTAATGGAACAATAAAATGTGGGTGTTTCCTAAAAATTTTGTTTCATTGCAAAAATCAATAAAAATAAATATGCAAACTAAGTTAGCCTTATGTAATATAAGGAAATTACAAGAAAAATCTAAATATTTCAATAGACTGGAGGAGGTAGTAAATAAAACTTTAATTAAAAATGTATATAATTTTCTCTATGTACTCATCAAAACTCACCAGAAATCAAATGAAGACCTTCAAAAATCAAAAATTTTCCAGAAATGGCAGGGGCTAATGCACAAAGTAAATAGCAGTTTAAAAGCATTTAAACCATAAAATTAATAATTTTTTTTTTTTTTAATTAATAGCTTGATTTTTTTTTTTTTTTAGAAGATTGCATTTTGAACTACTTTTGATACTTTTTAAAATGTTATAATATCAATACTAGGATGACAAAATACTAGATATTAAGGATGACTATTGATCAAAGAAATAGCAAAAAGATTAAAATCTTTAGAAATGCATCAGCCTGAAACAATAGTGGAATTAAATGACATGAAGGATACAGAAACTAAAAAAAAATACAAAACCTACAAACAATCATATTTCGTCCACAAAATGTAAAAAAAACGTAGCATAATATATAATAATAACAAAACAATAACAATAAAATAGTTAAACTTAAACAAAAACTAAAAATTTAAAAAAAATATTGAACTTAAAAATACGAAAACATTAAAAAAAAAAAATTCTTAACACATGATTATAATTCCCCTAACTCAGATTCAATGTAAAACTAAAATTGATTACCTTTAAAATTAATTAACTGTAAAATTGATTACCTGTCATGTCTAAGTTTTCTAAGTTTGCATAAAAATTTAAGTTTATTTTTTTTAAATTTAAATTAATGTTTGGAACTAAAAAAAAATTAATAAATTCTAATAAAAACAAACGCAACACGAATACAATCAATTTTTAATAAAATTTTAGTTGAAAAATGTTGGGTAAAATTTTTTTACGAATTTTTAAACACAACTTAACAAATTTTTACTCAGAGTATAAACTATTCCAACACTTCCATTCATTCACAACATTTTTATTCACTCACAACATTTTCATTCATTCACAACATTTCAAAATTTTGGACAAAAACATCAAAATTTATTTTACCTCAAACAAATTTCTATAAATTAAATTATCTACAGGCTGAATGGCTTCACTCAAAAATAATTCATCCGCAAAACTGTTTTTCCCAAATATGATTGAAGGAGCAACAAATGAGTATCCCTATAAAAAATATACACCATTGAAGAACAATTGAATGTCTCTATAAAAATGTATTATTGAAGAGCAAAAAAATGATAACAACTGTCAAATTAATAAAAATACTTTACCCGAAAAACTTTGTCAGCATTTTTTGGTACAACAGCTGGAGAATCAACTGGCATCAGTTTTGTAAACTCTTCAGAAAAATTACTTGTGTCTGTATCGTCCTTAACAATTGGTTTAAATGGTGGAGCTAATTCTTTCCGTGATAATAAATCCCAGTCAATACCCTAAACAAAAAAAATCATTTAACTATTAGAGACATAAATAACATATTAGACACTTTATGCTTTAAGATTCTACTTACAAAAAATAAAGGATGTTGCTTTATTTCTGTCACATTATTGGGTCCACTACCGAGTCTTTTAGCAGGATTTTTTTGAAGAAGTCTCCAAATAAAATCTTGAGCAAACTTAGATATTACTTTAGGCATTGGAGGATCAATATTTAATATTCGCCTAAAAATGTACAAAACAACTAAACTTTAAAATTGCAAAATTATAATAACATATAATAACAAATGAAAGCACAACATTAATTGCATAAAAACACTTTAAATTGAATTTTCAATTAAAAATTGTCAAAATTTCAAACAACTATTATAATATTACTATATAATCAATCCAAACATTATTTTTCAATAATGCGTTCATAATTAGTTTTTCATGAGAGAGAGAGAGAGTAGTTTTGTTTACATTTGGTTAGTTTTTGTGAAAAATTAATTACATATATATATATATATATATATATATATATATATATATATATATATATATATATATACATATATATATATATATATTTATATATATTTATATATATTTATATATATTTATATATATTTATATATACTTATATACACTCCTAGTCGGTGTTTACGGGGACATGTTTTTTTTATTCATGTTTTTTTCTTCTATTTCATATCATGTTTATATAACTTTTTAAACTTTTATTTTGTTTCTATTTTTATTTATACATATTTAAATTCATTATTTTATTATAAAAATATATTTTTATATTTATTTTTGTTACTTTTATTTATTTATCATATATTATATATATATTTTTTTCTATCTATTTACAAAAACAATTAATGACAGTCACATAACCATATTTAAACCTTGCCGTAACCCTAATCCTAAGCCTGACCTTGATGCTGACCCTAACTAAACCCTCAGTTGATGTAGCAGCACTATCTTGCAAGTCAGGCTATTTGATAGTAGATGTATATACTTTTCGCTCTCTATAAAATTTGCTTATGGGGACATTTTTTTTACAAAAAAATGATGCTTATTGGGAAAAAAAAATCAACAGGTACACAAAAATGTCCCCGATAATGCTAATATATATATTCACCATATACATGCTAGTGTGTGTGTACGTGTCTGTGTGTGTGTACAGACAGAGAAATCTGAAAGATTTTAAGTTGGTACAAAAGTGCCATACATAGCTGATGGCATGTTGGCAAAATTATGTTTTGCTCTTTATTTATTTACTTTTATTTGTTTAAGATAACTTGTCTGACATGAAAAAACTAACAATTGCAATAACTAAATTAAGAAACTACATTTTGAATGTATAGTATATATTGTATTATATATTATATATATATATATATATATATTTTTTTTTTTTTTTTGCATGCTTACACTTTTTTTTTTTTTAGATTTAGGTTGGTGGTTGTATGCTGTAGTAAAGGAAAGATAAGTTGGTTTTTGCATCAGCATTACCAAACGACAACCTTGATTTTAAAGACTGTGTGTGTGTGTATAATACTGTTTTACTTTGAGAAATAATAACTATATAAGGTATATAATAGTTTTACTGTGAGATATAATAACTATATATAGATATAAGAAATATAATAACTCTTTATTAAGAATTATTATGTTTTTAGATTTTTTTAAGGGTTTTAGCAAATTCCTAGATAGTTATAACTTAACTTAGTCAATTTTCAGCACATTTAAGAAATTCAATATTGTTTTTTTTTCCCAACAGATTTTCTTTTCTGAGATAAAAAATAAGAAAATAAAACAATTGTGCATAGTAATTTTGACTTTGTTGGAATATTTATATAAACCTGTCTATAAAATTGAAAATTAATGCAACTTTTTCCAATCTCTGTGGTTTACAGAAACTTTGCAAATATTCTTTAAGTGAAGTCTTTTAAACAAAGACAATTTGACATGATAAGCTTCAAGAATTTTAAATCTTAAGATTTAACTTTTTTTTTAATTAAGGAAGGAAAAATTAAAATCAAGTTAAGTTAACAATGCAAAAAGATAATATTATCTGTGTAAAGGTTGTTGTGTACAATTAAAAAAGATAATTTTATCTGTGTAAAGGTTGTTGTGTACAATTAAAAAAGATAATTTTATCTGTGTAAAGGTTGTTGAGTACAATGAAAGATCTTTTAAGTGCATATTTAGTATAGATTTTTAAGTGTACAATTTAGGCATTTTTTGCAGAACAACTTTTTGTATTACACCAAGATTTCAAAATGAAAAACTAGCCATTTAACAAAAAAAATGCATATATTCACATTTATTATAAATATAATTAATGCATATATTTAACAATTAATTAATAATACGCGGTCTGCAAATCTAGCTTATGAAAGTAACGACATGTTTGAAAATGTTTGAAAAAGTCTTTGTTAAGAAGATACAGACATTTTAAATGGACATAAGCAGCTTCTTAAATTTAAGGCTGAAAAGTTTCTTAATAAAAAGTTTAAACTTTTTATTTAGTCTATAAAAGCGCTTTTATGATGTGCTATGAATAGTATTGTTCAATTAATATGTATTCAAGAAACAAAAAATACACAAATGGTGTCAATCTAATTCACAGTTTTACTAATTTCTTTGTAAATAAGTATTAAAAAAACTCCCTCAAATTCAAAGGGGGGTTTAAATTTTATATGGTCATTACTTTTGAACGTTAAGAGAATATTGTAAGAAATTTAAAATTTATTGTTGAATATAAGTTAGCTCAGATTAGTAAAAAAAATAATTTTATAAACTTGTTGTTCTCCCTTTTATCTCAAAATGTTTTGACCAAAACTGAAAGTAAGATATGAAGACCGTGTCCATTTTATCCAAAGTGATGGCTGTAGGGGTAAACTAGTTTTTATTTCAACTTATGAAAGACTACATATCGAGGAAATTTAAAGAAGAGGGGCTAGCAATAAGAGATAGTGTGGTGATAATCGCAGCCAAGATAGTAAATGAAGAAATAAGGCCCCTTGAATAGAGTAAAGATTTTTAACCAAGTGTTGATAATATAGCAGACAAAGAAAAATGGGTTCCTGAATCATTGAAAACATTAATGAAGTTAAAAATTCTTTCCTATCAGAAGTGATTGAGTCTGAGACAATGTATCATACAAGCTTCAAGACCAAAAAATGTCGTTGTACCAATATTATTTAGAGTTGCTATCAATATTAATAAATCTACTGAATGTAAATATCTTATTCAACTTTTATCGCAGCTTGGGTTTGAAAACACTTCATATGATTGTACCAGTTTAAACAATCGGCAATTAAAGAGATGAGCAGGAATGAAATCTAGAAAAAACACAAAGAAATAAGAAATGGATTTGTTATTTTCTAACTGATAATGTCAATCACAACATTCTAACATTTACAGGGAATGGTAAATTTATGGGATGGAAATAATCATCGAAATGTAGACTGGATCATTTGGTATAACTCCAAGATTGAGGCAACTTTTACCAAGAGCAATCTTTGCTAACAGCCACAGTATAGAGATTATACCATATCATGAATTAATCATTTTTAGACAAAAAAGAATCATATTTTTGCATCATTTATCTTGATAACCAAATAATAATATTTTCAAAATATATCAGTTAAATACTTTTGAAATTATTTTCTGTAGGGCATCAATAATGTTGATGGGGAAAACAAGGAAGATTACATCAATGAAGAATATATTAAAAATATATAAAAATAATAATAATAATAATACTGTTCTTATTAAGTGTTAACTTTAAACATTCTAAAAAGTTTGAAAAAAAGTTTGATTTAATTAAAAAATACAATAAAGCAGCCGGAAAGTATTGAAGCCATTAATCAGATGAATTGGATAATACAAAATAAGAAACCTATTTCTCTTATATTAAAGTGTAAAAATATTTAAAATCTTCTTTAACTTCTTCATAAAATATATAAAAATTTTATCTTTTAACAACAAACCACTGTCATACTAAAATAGCCATCTGTGGAGGCTCCACATCAACTGAGGATTTGATTTTGAGAAAGTACTATTTATGCAAGAAGTATATTTATTACGGCAATTTTATTATTTTACTTTGATATCCTCCTTTTTTACTATGGTTAAAAAACTGGATGCAAGTCTGTGTTTTAAAAATGTGTGGAAACATTAGGATGGCATCTAAGTAGACAGGGATAACAATATAATATAATACAATATATATATATATATATATATATATATATATATATATATATATATATATATATATATATATATATATATATATATATATTAGGGCTGTCCAAAAAAAATTTTTTTTTCAGATTTGATTGCATAGTTGTTTATTTTGTGCCATTTGACATAGTAATTAACTGTGCAAAAAATCTTTCCAATCAGATAATGTTTAGGGGGTGCTCAATGACCATAAAGTTTTACGAAAAATGTGAAAAACATGGAAAAAGTAACAAAGTTCCACAAATTTCTAAAACCCGGTAAATTAGATTTTTCAGATTTGATCAGTTTTAATTATCTCTAAATATTAAATTCTGAATACAAATTACAATCCACATCCACTTTAGACTGGTTTATTAGCAGAGAAATTAATGAAATAAAATACTGCAATACGACTAAAGTTCTGCGGTTTTTGTTATATCAGAACTTTTCCAAAATAAAACACTAGGATTTTTGACTCTTTGTCATTGATTAAAATACGAATTATAAACAAAAAAACATATGAGCAATTAACATTTAATTATCGTAATGTTATAGTTCGTGCAATGTTAATGCTAGCGAGGACTATAACTCTTCAGAGTACACTTTCTGGCATCTGGCACTCGCTTTCTGTGATCCTCAACCACCTGAATTAACCTCTGCATTTCAGATTCATTCCTTGTAATCGATTCATTAAACATCGACATTAAAGCCACAGATCGTTCGGCGAGCATTAAAGCCACAGATCGTTCAACCTTCATTGACCGCAACGCACTTGCTGAAACTGATGTCACCAGCATGTCCAGAGATTTCTTCTCTAGACTTTCAATGCTCTTTAATTTGATCAACCTTTCAGACCAGTTCTCACCGTGAAATTTCATGTTGGAAATCATTTTTTGCTTCTCTTCCGTTTGAAGTTTGTTTGAAAACAAAGCTAGTGGGACCAATTCTGGTGAAAGGTACCACAAATGGTTTTGAAAGTTCTTGACTGCTGCTTCGGAAATCGTTTTATTCACAACTGCAAACTGCTTAAGTTGCTGAAACAGAAACAAATCATTAACTGGAGCATCGCTGGCATTTGTGCATGATATCCAAGATTTTACATAAACCAGACTAGCAAATAAGCAAAATTCACAGAGATTTTTTTCCTCTTTTGTGGTCAACTTGAACTCTTCACGAAATAAATAAATCTTAAAACAATAAATAACCTTGGGCATCCAGCGAGCCATGTGATAAGCACCAGGGATCTTGAAATGATAATTTTTCTCTTCTTGATCAGGCAGTTTTCCAAGTATTAACAGACAGAGATCCATGATTTCTTTGTAGTCATCCCTTGGCATTTTAACATGCAGGTTTTCTTTGAGGAATGCAATCACTTCATTTTGTAGTTCTTGCACCAGGGGTATTTTCATTCGAATGTCATCCAGAGGTTTAAAATTTCCTTGATTAACTTTGGGCCAATATTGCTGAAATCTCTGGAAAAGAGGTATGTTGGGACCAGATGATGGTCCAAATAGTGATCCAAACACTCCTGCTACTATGATCTCATGAACATGGTGTCTGCAAGCGAAATATAACAAATTTCTACCTATATGTTTCTCTAGAACTACACATGCACCATTTTTGGAGCCAGTGTTAGAGGCTGTAGTATCAAAACTCATTCCAATAACATCACCAATTATGTCCCAGAAATTAAGCAGATGAATAACTGCTTTTGCTTGGGCTTCTCCAGTTCCAGCTGATAGTTTTGCTATTCCAAGTATTTTGTCAACATTGTGACCTGTCACACCTACAGATAGCCGGTCAACATTTGCTTTAGGGGCTGCAGAATTTGTTCGATCTATCATCAGTTTGCCATCCCAGTGGACGATTAATGGTGGTTTGTCCAAATCGCAGAATTCAGTTCGAACAGTGGCTTCAATATTTGATCGATGATAGGTTCGTTTTCTACGGACTGTAGAACGTGACAATGATCCATCATCGAGGTTCTGTCCACCAGCCCTTGCAATTGCTGCTGCTAGTATAGTAAATTTTGTGTCAGATAGATTAATTCTGTCTAATGTTGATGAAACATCAGGCGAGTCAAGAATTGTATCTAAGATACATTGTTGTTTTGGAGTACTTGCTAAACTTGATTCAGCTGACCCTGAAGAACTTGCTTTACTGACTTGTTGTCTGTAATAAACAGGGATTTCTATCTCAAAATCTCTATCAACCATTTTGTCATTATCAACAGCATCGTTATCGTTGTCATCACTATAACTTTCGTCATGTAAAGGTTCAATAACAGGAACTATTGCACTCGCACCAGATTGTCTTTGCTCTTCTTTTAGCTTTCGTTCTCTCTCTGCTTGTTTCCTTGCTTCATTTCTTTCTTCTAATTTTGAAAGTTCTTTGTCCTCTCCAAACATCACCATTTTTCTCTGACATCTCTGATCCAATAAAAATTCTTTATCTTCTTCAATTCTGATCATGGTTTCAGCATCCTTGTGGGCAATGTCAAAAAGTAGGCCAATGGTGTCTGTAAATGATTTCTCTCTCGATTTCTGAGAATCTGACAATCTGCATTTTTTTTTTTTTATTAATTTAAATTCCTGGACTAAAGTTTTCAACTTTAAGACTACATTCGGATGAAATGCTGTCGGAATACGGGCTTTATTCCAAATAATAATCAGTTCATCAACAGTTGTTTTAAGACTTTCAGGCACTGACTTTTTGGTTGAATTAAGATGATAAAAAAATGTTTTTAAAACATCAGATGTTAAGGGAAGAACTTTATCTGGAAGATTTGGCTCTGGTTGTCCAATTAAAAAGATTTTGGTTTGAAGTCGTGTAGAGATAGCAACACGAGATGATGCTGCCATTTCAATGATAACTGAAATATTATGAGAAAATCAAAAATCAATACCATATTATACAAACTTATCATTCAGTTGTTGGTTTATGCAGCTGCAGCAATATATTATAATAATTATTACTAAAGAAATTAAATAAATATTTTCAAATTAGAAATTATTATTATCTGCACTTAATAACAAACAATACACTACCAGACTACCATGCTAGTTTTCTGTAATAGGTTACTAAGGTTAGGTACTATCAAAATATTAATACATTTGTTGTCAAACTGAAATTCCAAATAAAAATAATATTTATACTTGTAAACCTTTTTATTCTGTTTGAACAAATTCTAAATTGAGTTAAATAATAGTATTAAAATTATGAATACAAATTTTAACAAAATGATATAAACACAGTTGTTTTAAACACTAGCAGACATTTTTTAGTCTGGTGCCCTGATGACAGTTAATCTGCTGCACTTTAATTAATCTATATAGCATGCAATCAGACAATATTTCAGTGGAAAAAATCTAACTAACCAGGTTCTAGAAATTTTTAGAACTTTGGAACTTTTTACACGTTTTTGACGTTTTTCGTAAAACTTTATGGTCATTGAGCACCCCCTAAACATTATCTGATTGGAAAGATTTTTTCCACAGTCAATTACTATGTCAAATGGCACAAAATAAACAACTATGCATTCAAATCCGAGAAAAAATTTTTTTTCCTGTGTTCACATGAACAGCCCTAATATATATATATATATATATATATATATATATATATATATATATATATATATATATATATATATATATATATATATATATATATATATATATATATATATACACACACAGCTATACAGCCTTTAGAATTTATAAAAAATAAGGTGGGAAATATTTTAAACTCAAAGGTTTCACCATAACAACAGAAACTATAACCTGTATAACCTGTATATCTTGTATAAATCAGTTATAAATATAAAACTTATATTTATAACTGATTGTTATAAAAAAAAATAAAAAAATTCTTTTTTGTTTGTAAAAAAATAGCAATAGTAATTGAAAATTGAATTAATTTAAAAGCAAATTAAGTATTAAAAAAAAACTAAACAAAGAAAAAGATTTGTTCAAACTTTTTTTTTAATTTAGCAAATTAGAAACTTTTATAGGTTATACAGGTTATAGGATAAATATAGGAAAAAAATTAATTTTAAATACTTTTTAACTTACTAAATACTAGAAAAGTCATTACCAAGAAATCTCTCGCTGGCTGTTTTGCTCACCTTCCACAGTAAAGGGTGATGCTCCGGTAACAAGCTCATAAAATAAAACACCTAAACTCCACCAATCAACAGCCTGAGTAAAAAAAACAAAAACAATTTCACTAATCAACAATCTCAGTACAAAAAAATTAGCATTAATATATAAATGTGTTTTGAACTCAAAAAGACCTTAAAAGAACTCAAAAAAATTTCATAGTTTATTAATATAATAATTTAATTATGAATAAATATTAGCAACAAATAAATTATTTTAAAATAATTTGCAATAAATTTAATGCTAACTCTGCATTTTAAAAAGCTTTACAGAAAAAGCTGTAATTAAAATAAACAAAAAAAGGCAGTAATCTTTTTGGCTTTAAAATGTTTTATGCATATATTTTAAGTTTTAAAAGGACAAAAAAATGAATTCAGGTAAAAAAAAAATACTAATTAAATTATAAAAATTATTTAAAATATATATCAATTTACATAGCTATGGTGCTATAAAAAAAACTTTAAATACTTGAATGAGCCGTGTTGAAAACTGTACCAATTTTAGGTTGAACCAGCCATATTGAAGACAGTTTATTGTCTTCAACATGGTTTTATATTTTATTTCAATTATTATATGTTGGTACTTTATGTAAAAAAACAAGCTAAACACAAAAAATGCTGTTGGCATAAATCATAAAAACTGATGTACTAAATTCCTAACTTTAATTATGTGAAAAATCAAATACAATAGTAAAATAAATAGCAGTATAATAACAGAAAATTATAAATTACACTGAAAAACAAAAAAGTGATAATTTAAAAAAAAGTTTTTAATTTTTTTTTTTTGTTTTTGAAAACTTGAAAAAAAATTTAATTTTTTTACACAAAAAAATTTTTTTTTAACTTTAATTATTTGAAATTTTATTGTTGTTGTTATACAACTTTCATTTAAAAAAATATTGATAATGTAAAATTATTTTTATTTACATTTACTAATTTGCTTAAAGATTTACAAAAAAAATTTATTTGGATGATGAACACAAGTCTTAGACAATTTCAAACACCATAACATAGTGCTTACAACTTCCCCAATCATTTAAATATTATTAAACAAAATATTTTGAATAAAAGTATGCGTTTTAGTTTTAACCAAAACACTTTTATTGTTAATTTGAACTTTTTTTAAATTAAAACTGCAAAAGTAAAAAAATCACATTTAAAATTATAAAATTGATTTACTTGTAATTTTTTGCTTTAGAACAAATTTTACAAAAAAATTTTAACAGGACTTTTATCAAAGATTTTCTAGATTTTAATGACTTGAAAACAGAAGGACTAAAAAATGACTAATAATAGAATGGCTATAACATATGACTAATAACAGAATGACTATAACACATGACTGATAACGGAAGAACTAAAAAATCATTAATATAATGATAATGTTTTAGTTAAAATCAAAATGTACATTTTTAAATAAAATACCTAATTTTAAATATCAAAATGTTAATGATCTTAAAGCTCCATTTATCACAATTATTATTATTATTTCATAAGCTATTAATAAATGCATACCATTCCGTGACCATTTTTATCTCCATTTACAATTTCAGGTGCCATGTACTCTATTGTACCACAAAACGAATAAGCGCGCTCGTCAACCTAAAAATATTATATTTTTAGGTTAAACTAAAAGTATTATATTTTATAACTCGTAATAAAAATTTATATTTTAATTAACTAAGAAAAAAATTAATCAAACAACTTAATTAAACTATAATTAAATTGTTTCAGGTGATAAAATCTGATATAAAAATGGATGATACTATATGATATATGAATGTATAACATCATATGATATATAAATGGGTGATACCATGATATATAAATGGATGATACTATATGATATATGAATGGATAATATCATATGATATATAAATTGATGATACCATATGATATATAAATGTATGGATCCATATGATATATAAACAGATGTTACCATTTGATATATACCACCAATGTGTTAAAATTTAATAATTACTTAACGTAAGTCACAAAAGTTACCAAACATGTTTAGTAACTTTAGAGTGGTTCAAAAATGAATCAAAATTCTACTCCTAAAATCAGTCAAACATTAAGTTATTTAACAGACATCTTTTGCAAAATTGAACATGTTAAACAAATAACTACAAAAAGCAAACAAGACCCTTATTGATGAAAAACTATTTGGTTTTACCGAACTTTGATAGGTATATCAAAAATATAACTTAGACAACAAATTTGAGCAACTTTATTGGTTTGCCCCATAAACATGTTCAATACAATAAAACATTGTATAAATAAATAACACACGATTTTTAAAATTTTAGGAATAAAAAATATTTAAAGGATTCTGCAAGACCCATGGACATTTAACAGTTCACTAATATTATTTAAAAAAAAGTTCTTCAAAAAGTCAACTTGAATCTTAAATGAAGCAAATTTACATAAAAATTTCAAAAATAGTAATAATTTTTTATCCGTCAAGTCAGGATCAGGAAAATGATAATTATTGTTATATAAAAATAATATCTGTTACATCAAAGCAAAAAATTATTTTTATTCTTTAGGTCAAGTCTTAAAATACTCCTTTCCCTTTTTTTTTTTGAGACTTGTGGTTGAGTAAATGCTAGACAGTGTCTCAATAATAAGACGAGACAGTGTCTCAATAAGAATGAAGAGACAGTGTCTCAATAAGAATGAAGATAGAATCTCAATATCACATTGAATGGCTTGGCTTTAACACCACTGACCCTGCTAGTACTAAAGCCAATAACCTCTGTATTTCTGAGTCTTATACTCATAAAACTTTATGACTTGATTTCCAGACAACCCTTATCTTCCCTGCTTGATTTGTGTCTTATATCTGACCTTGGCTTGTGTTCAGCTCCTCCTTGTTCTCCTTTAGGTGGTTAGGACCATGCAATGATCTCTAAAAATCTTTCATCTTGTACTTCTTCGGACTCATCCTATCATCGCACTATTGCAATTATAGAAAAATTATTGCATTATTCAAACACTTATTTTTATATTTAGCATAATAGAAACTTTTATAACCAAAGAATTATATTTAATTGAAAATATATTATACTAATTTAAAAAAATTTCTCTCTCTGTTAGTCTCTCTCTGTTAATAAATGCTGTCTGATGCTAAGCCCAGTTATTCACAGTTTACTAAATTTTGTATCTTATTTCAGAAGTTTAGCTCAAGAGACTTTTGAAAAATCTTCAACAGTGTCATTAACAAAGGTAAGTCAAAGATTCTGCCTCTAATTCATAGGTTTGATCTTATTACCTCTCTTATAGATAAGATAGAACTATTTGCAAAGAACTTTACTTCTAATATAACTCTTGAATCTAACGGCCATACTTTTTCTTCCATTTCATTTAAACAGATTAACTCATTGTTAGACATCTAAATCACATCAGCTTCCATTGCTAAAGTCATTTCTCAATTAAACTCTTCTACAGCTTGTGGTCCAGACAACATTCTAATAATTGACTAATAAATGAGTCTATGATTTAGTCTCTGACAATCAATATGGTTTCGATCTTCTCCTTTTACAGCTAACTTGCAAACTGCTGTGGCTGAAAAATTCTATCGTGCATTAGATGGAGGCGGTGAGGCAAGGGCTATTGTTCTTGATCTATCTAAAGCTTTCTACACATGTTCTACCCTTGGTCCTGCATTGTTCTGTACTTCTGGGGTACCTCAACGTTCTATCCTTGGTCCTGTATCTATATTAATGATCTTCTTGTCAGTCTTACATCTAGAGTGATTCTATTTGCTGATGACTCAACTTTATACTCCTGTCTCAACAAAAAGCCTTCTATTTTCATTTGCTTAGAACAGGCAGCCAATCTTAAATATGTTCTCACTTTTGTAACAGATTGGGGGTTTGCTTGTAAACTTTAACTGCAACCAAAACTTAGTTATATGCTGTAAACAACTATTGCAATAATATTGCATATATATTATTGTTATAATATTACTGTAAACAACTATTGCAACACTATCAACATTCTTATATAAACAAATGGCATTACTGACCTCTCATGAAAACCATATGTACAATCCATTGCAAAGTTAACATTTACAAAAAGCAAAGTACACACCTAAGGCAAATGTAAACTGATTCAGCTATGATTTTGTAAAAAAAAACTCCAAGGCATAGACATAAGGAGTGAGCAGAAAATTACACCCCTTATTCATTTAATAACACTTACATAAATATACTTGTTTTATATTGTGCTCTACCATGACAGCGATGATTACTATCACTACTCTACTATTGCATATTATATTTGAAATAAAAAATGTTTTGGGTAAATATTCTTAGTTTCAATTCAACCCATTGGGCACGGTAACTAAAAAAGGCAACTTTTGAACATTCAAAAGACATCCAAAACATTCTAAAGATGTTCAAAAAGTGTGTCTATACTATAGTATATACATACATACAAACATACATACATACATACATACATACATACATAAATATATATATATATATATATATATATATATATATATATATATATATATATATATATATATATATATATATATATATATATATATATATATATATATATATACATTAGGGTGGTCCTTAAAGCAACTTTTTTTTAAATGTTTGCTCTCACCCTCTAAATGTGTTCTATATAATAAAATAATACTAAAATTAATAAATTTTTGAACAAAAAGGTCCCTAAAACTACCAAAAAAATAGTTCTTCAAAAGTATATCATGTTGGGTCTCAAAAGAGGCCAAA
Source organism: Hydra vulgaris (assembly GCF_038396675.1). NCBI lineage: Eukaryota > Metazoa > Cnidaria > Hydrozoa > Anthoathecata > Hydridae > Hydra > Hydra vulgaris. The sequence goes on along the minus strand of NC_088928.1, from coordinate 30,504,981 downwards.
CTATATAAAAACATCAAAAATAATCATCGTTTTATAAATAAAATTTTTGTTTTTGATTTTGATGCCTAGAAAATGACAATTTTAAACTAAAAACTAAAAAAAAATTTTCACAAAAAAATTTTATTATAATTTTTTTTTCTTGATGTGTTTTTTTTTATATGGATGATAGTTTATAAAATTTTTATAGCGAAGTACAATACTTTAAAAAGTATATACTTAAGTAAAAGTACACATTTAAAAAAATATTTAAAAAGTACAAAGTTTACAAAAAAAACTATAAAATTACAGTAAATAAAAATTACAGTAACGTGAGTAAATATAATTTGTTACTTTCCACCTCTGATGCTGATTAGCTTGGCTTTAGTACCACTAAACCTGCGAGCACTAAAGCTCTAAATGTTTGACTTAGTTCTCATCCTTGTAAACACAGAACAACAAAACTGTCATCATACAGTATAAGAATTACATTACATCAGATGAACTAGCTTTAGAGAGCATGATTTTTTTCAACTTATAGCATAAAGGAGAAACTCTTGCATAGTAATGATTTTATTGTATACAGCATAAATGATAATAATGATGTTGTTTACATTCAGTCAAAAGTTTTTTTGTTTTTTTTTTAACTTCACCCAAGGTCGAGGTCACTACAGACGAGGATGCTACTTAATTGTGGTTATAACCCTCAACTCTATAACTCCAAAACACGAACCTTGACAAACAAGGCTGCGCGAAGAAACAAGTTGAGTATGGTACTACCAGGGACGTGGCCCCTTTGTATGTTGTATTCCAAAGTTTTAATTATTATTATTAGGGATTTAACTTTAACTTTGTTTCATCTTGGGTCTTTTTGCAGTATTTCCATTCAATATTTACAATGTGATAATGTCTTACTTATCAAGTAAGGCATTATCACATTGTAAATATTGGTCAGTCTTTGATGGAGTCATATGTTACTTAAAAAATAAAGATGTTTGCCATAAGAAAATTTTTAAATCGAACATATGGACTGCATATCTCAAAAACAAAATGGTGAATTAACTTACTCTCCTTATATAATTACTTGAGCATTTGAATATTTTATTTTATCCAAACCTCTGTACAGCCACATTTCTAATGACTATAAATTACTATTAATTAGTATTAGAACTTTAATAAAAATCACTTCAAAAGTCGGATCACAAGATAGTATGGAATTTTTAAAAAATGTTATGATGATTATTGAAAATACACAACATAAACGTATACTGCTGGTTGATGAAGTTAATATCAAATCCACATAAACTTATCATGGAGGTGTATTGTGTGGAAATTCTGTTGATCAACTAGGGGTCCTTGCCAAAGCATGTCATCTATAAATGTAAATGTTTATTTGGTGGACCAGAGATTCTAGTAAAAATGACTCCAACTAGCCACTTAGATTCTGATTTTCTTTTCAAACAATGCAAACCAATATTTGAAACAATCAACAATCAACCCGATGCAAAACTGTTATCAACTATTACTGATGGAAATAGAGTAAATCAAAAGTTTTTAAAATAAAAATGAAGGAAAACCTTGGTGTGGAGATAATGAAAATACATTTTTGTTGTTTGAATATTTTCATGTCATAAAGTGTCTTCACAATAATTGGTTAACTGAAGAAAACAGGGAATTAGTTTTTGAGTTTGACGGTAACAGCATGTAGCAATGGTAACAAATATGTAGACGTTAGCAAACATATAGCAAAATAGAGTGATTTAATAAATCTTTATGAGTTAGAATCTGCCAATCTTTTAAAGCATAGCAAATTAAATAAAATTTCCATCTCACCAAAACCAATTAAGCAGCAGAAAGTTGACACTTTTTTATGAGTTTTCTGTTATGAAAATATTGCTGCACTTAAAAATCATCCATCCATTAACAAAGATGAAGTTATTGGCACCATCAAATTTATTTTTATATTTTTGAAGTTTTGGAAAATTTGTAATGTGAAAGGTGTTATAACAGATATTCATTATAAAGATGAGTACCAATATAGTTAACACACTGATAAAAGTCTGCTATTCTTTTTAGATGAGGCAGATATAGTTGAAAGAATGAAAAAGTCAAGCCCAAAATGTATAAAGTAGCTTACAAAAGATACCTCTGAATGAATTTCTCAATGTGTTGACCAACTGTCAACATTGCAAAGTATCTTTTGAATTGTAAAAATGACTACATTATCCTGGGATAATTCACAATTGATCCATTAGAGAAAACTTTTAGCAAGCTTCGCCAGGGTTCTGGAGGAACCTATTTTATTACTGCCCAGTTTGTCATAGAAAAAGTTAGAATTCAACATGCAAAACTTTCTTTAGTTAGAAATGGATAGTTATGATGATTGTACTAATGGTCATTCCTGTAATAATTATTTTCGAAGTTTAAATAAGCAGGAAGGCGAAAATTTTGATAATTTGCCAGGACTTGAGGATAAAATTCAAGCAGAATCATTACTTTCAATTTTATATATTGATGGTTATGTTAAAAAAAAATGGTTCTGATTATATTGATGACTTAAATAGATGAGGTTTTGCTATTGCCATTGACAATATTGTTCAATGGTGCATATTTTGTTAGGTTGAATTTGAGCTGTTATCAGATGAATTTTGTCAAACATTTTTGATGAAGCAATTCTTATCTGTATCAAAAAGGTTTCAATTGCCGCCCTTTAGAAAATATATTTCTAAAAAATCTAGCAATAATAAAAGCATCAAGATGCTCCAAGGAGTCAAAAAGTTTTGAAACTGTTATGACAAAGAGTCCTAATTTAAATTTTATTGTCTTATTTGTCTATAAAAAGTATATTTTAGTTTATTAACTTTATTGTAGCTTTAATTTCAAGACAGTTCTTATATATCATTATTATTATACTTTTTATGCTCTCCATGTCAGTATCCACTTTACTTACTAGCGCTCCAAACTTTGCTATGCTTTAGCTTTGGCATACTTTAGGTAGCATCATATATTGTAATTCAAACAATCAACACTATAAGAAAAATATAATAACTTAAGGATAAAACTAATATCAACTTGCATGATTTATCATTAAGATACAAACATGTCATAAATTGTTGGTAATTGTAATTAGCTCATACATAACATTGTGTTCATAATAGCATCTGCCCTGATTAAACTGTTAAAGACAAAACCTTGCACAACACATGAGTTATTGAAACCTAACAAATGTTTATTTGTAAGAACAACTAAATGTGTTTAAAAGTTTTTTTTTTTACATCTTCACAACTAACAAGGCTGCAAGCAACGACTATTAGAGTTGGAAGTTATTGGAAGAGAAAAGATGAAGTTTATAAAGCAAGATAACGATTACAGACTTAAAAAACTGCAAAATATATGAATCAGGAAAATAAGATGAAGGAAGCAAATTCCAAAGAAATGATGTTCCAGGAAAAAAAAACTAGACAAATAATAATTTTTGGGGCACTTCGGAACAGTCACAGTTAAAAGGATGAGATTTAATTTAAATGACGAGTAACACAATAATGAAATTTAGTAGATGGCACAAGAGATGCTAGCTTATTAGAGCAGCACCCATCATTTTTACATCAATAAGTATTTATTCAAAAGTGAAAGGGAAGAAATATTACAATGATGTGACAATGGTTAAAGGTTGGCTGAAAGAGCAGGTCTAATTATATTTAAAATGTGCTTTTGCAAATAGCCTGAAAGAGAAATGACATCATTCATAGATCCACTCCAGATATGGCAACAGTATTCCATACAAGGACAAACTTGAGATTTTTAAAGATAAAGAAAAAAATTCAAAGTAAGAACGAGGTGAGCACAATAAAGAGATGCAACCTAAGCAGATGCTAATTTTGCAATGGATTTGATATATGGTTTTCAAGAAAGATCGAAAGTAAGAGTTAATCCTAGAAGACAAAGGGTAGATGACTCATCGAATACATTACTGTTCATAAATATAGGAAGATCTAGATTATAGTCATAACAATTAGCTGAAAAACATTAAGTTTTTTCTGAGTTAAAGTTCACCACCCACTGAGAGCCCCATGCTGTGGCAGAAGTAAAAACTTTTTCAAGCTCAAATGCCCACTCAAGCAATCAGAGAGTGTTGGCTTCTTATCAAAACAAGAATAAAATCATCAGCAAACAACGCCACCTTGTGTGAGAATTTCTGGGAGATTGCTAATGTAAATTGAAAAAAAGTATAGGGCCAAGAATAGAATCTTGAGGAACCCCTAAAGTAACAGGAAATGAAGAAGAGTGCCGTCCATTGAGGACAATTTTTATACTGCAATTGGTAAGAAAGGATTCAATAATCTTAGAAATGTTACTTGATACACTGTAAGAAGGGAGCTTATGGAGAAGACATCATGCCAAACTTTATCAAAGATTATGGAAATGTCGAGAGTGATAGCCTTAAACTCTCCACATCTACCTAATGCACAATAAAATCTATCAGTTATTAGCTTTAACAAATCAGCAGTAGAACGAGAAGATCAAAATCCATACTAATTATCAGAAAGTAAGTTTTTAGATTCAATATGAGAGGTTAAGTGTTTGTTGATTAAAGACTCAAAAACCTTGCATATGATAGCAAGAAGACTAATGGAACAGTAGTTAGATGACAGCTCTGGAGAACATTTCTGCAAGACTATAACAGTTATGTTGTCCGGACCACAAACTGTAGAAGGGTCTAAGCAGGAAATCAATTTAGATACAGATGCTGAAGCAGGCTTGGTCGGGAAGCGGGAGCGATTGGAGCGATCGTTGACCACGGAAATAATATTTAGTTGCAAAAAACTGGCCAGATTTTTTAGTTGTTTTGAGAACATTTCAAAAAAAAAAAAAAAAAAGCGCAAAAAAGATTATCTGGACCGATGAGAGACAATTATAAATACAAAAAAAACTTTAACGCAAAAAAACTTAAAGCAAAATAAATTGCGTTTAGAACAAATAGTTTCGAAACATCGCTCTTATATAATTTTTTTTATAAAACTAAGCGATATTTTTAATATAAAGTAACATTTTACGATTGCTTAATAAATAAAACAAATGTTCTTTTATTTATCAAAGAGTGTGATATAATTTATATACTTGTGTTCTATTTCCAGTGGTGGATTAAAGAGGGGGCTATGATGTTAGAGGCCCCGAAATAGTCAAGTTGACCTTTTTTTTAGTCATTTTTACGTTGTAGCATAACATAAAAAGGCCCCAAAAATCCAACAAGATTCTAATAAAACTAAGCTAGTTTTAGTTTTGTTTAAACTAAATAATTTTAAAACTAAAAAAGTTAATTTTTTTAATAACTATTTTATGCTTCGCTTTATTTGAAAAGCCTAACATACTTGAAACTTCTTAGAAAGATGGAAAAATGAAATAATTAAATCATTGAGTTTCTGTAGAAATTAAAATAAGATTGAAATCAACTAAAAAGGTTAAAAATACTTTATGAAGAGGAAGCGGAACTGCTTCACAATACCGCTGATGACGTTTAGTGAGTGGGCTTTTTAATTTTAATTAGTATTTAAAACAGAAAAATGGAACTTTAAGTATAACGAGTTTGCAAGTATGGCAACTGAAGCTAAAATAGTTGGAGTTAGTAAACCAATATCTAAGAACTTAACAACCTTTCTTTCTTGGGGGAAAGAATCAGTTATCGGGTACACGGAAGAAAATGGCTTAGTTGTTAAAATATGGTGTAAAATTTGTGCTAGGCACAAAACAGCTATATTAAAAGATCCTTTATTTAAAGGAGTGTTGAATTATTCGTTTATTGAGGGAACTTGTTTGGTGACAAAACATCAGGTAAGATTAAAATTATTTACTTTATTTTAATTTGTCTGTCCAGGAAATAACTTAAACATAATTTTTACTTATGAATATTTTTACTGTTTCATTAAAAGTATTATTTATAAAGCATTATATAATGTGCCATGAATTTATGTAACCAACTTTTTATTGAATTATTTAATTTTATTCATGAATATTTTTGATAATAATAAAGGTTGATCACTATCTAAAAGGGAAAAGTCATAGGTTGGCGGTACAAATTGAAAATGGGTACTCAGAAGATCCTGGAAGTAATCGTGTAACCAACTTCGATATAGAAAATTCGGTACCACATGACAGCCGCAATGCATTATTAAAGATGTTACAAACTGCATATGAAATGGCTCTAAAACTGAGCATGCCACATAGCTATTTCGAGACGCTGATAAAATGTCAAAGAATTAATGGTTTACTTCTTTTAGAAGGAAAATGCAACAATAAAGCAGGTTATTGATTTCTTATAAAATTTATAATTTTTTGTTGTCTAATTGATTTTAAATTGTTTTAATTTATTTTTTTAGCACGTGAATATATCTCCAAAATTGCCAGTGCCGTAAAATAATAAGTTGCTAAAATCATCAACGATAAAAGGTTTTTCTCCATTCTCTCTGATGGCTCACAGGCTAGAAAAACAAAGGACGAGAAAGAGTTGATTCTAGTGCGCGTTGAACGCGAGGGGACCCCTGCTTACTTTGTAGTATCTTTACTTGATATGAACAATTCGGGTGGTATGTAGGCTAATGCAATTAAAAAGGCTATTGATAGCATTTTTAATGAATCAGGTAATATTCCTTTAACTGCGGCAGCTTACAAATCTAAACTTATCAGCGCGACGGCCGACGGAGCAAGCGTCAATTTTGGAATTTATAATGGAGTGTTAACGCAGTTAAAAAATGATAGAATGTGGCTGATTAAAATTCAGTGCGTAAACCATCGTTTAGAATTAGCTATATAAGGGGCTGTAAAAGATATATCGCAGTTTAAAGAGTGGGAACGCCTGTATATTTCAATTTTTAGTTTATTTTGCAATTCTGGCAAATTAAAAAGCGCGATTAAAAAAGCTGCCGAGGCTTTGAATATTACATACTACACCTTGCCTAAAATATTGGGAACGCGCTTTATAAGTCACAGGAGACGCAGCTTTACAACACTGCTACATAACTGGCCTTAGCTTATTGTGGGTTTCGAAAACGCTCTTGCGGATCGCGACACTAAAGCAGATATGCGTGCTAAGATATCTGGGATATCCAAACGGTTGCATGAATACAGACTATTATGTATAGTTTGTAGTTATTTCGATATTTTAGAAAAATTATCTCCATTATCGTTGGTTTTCGAAAAGCAAATGTTAATGGTGAATGAGTTAAAACCAGCAGTGGATGTAACTAAGGCTAGCTTAGACGAATTAAGCAATGAAGGTATCGACAATATTATTGGTTCATATTTACTAAAGTTTAGAATCAATGAAAAACATGGTACAACTAATCTTGTTTCTTTGTATTTAAAGGAAGGCCACGAGTTGAAAAAATCGAATAAAGAGTTCGTTGAGATAGAGCTCTGCAACATGGCTAATCTTAACTTGGATTGTCTTAGTTCTGCTATTAATTTAAGAAAATCAGCAATCGACATCATTCTGTCATTGATAAACGATAGATTTGGTTCGCTGTTAAATCCCATATTTGATTGGTTAGATCCACAGTTATGGACAGCAGACAGCATGTATGGTGATGCCAGCACCTCTTTATTACTAAAGGAACTCTTTTACCCTCTAGAGGCTGCAGGAATAGATTTTAAAATGGTTCTTCGGGAATGGAAAGCTGCAAAACTAGTAATAAATAAAAAAACACCATTGCACTCACGCCTCTTGAAATGTGACAGAATTTTTTTTTTTTATCATAGAATCAAGTTTCCAAACTTTAGTCTTCTAGTTAAACTTATGATGTGTATTTCTGGCTCTAATTCCGCTGTCGAACGCATTTTCAGTATTTTGACTGTAATACTGAATGATCGGTGTTTAAAGATGAACCACTCAACAATGGAAGACTCTTTAATCATAGCTGGGAATGACCAGAATTTCACATACCAAGAACGAGATGATATTTTGAGTCGTGCTGTGGATATCTACTTAAGTAAGCAAAGAGTTTTTCGCCTTGATTCAGCTAATGCTAGCAATGTCACTGATTATAGTAGCGAAGAAAGCAGCGACAGTAACGATTTCAGTTCTACATCTGAATTGGAAGAATAAACATTTTATTTTAAAATTTTTATCCGTCAAGGTTAAATGTAACTTGTAAGTCACTTTATGTACGTAATTATGTTTGTGTTTTGTTGCGCATGTTTTTGTTTCGTTCATTTATGTTTGTGTTCTGTATCGACCTCTGGCGCGGTGCTGATCCACTCGTAAGTCACTTTATGTACATAATTATGTTTGTGTTTTGTTATGCATGTTTTTGTTTCGTTCATTCATATTTGTGTTCTGTCTTGACCTCTGGCGCAGTACTGATCCACTCATAAGTCACTTTATGTACGTAATTATGTTTGTTTTTTGTTGTGTATGCTGTTGTATCGTTCATGTATGTCATGTACGCAATTATGTTTGTGTTTTAAAACAATATTGTCTAATGTTGGATATAGCTCCTTAACTTGTAGTTTTGTTGAGCTCTCTCCTTATGGGATGCGTCATTGCTGTTTGAATAGTGTTTACCCACTACTCCGTAGTTTGTGCACAACAAAAAGTTTTCTAGTTTTATTGCTAAGACCCATATAATCAATACATTACTGAAGAGTTCTAGAGGACGAAACAATATTGTCTAGTCTTAAACTCGAGTCCTTAATACAAGGGAGGATGGGAATAAGAGGCTGATTGGGAACTTTAGTTCAGACCATTCAGATCTGATAAACGGGGGGATCCAAATTACTAGTATGTTTTTGAATTCTTTAGGGCAATTTTAACTTTTAGTTTTGAGAAATATTTTTTTTTGTTGATAACAAGTAAAAATTAGTAAACAGGGGGGAGGGCTTAATGACCTAGGGTTAGTAACTATCTGTTAGTGGGAAAATTTCCTAAAAATTAATTAATATATATCCGCCCCACCCACCTCTATTAAGGATAATAGAGTACATTCTTCTTATATGTTTATTTAATAATTAGTTTTATTAACTTTGATGATTATTTTTAATTTTATTGAAAACGCAATTATCATTGAATACCTATTTGTTCAGAAAAATAATCGTAAAATTGCTTTAATAAATTACATCAAATGTTTTATGATCATATTAAATGTTCAAATTTTCAAGAATAAACAGATAAACAAAATTACATTTACATATAAATTACATACTTTTTAAATAAAAATTACATTTACATATAAATTACATACTTTTTAAATAAAAAATAAGAAAATACTAATAAAATAATATACTAATATAATAAATTTTACAAATCTTTGACAATATAAAAAATATATATTAGAAACATTATTTTTGTAAGCAAATAATGATAGTTTAAAAGATTTACGGCTTTGCAGATGTAGCTCCGAGAATGAGCCATAGTATTAAAATAATAATTCGTTTGATCATATATTCTTCAAACAATTTATGTAAGAAATATCAAAACTTAAAAAACCTCGAATAAAACAAATATTTTAAACAAACTTTAAAAATATTTCAACAGAATACTCTAGAACTACAATTCGCTTAGTCAGCGTATTTTTTAAACCAATAGAATTATTTTGTTTGTCTTTTTAATGTTCTCGAATATTCTTTTTATTTTTCCGCACCAAGATGTTTTAAGAACATTTGAGTTTAAGTTTTAAACTTATAATTATTTTGCAGACAAACATGGAAACATACATAAAATGAAATGTTCTCAAAACGACTAAAAAATCTGGCTAGTTTTTCGCAAGTAAATATGATTTCTGTGGTCAACGATTGCTCCGATCGCTCCCGCTTCCCGACCAAGCCTGATGCTGGAGTGATAAGAATGTCAAGCAACAGATTAACCTGTTTATCGGCTATATCAGATAGGATGTGATTAGTGGAATCAAGAGATAAGATTGATGAAAACTTTTTAGCAAACAATTCAGCATTGTCCTTAGGTGAGATAACAAAATCTGAACCATGCAAGAGATATGGAATAACAGATTTGCCCTTGCCCATGGAAAGAGTCCTAGTCAAATACTTTATGAATTTAACTTAGATACCTAATTTTTCGTGTGAACAATCATAAGCACATAAGTACAATCATAAGCTGCATAAATTCATGGCGTAAGAGAAATAACTAGCATTTGTATAATTTTTTTTTTCTTTATCAAATAAAATTTGTAAATATTACCCTCTTAAGTTGTATTCATGGTCATGATTCCACAACATGTTTTTTCTGGATTCTATTACTTTTACATAATTTAATAAACTATAATTATACTTATAAAAAAATTTCATAAAATACATAACAATAAATTACTAATAAAAATAAAAAACAACATATTACTAATAAAAATGAAAAACATAATAATGATAAAAAACAAGAGTATAACAAAAACAAAAATAACCTTTAATTAAAATATTGATTTGAGTTAACAAAAAACATTATTTTAAAGTAATCTTGATTAAAGTATTCTAGGTTTAATAATTTTTAGATAACGTCAAGAGTTGACACCAAATTTACTTTTCTCATTATGTAGGTTGCAGATAAAGTTTTGCTCATATTTAAATTGTCCAATTCAAGTATTGGGTGTTGAATTTGAAAGTGTAAAAATGTGAATGATTGCTCATGTATAAACTAGGTATGACGGGATGGTTTATTTTCTATAAAATGCCTGTGAGTAAGCTGAAGCATTCAACATTAAGATTTGGAAGGATACCACAGTAGCTTGCATCATGTGAATTAACACCAGCTGCTCATAGAATATAGTTTTGAAGAGCATGCTTTTTGGATTTACTTATATTGGTTGTGGAGGTGAGGACATTTGCACTGAAGGTAAAATTTTATATATAGTCTTGTATTGAGGCTGATGCCAATGTTGCAAATTTTGAAGAACTTGGTTTTTTAATGTTATGACAGGCTTTTTACCTCAGCCAATATAAACAACTTTTCATTTCGGTATGTTAAAATTTTATTATCATCAAACAATCATTAAAGACTATCTGCTACTTCTTGAGAAGTTATTATCAAGAGTTATTACCAAGTAGTAAGTTAGGCTTAACCTCCTGAAGGATGTAACGCAAAAAAATTAGCAAAAGATGAAAATTTTTTTGTGCAATATCCTTCAGAAGGTTGTACTTATTTTTATTGTATATTATTTATACTTATATAATGTTAATACTTATTTATATCATACTTAATGTGTGACTATTTATTACTAAGGTAAAAACGCAAAAAAGTAGTTTTACATTTTCGTGTAAGTGATGAAATTCTTTACTTAAACCAAAATCAGTTAACACAATGTGACCATCTCCATCCAAAAGAATATTTTCAAGTTTGATATCTCGATAGATCACACCAAGCTAAACAACATAAAAGGAATCTTTTTAATATATTTTAAATGAGAAAAAATGGATTAAAAAAAAAAAAATCAAACATTGAAATATTAACACTAGACATTGTCACTAATTTATTTAAATATATGTTATATAAATCTTACTAAAAATGCTTCAAATATTAAAAGATTCTTTGTTTTAAAGAATACATTATTCTAATTTAATTTATATTTTATAATGTATCATTTTAATAGACAACTTCACAGTTCTGATAATTTCATGCGTACATATCTTAATTAGGCCTTTGCGTACGGTCACACGCCTTATATGACCACGCATATAGTTCTTTGTTTTGACAACTTGACCACGGCTCTTTGCAAGTTTTGATAATTAGTGCGCTTAAAAAATGTGCTAAAAAAACAAAGCTAACTTAAATTAAAATAAACAATCCATAAACTGAAAAGAGAATAAAATCTTAAAAATATATATAATACAAAAATTAACTTAAAAAAATAAAAATATTAAAGAATGATAAAATAAATAGAGGAAAAACCAGAAAAAAAATCAAAATATTTTTTATTTAACTCATAGCTCTATCAATTTGTATTTTTTCCTCCCATAAATAAATAGAGCGGATTCATAAAGAAGGGAAGAGCCATGAGGACCTTCACACACACACACACACACACACACGCACGCACGCACGCACGCACACACACACTCCCACCTCAAATTTTTTTATTTAGAAATTGATATATTTAACACAGCGCAATGTTTAAAAACGTAAGTAAATAAGGCTGTTTAAAAGTGCCATGAAATTTAATAAATTTTGTGGTTCAAAATTTAAATTTTATAAAAAAGTTATTAAGGTAGTTAAAAAATGGTTCGCAGATACAATTATTTTAAGATTATTGTAACTATTTTAATTTCTTATATTTAGGGTTCTTTTTTCAGCAACGATATTTGATGCAAGTCAAGAAACGAAACAGATGCGTCTGAAATTTTTTTAAATCTATTTGTAAAAAATATTTATGTATTTGTGATGAAACAAATTTTGTAAAGTAATAAAAAGTCATAAACACAAATAAAGAAATCTAAATTTTTAGCTACATTCACTACTACCAGCAGAACAACTATCATCGTCACTAAATTCTTCATCTAGTTCCATCAGCTGTTGCAGAAATAGATTTTATACAATAATCATTAATCAATAAGAGAATTTTACATTTTGTAATTTTGTTTACATTAAAAACACTTTCTAATGCTAATTTTAAGGAATCAGCATTTCCTCTCCGAAATCAGTCATACTGCATAGCGCAACAAAAAAATAACATGGAAGAATGCTGTGCTCTAACTAGTATTGCTTCTTTGTCACTACCTGTTTTTCATGCTTGACTACCATCTGAAAGCAAAGACATAAATGACTTGTTAACAATAATAGCCGCTAATTTCTCCGTTATTGTTTGGGCAATGCAATGTATAAAGTTTCTGGCTATAAAAAATAGAGAAATTTAAAAACTAATGTTATTGAAATGCAGTAACTTTACTTTCAGAAAGTGATACACAACTAAAATATAATGTACTCGTTTTATATACATATATATATTTATATGTGTGTGTATATATATATATATATATATATATATATATATATATATATATATATATATATATATATATATATATATATATATATATATATATATATATACACACATATAAATATAAATATATATATATATATATCCATCCTTGTTGCTTCTGCCTAGCAATAAGTTCATGCCGTTATCACGTTGAACCTTAACAAGATGTAAAGCCAATATTTCAAGGTATACATTTTAGATTTATAATGTCTTAAATATATAAATAGTATTACAAGTCTCTTTTATTTTATATCTTTATATTCTATATAATAAATATATATCCATAAACTATACTTGATGATGTGCAACAACATTAGTTCCTTTTGTAAAAAAATTAATAGACTTTTTAGCACACCCAAATATAGAAGATTTGCCTAGATTCATATTTTCATGCTTAGAACATATTTTACACCATATCTTCACAACAGTGTCAACACCATTACCTTTCATGACTTCATAACCAAGGAAATTATATTTCCATGATAAAACAGTTTGTAATGATTTTTTGATAGCTTTTGTACTCATTTCTTAACTCTCGCCTTAAACTCTTATCTAATTACTTTTTCCAATGGTCACCTTTTATTACATTACAATAAAGTATTCGGGTATTTTGTTGCAGGTTAATTGTAATTATTAAATCAATTAAATTAAAAATTGTATCCTTTATTTTAAAAAGGTATTGATACAATTGAAAGCTTAGCTGATATTGTTTCCTTAAATTTGTCTAATTTTCAATGTAATACGGAATATAATACGAAATAAAACAATGCTTAAAAATTTTATTAGCATTAATGTCTTTTTATTACTTTAAAAAATTTGTTACATTACAAATACATAAATATTTTTTTACAAATAGATTTTAAAAAATTGTAGACACATTTGTTTCGTTCCTTGACTTGCATCAAATATCGTTGCTGAAAAAAGAACCCTAAATATAAGAAAATAAAATAATTACAATAATCTTAAAATAATAGCATCTGCGAACCATTTTTTAACTACCTTTGATAACTTTTTTATAAAATTTAAAATTTGCACCACAAAATTTTATTAAATTTCATGGCACTTTTAAACAGCCTTATTTACATACGTTTTTAAAAATTGCGCTGTGTTAAATGTATGGATTTCTAAATAAAAATCTGAGGTGGGGGTGGGTGGGTGTGAAGGCCCTCATGGCTCTTTCCCTCTTTATGGATCCGCTCTTGCATTTTTTAAAGGCGCTAATTATCAAAACTTGCAAAGAGTTGTGGTCAAGTTGTCAAAACAAAGAACTATATGTGTGGTCATATAAGTTGTGCGACTGCATGCCTCTTACACGAATGCCTGCTTAATAGTACGTCAAAGTTCTTTATGCATAGAGTTGTTTAAAAAAAAGTAAAAATATGGATAAATTAACTATATATTTAATATGTATCTCCAGTTGTCAATGTAAAAAACAGATTAACTTTGGTTTGAAAGTAACTGAAAAGTCATTGGTTTCATTTAACTTTTGAAAAAGGTCACCCACCATGACCCTTGATTACACACTGGCTCCCATATATCAGTAAAAAAAATGTTCTTCAAAAGTATATCAACCTGGGTCTCAAAAGAACCAGAATTTTATAGTGATTTCAAAATTCATAATCTTTCTATTAAAACATTAAAAAAAAAAAATGCAAACAAAATGTCATAAAAAATAACCTTTTCAATTTTTAGATAAAAATTGTTGTTTTTTGTATATAAAATTTAAGCAATTTATTTTTATTTGAAACCATCATTATTTCTAAATGTTAATGGTAATTATTATCTCTTTAAAATTTTGGTTCTTTTGAGACCCAGGTTGATATACTTTTGAAGGGGAAAAAAAAATTCACTGATATATAGGAGCCAGTGTGTAATCAAGGGTCATGGTGGGTGACCTTTTTCAAAAATTGAAAAAAACAATGACTTTTCAGTTACTACCAAAGTTCATCTGTTTTTTATGTTGGAAACTGGAGTTATCAAAAAGTCACATCCCTACTCTATAGTTCTTTGTTGTTGCTTTTTTTTTTACAGTTTTCCTAACATGGTTTTTTTTACAGTTTTCCTAACATGGTTTTTTTTACAGTTTTCCTAACATGGTTTTTAATGAAATTCTTATACTGCTTATTTGAACTTTCAAGTTTAAAAATAATTATGTCAAAACATATAAACAAATCTTTAAATTATTGCGTAACTACATAACACATATTTTATTTTAATTACGCTAGATGATGACAAGGCTTTAACAAAGGTCATGAGGGTGCATTAAATGCCCCCTGCTTTCAAAAAAGATCTGTCCCTATTCTTAAAACATTTTATTGATTCTTGCAAGTAACTCAATTTATATTATTCAAAAATGTAATTGGATTTAGAAGGGGAAGGGGGGAGCACCTTAAGTCTGAACTTGCAACCTGACCTAAATGCCATAAAAAAGGGTTTTTTAAATGTTATGTCTCAAAAGTGAAATTTTATAAAAACTTCAAAAAAAATTGTCATTTCATAAAAAACATCAGAAAAAATAATTATAATTTTAAAATTTTTGAGGTGGTTCACTTAAACAAAATTACATTTTGGAAAAAAATAACATAATTGATTGTGAGAGTCAATAAAAAATATAAAAAATAGGGACAGATCTTTATTTGAAAGTAGGAGGCATTAAACTAAAGTATTGAACAAACTTTAAAAAGTGCAATTAGAGTGATTGCAAACAAACTTTTAAAAATACAATAGAGTGATTGCAAGCAAAAACTACTTTTATACTAACGCAGATATTATTCTGAAGTGAAAATCTCTAAAACTAATTTCTTACTTTTATAAAAAGAATACCAAAATCTTAATAAGACATATATATATATATATATATATATATATATATATATATATATATATATATATATATATATATATATATATATATATATATTTATATTTATATTTATATTTATATTTAAATTAATAAACTTTCTGGTTTGTCTTGTTGTATAAAACTTGATACTAAGATTATTGCATAAAAATAAAAAATAAAGCTGGCTAAATAGTTATTTTAAATTCTGTAAAAACATAATGGAGGATGTTAAGGATAAAAAAGAATTCATACTTCATACACAACATGAAGACATGCTAAATGTCAATACTTTGACAATAATTAATCATAATAGTAATAATAACTCTACCTACTTTACAACAAATTGAAGTCTCCAAATCATTTCCTTTACATGCTTTACATGCTGAATATCAATACTTTTACAATAATTACTCATAATAATAATAATTCTACCTATTTTATAACAAATTGAAGTCTCTTTTTTGGATATGCAGCAACTTTATTATGCAAAATCTTTTTTTTTTTGTATAAAAACTTTTTTATCTTAATTAAAAATGTAAACAAACATTTTAAAAAAATATCATACCAAAAACTTGAAATAAAATTTCTATTAAGATTTTAAAATGTGATAATATAAAAATCAATTTAAGCTTTTTTTTGTTTTGCTTTTACTTTAATCTTTTTTTGGGGGGGACTTTTATCTCTACTATACTTTTGTTGGAGACTTTCTACTAGTGACCATGATCCGGCCCTTTACAAAGTTAGGAAAAAATTTTATAATGCATAAATTATATGCGTACATTTATTATTTATTAAATACTGACAAATGCAAATATACTTTTTTAAACTAATTCACTCCTAAAAAGGTTGCAAGCAACCACTATTAAGTTATGAGTTACTAGAAAACAAATGATAGGGATAAAGAGAAAGGAAACGGTAAACTAAAAACTTAAAAGTTGCAGGTTGTCAGGAAAACATGAAGACGGGTGAGCGTTTTGAGATTTATTTGATGTGCGCGGATAAACTAGATGAATATAATTCATGCAGGAACAATAAATGCATTTGTAGAAAAAAGAAAGAGATACAACTTTACAACATTGGGATAGTGACTCAATTCGGCAGATAAAACTTGGCAAACATAAAACTACATTTAAAATGCACTTGTCTGAGAGGGAGAGGGTTGTTATTTGTCAATAAAGGAATGTATGTGTGTGTATATACATATATATATATATATATGTATGTGTGTGTATATACATATATATATATATATATATATATATATATACACACACATACATATATACATATATATATACTTTTTATTTATTTGTTTTTTTTCATTAGATAGGTAATAAAAAACTATATAAGATTTTATAAATATATATTAAAAAAAAAAATTATTGAAAATATTAAATGTAAAAAAAAATTTGCGCGGTTTTAAGCGATATTCTGATAAAAACGAATTTGTTTAGAAACATACAAAAATCTAAAATTAAAAATTGCAAAAATAGTTGTAAAATTGTATTTTTTGCAATTGCTTTTTAATCAAATTATTACCTCTATTTCATCAAAATTGCATTTTTTGCAATAACACACAAAAAAAGAAATTCTTACTGTCTCAGTTCGCTCAAATATATTCAAGCGCAGTCGTTAAAAAAAACTAACGGAAATGCCAAAAAAATATAAAGCGTAATTAAAGAAATTATTAGCAGAAAAAAAAATGGAATAAGTATTCAGCCAAAAAAACTCTTAAAAGATGGTAAAATCTGCTCTAGCAATTAATCTAACATTAATTAACATGAACAAAATAAATCTAACAAATTAATAACAAATTAATTAACACGAGCCTTGCAGTACTCATAAAGTTACTGGAAATAAAGAAGAGTGTAGGTCTTTAAGATTGACTTTAATATTGCGGTTAAAAAGAAATGATTTAAACTTTCATATGAAACTAAAGAGAGGACTAAAGGATAGTTAAACAGGTCAGAGTGTTTAAATTTTAAATATTGAAACACTTATAAATACTTTTCTAGAGTTTTTAAATATTGGAACCACTTCTTTACCACTTAATAAAAGTTTAGCTTAAAAACCACTTAAAGTTTCTTTACCACTTAAAGTTTAGCGAGAATTGAAAAAATTCTGGAGAAACCTATTGTAAGACTATAATAGAAATGTTGTCTGAACCGCAACCTGTAGAAAATTAAAATTGAGAATTGACTTTAGAATCAAAGTGATTTGGAAGTCTAACAATGAATTAATCTTTTTAACTAGAAAGGCAAGAAAAGTATTGCCATTAGATTCAAAAGTCAAACAAGACAAAAAGTTCTTTGCAAATAACTCTGCCTTATTCTGGGGAGAAGTAATAAGATCAGACCCATGAACTAGAGATTTTATGTTAGACTTAATTTAGTTAATGATCCTTTAAAAGATTTTCAAAAGCATCGGGAAAATCTTCAAAAGCGAGATAAGAAACAAGATTGAGTAAAATGAATAACAGATCATAGTATCAGACAGGACCTTTTTAAATTAACTTCTTGCGATAATAAAAAGACATTTGTTCTCAACAGAGATGTTCTTGTACAAAAAAAAAAAATGATAATGATTTAATATAACAACTACATGAGAAGGTGAAAAACGTGGACTTAAATGAGTCTTGATTTAAAACTAAAGAAAAGGATTAAAAGTTTCCATACCTGATCAGATCCAGGAGATAAGGTAAGAGGCGCAGTTAAACATATTTTAGTTAAATTTTAGTTAAATTATCGAAACATTTTATTTAAATTTTAGTTAAATTATTGAAACATATTTAGAATTATTTCAAGGTTTAGCTGTTAACATTCTTAGAGATTAGTTACCTAAGTTAACTTCCCAAATAACCCAGCATGACTGAGTAATTAAGTTACTGTTATTTAAAGCTGTTTTTAATGTTTTATTATCAATTTGAATACACAAAATGTTATAATTTAATTTGTCAATTCATTTTTCGTTTACAATCTATTTGAAGTATCAGTGTGTTTGTTACAATGGAAAAAAAATTTAATATTGTGCAGTGATAACATTTTTTGTTTTAGAAGGTTTATCAGCTTTAGAAGGTTTTCATCAGCAACATTTATCTAAAAATGGTAAAAAAGTAAAAGGTATCTGTTCCTTCATTTCTAATTGTTCCTTCATTTCTAATTGTTCCTTCATTTCTAATTGTTCCTTCATTTCTAACTGTTCCTTCATTTCTAACTGTTCCTTCATTTCTAATTGTTCCTTCATTTCTAACTGTGCATTAATGAATTAGATTTTAAACAAGGTTATACAAGCGTTGAAGATAAACCATGTTGTGATAAAGTAAAAATAAACTCCATTAAAAAATAAAACATGTTTTTTAAACATCTAAAAAAGTATTGTATTATGTTTAGAATAGAAAATTAACACCTTAAAGTAATGTATTATGTTTAGAAGAGAAAATGCATTTTTTATTTAATAAGACACAATTGTTTTTTAGATCTGAGGCCTTATTGTTAATTAACATTTAATTAATGCATAAACATCTGAATGTAGATAAGTTAATTTTACAGCTGCATTTATTTTCCCAATGCTTTTATTAACTCCTTCTCTGTCTGTTTGTCTCTAAACATAAAATGTTTGTCTCTAAACATAAAATGTTTGTCTCTAAACATAAAATCTTGCAACCAATTTTTGAGTCACTTTCTAATGATAGATTTTCTTCAAATTTTGCATACATACTCTTGCTTGATGACAATACAATGTTCAATAATTAGTTTGGCAATAAGTCAATTAATATAGTTAATTTTAATTTTTTTTTTATATCTTCTATATATATAAAAGGCAATGTGCATGGGGGTAGTCCTCGAGGAGGAGAAGGTTCTTAGCTGGGTTTTGACCCCGTACCCCAACCCCAGGGGTCAAGGGGGCCCAAAAATGGGCCCCCCTGACCCCGGGATCAGAGGGGACCATTTTTTGGGCCCATTTTTGTGTACAGATATCAGGTAAGCCAGTTTAAATATTGGCCCGGGCAACGCCGGGTAACTCATGCTAGTATGGGATAAAGAAGAACAATTTTTAATATAAGTATATTATTTGTCCCTATATATACACACGTTTAACTTATTTGGATAAGGCTTTGACTTTGTAAACAAAATGTCTGTGGTTCCGGACCCATCTCTTCCTAAACTTTTTTTGTTTTTTTAAACACGCATACACCCAAATGTTAATAAAATAAAATAGTAATATTAGAAAAAATTGATTGCAAAACTTGTGTTTTGATAACATATAAAAGGGTTTTAAAAATTTGTTTTTAATTTTATTTACTCTTGTTTTTATACCCCACATAAAAAAAGTAAAAGATATATTATACTATTATTTTATTACAGTTTAACCAATATTTTAGATCAGCCAGTTTTTTAGCCATCTTTGGCTGAATAGTTAGTGTCAGATATATTTTGCACTTATTAACAATATTGCTCTAGTTTCCTTTGAAAGAAAAATAAAAATCTTATGTAAAAACTTTGAAAGAAAAATAAAAACCTTATGTAAAAACTCCAAAGCTATAACAACTTCTGCTGTATAAAACTTTGCCTCATTTTCTGTGAAGTGTGCACGATTGTATAAATGTGTAAACAATTCTCCACCACTTACATAATCTAAAAAAAGATTATTAAAGACTAAAAACAAAAACATAGAAAGAAATCTTTTTTTTACTTACTACTTTATATTGATTTTAAGAAATTGACACTAGCTGTTCTTAAAAAAATTTTATAATTTTTGGTTTTATATAAAATTTTGGCATAACATTTGGCTTTACAAATTTATTTAGTATCATAAACAGAGATGTCTGAAAAAATTTATTTTTAAAAATATTGGTAAATTAATTCAAAATAGTCACAATATGTGAATGGCTAATGAAATGGATGATTGAAATAGAAAAAAAGAGAATTTTCAAACAAAGAAAATTCAGACAATACTCCAGAAGAAAAAAAAATGACTAATGCAACACTTTATTAATGACAAATATAAAATAGAAAGTTATACAAAGTTTATACAAAGCGTATAAATAATATATAGAATACCACAAAATTTTTTATTAAATATTGATAAACAAAAATATAAAACAAGCATTATTTACCAAACCAAAATATATGTAATAAAAATAAACTTGTGGGGCGTGATAAAAGAAACACACTAATGCTTATTAAATTGTATATTGGTGGGTAAAAAACAACTCGTCAGAACTACATCTGCCATAATCTGCATATTGAACAAACAACAATAATTAGTTTATCCTGTCATATAAACATCATAATCACTCAAGCTTTACCCTGCAATTCATGTCTGTTCCATACTGCAGTTTTATATTAAAAAAATTTAAATTAATTTTTAATATTCATAACTAATTAATAAATTTAATATCAAATTAATTTATATGAAATTTTGTTATATTTATTAAGAAACATGAAAGACCAGTAATAATAATAATAATAATAATTATTATTATTATTATTATCATTATTATTGTAACAACAATAAATAATAATAATAAATAATAATATAGATAAGGGAGGGTGGGGCACTATGATAAATGAAGCACTATGAAACATTGTAATTGTGGAGGTATTTTAAGAGTTGTGACAACCACTTTTATATGGTGAAGCAGTTACCACTAGAGCTATGTTTTGACAAAAAAAAGTTTTAAGGTATGTTATTCAATGCGTCTATCAGTAACATTACTTGTAAACTACAATGCATAAGTTCTTTACTTCACTAAACGAAACTATTAAAAAACAAGTTTATATTAAAAATGAAGCAATTGTTTTCTATCACCAAGTATGGGGTAATTTGATACAGCATTTGGGGGGGGGGAGATCCTAAAACTGTAGAATAATACTCCTAAAAATCAATTCTTATAATATTTACAGTCCATTTTTAGGAGATTCATGTAAACATAATACAAGAAGATCCAATTTCGATACAAAGCCATTATTTATTGATGGTTAAAAAATGTCATTTAAAATGACATATCTGGATTTCTGAAATGTGATTTGGACCATTGGATGCATTATTTTATAATTATTAATTTGCTAGTATTTTAAGTAAAAAAACTGTTTTTTTCCAAGTTTTATACTTTTTACTTATTTTTTTAACAACGCTCATAGTTTATATCAAGTTGTCCCATGGGTGGGGTACCTTGATACAAATTTCTAATTTTACTTTAAATAGTCTCACAAGTTTAAGCTGTTATATTTTGGTAATTAATAAATTTAATTTTGTAGGTATAAGTTTATTCTACAAATTAAACCAATCACGTGCAGTCATCACCATGCATATAATATTTTGTTTTGACAACTTGGCCACGGCTCCTTGCATGTTTTAAGTTAGAGCATTTAAAAAATAAACAAATGTAAACTTAAATTAAAAATAAACAAACTATAAACTAGAATAAAAAATAAAAGCTAAAAAAAATACAAAAACTAAGTTAAAAAAATTAAAATCTTAACGATAAAATGAATAAAAAATAAACCAGAAAAAATAAAAGCATAAAATAAATATATGTTTTTATTTTAATTTAAAAGTGTTTTACTAAAAAGAATTTAGAAAAAATTGAAGTTTCAAAGTTATTTAATGCAACCTCAAGTACTTAGAAGCTTAACTATAAATTAATTTTTAAAAACAAGTTTTAAGTCATTATTCTCATGAATTTTAAAGACATTTTAAAGTACAACATGGTAATTAAATTTATTTTCAAACCATGTTTTAAACAATATACCTATAACAAATATTCAAGGATGCAGAGTCTAAAAATCTTAGGTTTTTCCCATAAGTAGTCCATAAGCTTATTTATATTTTTAGAGCTCCTGAACTGAATACCAAAAACCAGGAAGAAGTAATCTTTTTCTGGCTTTCAAATTTGCTGCATTTTTGCAAATATTAGTTTTGAAATCAAAATTAGGAATTCAAAAAAGATTATTTTTACTTATTATTCATTTCTCAAAACAAACTTATACATAACGTAATCTTTTTGTTTGCTTTAACACAATTTACTTTTTTTATTTTGTTTTTATAAGTATTTAATGAACTATTTTTAATAAAAATTATGAACAACTTATAGATATACTTCAATGCTTTTAAACAAATACCCTTCTTCTTCTCTCAAATAAAAAAATAAAGTTTTTAGGTTGTTTTCGCATACTTTAATTTGTGATGGAGGGATTTAAACGTTTTAACATAATGAATTATTAGTTTGCAAGTACTATGAAAATAATTATTTCTAAAGTAAAAAAGTTGCATAGATATTTTACATTCTTTCAAAATTAAATTTAAATTAAAAATGATAAAAAATTTAAACTTAAAATTAAATAAGTTCAAAAGTTTAAATTTAAAACTTAAACTTAGAACCAATTATGTTGAAAAGTTTAAACTTAAAGCCTTTTCTTTTTTTAACTCAGTTTAAGAATTTTCAAGTATAAAAAAAATTTATATAACAGTATGTTTTTTATTAAAAAATAAATTATTTCTTGATTGATGTGAAAATGTATTATACAATAATTTATTACAACTTAATGCTTTGGCATAATAAATAAACATAAATGGCTTAACTTGTATGTAAAACCATCATTACATAAAATATGTACAGCTCAAAGCTTAACAAGGCCTGATTTTTTGCTCCAATCATCTGTTCAGATATCATGCTCTTTGGCCCAACTATCGCTGTGCCTTCATTCTCTGGGTTTTTCTCTTGGTCAATATGCCTTTAGTCCAACTTCTAAATGAAGTTGTTCACAGTCTGAGGGATTAAAAAACCTTTATAATTTAATTGCTATCATGATTTTCTTGCAGGAGATTCTTCTGTTCTTTTGTGCCATATTTTGTATTTTTCTATCAAGTGTCTGTGTTTTGACATCATTTTCCAACTCTTGAAGAGTTGTTTTAGTCTTAAAATCAAAGGGCAGGCAATTAGACAATAGAAAAAGTCTATTGAAACAATACTGATGATGGTGTAATAGTGGGGACTTTAGTAAATATATTAGCTTTTTTTTTACATTTATATTTGAAATTATTTTTGTACAGGGATTATCTATCTTTTATGTCTAAAAAAACTGTCTGAATTAATTGACATTTTAAAAATTAAAGTGAGCAAAATATATACAGTTATAAATTAGTATATAAATAGTACAGTGCAAAACAAATTTAAATATTCTTGTATTAAATGTCATTTTAACAAATTTAGCAAAACTATTGTAGACAGCTGAATTAAATTGATAGTAATATATTATGCAATTTTGTATTGTATATAAATTATTGTATTGCATATAGACAACTATTATATTGCTTAAATTTAATGAATTTTTACAGCAAAAATTATTTTTTATTTATACTCATTTTAAAAATTATTTTACAATACCAATCACATCTAATAACGGAAATATGGTTTCATTTCAACTTCTTGCTCTAACTTATTAAACTATAACTTTCAAACGCAATAGAGTTGTCGTGGCAGCAGAGTAGCTATATATGTCCAAAATGATATATCTGCATATGAAATTGACAACAATTATGTGATACTACCATAGAACAAATATGGTGTCAATGTAAAATAGGATATATGTGTTGGTTAGGTGTATTTATAGACCGCCAAATAGCTACTTACAAGCTGCAAAAGAAAGAAATTGACTACATATGCAAAACCTTTATTTGACAGAGGACACTGTAATACCTTACTTATAACAGGAGATTTTAATTATCCAAATCTGAATTGGTTCTCTGAAATACAAATCATTTCAAAGATAAATAGCATGGAGAACGATTTTTTAGACACAATAAACAAACAATCTCTAGTACAAAGGTACACCAATATCAGAAATCCAATATGGAATCATCTAGCTTACTTGATTTAATTTTTGTCGAAAAAAAGCACAGAACTAAATACATAAACAATCTTCCTCCATTAAGTGATGCATATCAAAATCACCTAATACTTCAATATAACTATGTGATAAGTACTAACAATGATAAGAAGTTACAAGTGAAAATATTGATTTTAAAAATGAAGACTATATAAATTTAAATAAAGATATATCTGAAGCGAATTGGCTAATCTTGTCTAATAATAAAAAATATTGAAGAGTGTTATAGTTTGTTTTTAGCTAAATATGAAGAATGGTGCATCAAACATATAAAAAATGTGAAAAAAAAAATGTTAAAACAAAAAACATAAATGGATTAATTATGAAAACAAATTATTAGAAAAAAAAACAATTATGGCAACGCAATAATGCTTAAGGATGGGCGTCTAAATCATTAATTAAAGGCAGTACGCAACTCAGTTTGGCAAACCATAAAAATAATCCTAAACGTCTGTATTCATATATAAGCGAAAGACAAGCAATTAAATCTAACAAAATTAATGCATAATACAATCAAAATGTTACTATTTCAACAACGGGTAAAGATAAAGCTAACACACTGAACATACAATTCTAATCAGTTTTTATACAAGATAAATCTGAGTGCTTGCCCTTTTTTAGGATCTTAATTGGTTATTAAACCGATAAAACAAAAAAATTTCACAATTGATGAAGTACAATCCTATTTGTCAAAACTTAATCCTTTCAAATCGATTGGTGGAGATGTAATCATCCCTTACATCTTAAAAATGTAATTAATAGTGGATGCATTCCAAACACTTGGACTAAAGCGAATGCTAGCCCTATCTTTAAAAAAGGTAATAAACTAGAACCATCCAAGTACAGACCGGTCTCAATCACAATCTAATAACGTACCACATAAACAATCATCTAACAAATAATAACTTATTTGCCTAGGAACAGCATGGTTTTATCGCAAAAAAATCTTATACAACCAATCTATTCGAATGCACAGATTGGGCAACAAAATGTATAGCTAGTAAAAGTAGTGTTGATATAATATATTTTGACTTTTCTAAAGCTTTTGATAAAGTGTCACACTGATGATTATTGCTCAAGTTATTATTGTATGGTTTAAATCAAAAATTGCTAAAGAGAATTGAGGCTTTTCTAACAAATAGGAGGCAAAAGGATAGTTATAAATACTCAATCACAAATGCTAATGGGTGCATTTTCGTAGTTAAAAAACCGAAACAATAAGAGATTTAGGACTTATTATATCCTAATACCTAAAAAGCCATGCACATGTAAATTACATGGTAGCAAAAGCAAATAGTATACTTGGGCTTTTGAAGCATACACTTCAATCAAGAAATTAGCACATATAGAAAAGGCTACATACTATTTATATCTGCCTGCATCTAGAAGGAGATATCTTTAAAATTGAACAAGTTCAGCAAAGAGCTACAAAAGTTGCACATTGTATGAAAAATCTTTTGTATAAAGAGCAAATGAATAGACTTAATCTAACAATGCTGGAAATAAGAAGAAATTGCGAAGATCTGATCCAAATCATTTAGAAATAGAAGAGAGGAATTCACCTTTAACAGAAAATATTAAGCAGGAAATTTTGTGTGAGAGATTGTCAAAAACTCAGACATTTGACATAATTTTTTTTAAATAGAATTGTTGATGAGTGGAATGAGTTGACAATCTACCAAATGACATTAAAACATCAAAATCAGTCTATGAATATAAGGTTTTACTTGATTTATAAATATTTATTATAAGCACTCTGCGATATATTATTTATGTAGAAATATATATTACTATTACTATTCTAAAAGAGGTAGTAGCTAAATATTATGATTTACTTATCTACTATTTTTTTTTAAAGTTTTTAGTTAAAATTATTTTTTTTTAAACCTTTTACAACCACATTCCAGTAGATTGTATAAGATAGAAACCAGTGAAACTCAAAACAAAATTTTTTTATTTATTGAGGCTATTTCTAAAATTGTAAAAATGTTTTGCATCTACTAACAAAAACATCATATTAAAGTCCAGAAAAATGAATTAACACAAATAGTGTTTAAATGTGTTTTACATATCAATACCTTAATATGCAAATTGGGTGACTATTTTTTTAAATATGATTTTTAAAAGAGAAAACTAACAAGAGTCTGCATATTGATACCTTAAAGGGATCCCCAAGTGCCAAGATAAGTTGTGTTCATATCATAGATAAACATTACAAAATAAGTTAAAAGATAATTAATCTTTCCAAAACAAATTATTGAATGAGATATTAACAAAAGAATTTGTTGTTTTGCCATTATACTTCCAGTTAAGAGCCTAATTTTAGGCTCTAAAATCTGCATAGTTTTTTTCGCTAAAAAAACATCTGGTTTCAATAATAAATGTTTTCGTTTACCGCAGAACTTTTTTTAACTCAGTTTAGTTTTACACAATCAAATTGGGTTTTCCCCTTTATGCGGAATATTTCCCACCCTGCGGTGGTTATAAAAAATATTTGCTGTAGCATGTCTTTGTTTTTTGTTCAACGTGTTGTTAGGTGTTTGAGTTAAAGTAAACTAGCATAATAAAAAAATAGTAATTAAGCGAAGCGAACTTTAAAATACACGAGATGAATATTTTTTTAAGAAAAAATAATTAATCAATTTTTCAATATACAACATTAAGTGCATTATAATCCAGCATAGTTAATTTTTGAAAGATTTAAAAATCATTATTTTTTTAATAAATTCAGAAAAAAGTTAAAAAAATGATCTTATATATATTTTTAACTTATGATTATAATAATTTATATTTCTAATTCAAGAAACTGTTTTTAAAATGATTTAATATACATTTTTAATATAAACTTGAATCTTATATTTTCATTTAAGCGCCAAGGGGGAAACTTCTACATTTTAAACTTGATTTAAGTTTTTTAAAAGAAACTTTTTTTATTGACGTCAAATATAAGCGCATTAATCAGACCAGATTTAAAAAATAAAATTAGTCATAGAGAACTTTCTTCGCGAGAAACAAAATGGCATTAAAAATTAAAAAGCTTTTTGTTAATATCTCATTCAATAATTTGTTTTGGAAAGTTTAATTAACTTTTAATTTATTTTCTAATGTTTATCTATGACATGAACACAACTTGACTCGGCACTTGGGAATCCCTTTAATATGCAAATTGGATAAATCCATTTTTTGAAAAAATATAGTAATGATAGCATTTTGTTGTTGGCATGCCAATACACAATGTGTATTGGCATGCAAACATTGCCATCATTAAGTCATTTTGTCAAAAAATGGAGTTACCCAATTTGCATATTAAGGTATCGATATTAATTATAAGTATGTATATGAATTTAAATGTTTGTCTTGTAAGATAAATCTCAGGTCTTTCTTAGTATCTCCAAGTTTTGGATATGTAACTTTAACTTTCAAATAAAGATTGGTTACTTTCATGTTCCTCATATATGACTACACTATTAGTTTTACATATTTTTTCTCTTAACTTAAAGCGTGTACATGAAATAAATGTGAAAGAATAAGCACATCATTTTTTTTCGGTGGTTGTATTAAAATCTTTTTAATTGTTTTGTATTTTGTTTACAACGTGTTGTGGTTTCAAAAAAAATATGTTAGTTTTTGGATTTAACTTGAAATTAGTTTTAAAAATGACAAAAGAAGAAGACCTAAGAGAAAAATTTATGCACAAATATTTACAAAATCCTAGTAGTAGCTACAATTTGATAGCAAAATCGTTGCAAATACATCCATACACCGTTAGTCATGTTATTCAACGTTTTTCTCAAACAAAATGGAACACAAATCTGGTGGTGGAAGAAAGGAAGGTTTTAAAGATATAAAACTAGTTAGAAAAGAATAACCCAAGCCTTTCACTAAGGGAACGCGCAAAAATATATGGATTTTCTCATAGTTTTGTTGCAAAAGTTAGAAACAAACATGGTTTTCATTCTTTCAAAGCACAAAAAGTGCCCAACCGTTCTGAAACTCAACAAAAAAGTGCAGGAACCCGCGGCAGAAAGTTGTATGACAACTTTATTTCTAAACATTTCTGTATTATTGAAGACGATGAAACTTATATCAAGTGCGATCATCAACAAATTCCTGGTGTTGTTTATTATATTGCAAAATATAGAGGAAAAGCAGATAAGAAATTTAAATACGCAAAACATGACAGGTTCACTAAAAAAAGCTTTGATTTGGCAAGCTATTTGCAGTTGCAAAAAACGCCTTTTACCTCTTATTAAATCACACAATAACAGACCTGTGTTCTGGCCTGATTTAGCTTCAATTCATTATTGTAAACTAGCTATGGAATGGTATAAAAAGAATAATGTGAAATTTGTGCCTAAAACAGAAAATCCTCCAAACTGCCCAGAATTGAGAGTTATTGAAAAGTACTGGGCTATTATTAAGAGAAAAATGAAAAAAAACAAAAAAGCTTTGCAGAAACATTAAAGATATTAAAATATCATTTAAAAAAGCATCAAATAGTTTTGATTCTTATTCTGTGCGCAAGCCTATGGGTACCACTAAAGCAAAAGCTCGAAATTTTATTAGGAATAATTAATTTTTTTTTTTTAATGTTTGATCTTCTTATATTATTGTATTAAAATTATTCCTCAGTTCGTAATAAAAATTGAGGAGTACTTTTTTTTAGTTGCTTTTCTACTTTCACATTTATTTCGTGTACACGCTTTACATGGAAACATTTACTTTTCATCACTTGATTGTCTGTATTAAAGACTGACATTGATTGGAATGTTTCTATTGGTTTTTTTCCCATTTGAAAACTTAGTGCTCTGCGACTCATTTATTTTCTGTGATTTTATTAACTACTAGACATTATATTAAAACCAGCAGTTATATAAACTTTTTTCAGGTTTGTATATCTATGCCTACCAAGAGCCAGTGGACATAATTAAGCTCTTCCTACTCGAACTTGATTAAAAGAGTTATCTTTAGGCTTTTGAGAAAAGAAAAGCCATAACCAATGGCCACTCATCTTAACATTAACATCAATAATTTGGTTTAACATATTTCTTCTGATGAATTTGGCTAAACATGTTTCTTCTGATGAATTGGTTTCTTCAGATATGCTCAAATTATTTAAAACATATTTCGCCTTCTGATGAATTGTTTTCTTCAGATATGCTCAAACTATTTATAACACTCTAAAAAAATAACAGACTTTAAAAAAATGTAATAAAACTAAAATTAATATTGTGTTCTATATTAAATTCTTTTAATTGCTTTTAAGGTTTTCTTCCCATCCTGAAAATCTAAGCCAGCAAAGGCTATTTTTTGAAGCTAATTTTATTTTTAAGTTGTTGAAATCTTCTTTAGCTATTCTAATAAGTGTTTTAACATTTCTCAGTATACAATTGGTTATATTTGCACAATTATACAAGTATACAACTGGTTATATTTGCATGCAATTTATATTTGAATAGTTATTTTCCTTAACAACAAACATGTCAAAAAAATATGTTTACTAAGTTTCACTAACTAAATTAAAAACATAAATATTTGTTACTTTACTTTCTACCAAAGTTTTAAAACAAATTGATTTAAAATAAACTTCAATGGTAAATGTTACATATAAAATGGTAAATAATACAAATATTAATTAAACTATTAAAAAGTTTTTAACATAAAACTCTACCAACAATTAAATCCTCGTAATCAATTTTGTTTTAATTATGCCAAGTTTGTATGCAAACACACAGTTATACAAAAAGTAATGCCTTAGTAAATAATTTAGACGCACAAATTTAAAGATTAAAAAAATGTTTTTTAATATTTGTTACTATTTATATCAATTATGCAGCTAACTTATTACTTTAAATAAATTTAAAAAAAATTATATGCTGATTTAATTAGCTATAGTATAGCATGTAATTGCAAATTACATGCTATGCTATAGAAAAAAACTTATACATATTGCTCATTTAAAATTTACATTCTCAAGTCAAGATAAAGAAATTTATTTGATGTTGCTGATAAGCTTGAGGCTTGTAGTCAAACTTTAGTTGATTGAAGTAAGGGAGTTGAAAAATTATTTTTAGATTGTGATGGTTCTCCTCTACATATCCAATTATATCTAGTATAATTAATTAATAATTATATCTAGCACCTTGTTGATCCTGGTACTCGTTTAAACCTAATGCTAATGGATCATAAAGGCTCAAAAAAACTTTTAGAGATTCCTGTCCTCCATAAATACCAACATGTAGAACAATACTGGTGAAAAATAACAGAACTTTGACAACATTCTGATCAAAATAAACTTTTTCCTAATTCAATCTTTTTGGCTTCTTCATACATGAATTCATAAAAATTCAGCTTATGACAAATTCTAGTAATTCTTAGCCCTAGACAGAAAGTAGCACAAAAGCAGTTGTCATCTTATTTTTGCCATCTTCTTAATTTGTTTACAACCATTTAAGCAGCTTTTCCCTACAACTTTATTGATAGCTAAGTATTACTAGTTATTGATTAGTATTTTTTATATTCCATGATTTGTCTATATTTTAATTCAAAGCATTAATGTTTTGAATTAACATATAGAGGAATTGTCTTAATTTAACGATATTATTAGTGATTGACATAACTCATTTAAAAAAATATGAATTTCAACTCTTATGCTAATCTATTGCAATTAGCTACAGTATAAAAAAAAAACTTGGAAGAGAAAATCAGTTCATTTAAGAAATGGAAAAAAATACAAATGCCACCAGCAACTTACTGGTTAGGGCAATCAAGTTCTGAAAAAAAAAAATTTCTTTTTTGCTTTCCTAAATTAAACCAAAACTTGTACATTAATTTCAAGTTTCATTAAAATCTATTTTGGTTCACAAAAAAATAAGATGACCAAAAAAAAGTTTCATAAAAGTGTCAAAAACAAAAGTATGATGTAGTTTTTATTTCATGTCACTTACTGGAAAGGTTTTTAAAAAGTAAACTTTAACTAAAACTATTCAAATAAAGAGCAGTGACTCTTAAACTAAACAACTTTTAATGTGCATTGATAAAATTTGAGGGGGGTGTAAACTTTATAAGGTCATAAAAGCTGAACAACAAAAGATTATTTAATCAAATTTGAAATTTGTTGATGAATATAAATAAAGTTTTAAATTTAAAAAAATAACAAATTTGAACAAAAAAAAAAACAAATTTGAATTGCCCTCCTATTTGGGGCTGGGGGGGGGGGGGGGCTAACGTTTTGGGGTTTTTGTTGTTCCCAGTCTCCAATTACCGCAATTTTTTGCCTAGCATCCTCACTCCTCATGTATATAAACATACTTAAATATGGAGTTTTCTTCATGTTTCAAAGTTGCTTGGCTCAAACATCAAGAAAAGTTGTCTACGGCATTGTGGTTAGAGTTAGGAAAAATTTTACACACTATATTCAAGTATTTTATCTGTTGAAAATTTCTGCATTTCACTAATGCCCATTTTTAATAACATAAGTGATATTTATTTTCTTCTTTTTATATGATTTTCACTGTGTTAAAACACAAAAACTTGCAAATATATATTTTGTTATATTTAATGCTTCAAAATATAAATTCTTAATGGATAAATCTGTTAGATCTAATACTTCACTACTTAACACCAATAAAACATGTTTATTTTAATGCTTTTATGAATCTAACCCATATTGTATTATGTATCATTAGTAAGAGAATGGGGTTGATATTTGGCAGGGACCAGGGCCAGGTTTGATAAAATATAGCTGGGGCCGGGTTTGTGACCAGGGCTGCATAAACATTTATACATCCTAAAGTATAATTTTTTATTTAAATTTCATGTTATATTATGTATATATATATGCATATATAAACATCATTATGATCAACATAATCATCATAATAATCATTACCATCACCGTCATCATCATCATCATCATCATCATCATCATCATCATCATCATCATCATCATCGGATCATCATCATCGGATCATCATCGGATCATCTTCTCTTTTGGCAAATACTAAACCCAACACTCGGAATTAGGGTCGGCATTTGGCAATGCCGAATTTTAGTTGTCTGATGCACAAACTATAGAAGTGTTTAATTGAGAATTAACTTAAACATTGGAAGCCAGAGTGATTTGGATGTTTAACAATAGGTTAATCTGTTTAATTGGCAGGAAGAGTATGGCCATTAGATTCAAGAGCCAAATTATAGTAAGATTTCTTTGCAAATAACTCTGCTTTATTAAGGGGAGAAGTTAAAGTATTAGACCCACGAATTAGAGATTAAATGTTAGACTTACTTTAGTTAATGATATTGTTGAAGACTAACCAAAAGTGTCTAGAACCTAACATCTGATATAAGACACAAGATTTAGTAAACTGAGAATAACAGAGCTTAACATCAGACAGGATCTTTTTACATTGGCTTCTTAGAATAATAAAAAGACATTTGTTCTTAAGGGAGATGTTCTTGTAAAAAAGATGAAATAAATGATTCATAAACCAACTGCTCAAGGTGGTGAAAAATGTAGAGTGGAATGAGGCTTGACTTAAAACTGAAGAGTAGGAATAAAAGCTTCCAAGATATGCATACATATTTTAGATATATGTTTAGATATACACTTTATGCATACATATTATGGATATAAAAATATATGTTTGCTATTTATTTAGATGCTGGCATACAATATCCTTTCATATTTATATAAACTTTAGTATTTATATGGTGTAGCAACCCTCGGAATGAGGAAAAATGAGGTCGGCAATAATTTGCTGACCTCAATCTTTTAGAGGTCGGCATCAGGTCAACAAATCTTTTATAGGTCGGCATCAGGTCAGCAAAAATTATTTGATACAAAGGTCTTACCATAAAACATAGAAACAAGGTCAGCAATTTTTTGCCTACCTCAAACACTTTCAGGTCGGCAAGCAGCAAATTTTTAATCTGATCTCTCTTCTGTAACGGAGATTTCTGTAACACTCTTCTGTAATTAGACCTGCTTTATCTGCCAAGCTTGAGCCACTCTCCCATTGTTGTAAGGTTGGATTTCTTTCTCTTTTTTTACAAATATCATCATGGTCAATTCTCAAACAAGCTATCATCTCTATTACCATAAACCAAAACTCATTCTCACTTGTTTTTTATTCAACAAGCTGCATCCTTTTACTGAATCTGTCCCTTCATGCTATAAAAACTTTTATTATTCCAGTTTTTTTCCTTGCACATCAAAAAAAACCTTTTAACTATAAGCCATCTTCATGTGTTTTTTTTATATACAACTACAACTTTTCAAGTCTTTAGTTAACCATTTCCTAGTATTTTTACTTATTCTCTATTTTAAAGCAACTCATAACTTAAGAGTAGTTGCTTCCAATGGAAGTTAGTTAGAGTTTGAAAATATTTTAAAAATATATAGATGCTAATATTTAATAAATAGTAAATGTAAGCATAAAATTATAATATAGTAATATAAATTTTTTTCTAGCCCCAGCTATATGCCCCTGTTAAATCTTAGCAGGGGTTGGTAGCCAGGTTTGAAAAGTCTCTTTTTCAGCCAGGGATGGGGCCAAGGCCCCGGTCACTTACTATGTATCTTTTTGCATATTCAAGCAATTTGGCTAGTTAAAAATTGGATTTCTTATAAAATCATTAAAATAAAATAAAACTATTAAAGTTTTAATTTAAAGAATAAAAATTTTAAAAATTACCCATAATGATATGGAGCTTTGCTTCTGTTTGAAAAGCGTAATGCATTGTAACTATAAATGGACACCTTCGAACAGCCTCAAGCACATTTCGTTCAGTAATTGTATGCTCAGTTGTTTTTGCTTTTGCAACAACAGCTGACTTTTTTAATACCTTCATAGCAAATAATTTTCCATTGCCATTTCCACTTTTACGACGAACCAAAAATACTTTACCATAAGCTAATGGTTTAAAAAAAAAATTATAAAAATAGTGATACTTAATTATTGGTTCCTATGGTATATATATATTTATATGTATGTATATATATGGTATATATATATATATATATATATATATATATATATATATATATATATATATATATATATATATATATATATATATATATGTATGTATATATGAGCCCATAAGAGTAAAAGTGGACCAAGTCCATATTTCTATATTGTTAGAAATAAGCGTTCTTAGTGTTTGCATATATTATAAATCAGCCATATGTAATATTATTGATGTCTAGTATCATTTTAAATCTTTTTTCTTAGACAACAAGATATGTGAAATGCACAAATAAATTTTTGAATAATTATTAATAATATAATAATAGTTATGGACTTGGTCCATTTTTTCTCTAAACATAATCAACAAATTGCTAAATCATTTTAGTGTAAAATCATGAACAAATTTCATATTATTCGTTTACAATAGCAATTCAAATTAAGACAAGTAGTACAAATTCATACTATGTTGTAAAAAAACACAATTACTATTTACTAATTATCGGCAAAAATAGTCCTCATTATTACAAACAGTACAATAAAAACCACACGAATTTACTGATCATCATCGCCGCTGTCATCGAGCAGTTCATCTTCTAGTACATCCTTGTTGTGACCGCTGTGTTCCAACTTTTGATAGAAGTCATGATAGATGGGAGGAATATACTTTAACAGTTTCATTAGATCTGAGTATTTTTCTTTGCTCAGTTTTGTTGCTCCACAGTACAGTGGAGCCAAATTCACTTCACTAAGATTCGTTTGACGTCCGCATTTTGCTAGCGAAATGAAACTGAATGATGCGTCATCATCTAAAGAGTATTTAAAGAACAGTTTGTATGGCTCGTTCTTTCTAAGTTGCAGCCATTGCATATCCAGCCAGTTGACCTTCTGATCACTCTCATCCACTTTCCGATTTGTAATTAATTTCAATAAGGGCTCCACACTCTTGAAATTATCAGTGCTTAATCTTGCAACACTGAAGCGCTTCTTCATAGAGCAGTTCTCGATCAATTTGTACCACTGTTCTGGCACGAAGATCTCTGTGGATTTTGGTTTTGCTCTCTCAATTATTCCAAAATCTGCATCGTTAGGCAAATAAGAATGCCCAGAGACCATAAACTTATGATTCACCAGTTCAATACTTGTCGTCTGCGTCAAATGCATCCATAACAGTGCAATTTTTATATTTCGATTTTGGCCGCCGCACGAGTCGCTGAATGCTGTAATAGACGTAATATCCCTATTTGCCAGATTTTGACAATATGCAAATAAGCATGAACCGATCTCACCTGCACCTCGTGAGGCTGTTCATTCATGCCATACATTCATCACTGCATTGTCATTTTTAAGGTCATGAATGCCTAGATTATACACTGATAATTGCCGGCAATAATAAACTTCATTGGTTGTGAGGCAAGGCAATGACATGACCTTTTGCAGGTCAAAACAAAAAGATGCAAGTTTATTGTCTTCATTTTCCTTTTCTAGTTTTAAGGATTGACGCGCCTTCTCTGCTTTGCGCAAATGAACCTCATGCGCTGCTTTTAGTTGAGATTTTTTGTGTTCAGTTTTTTCTATTTCAATGTCTGTTTTAAAAATGTCACATTTCTTGCAGTTATCTTTTAGTGGCTGATGGAACGTCAAGTTAAATTCATGATTAAAAATGTCCCGAAATTTCCACTCTTTTTGGGGTTCGACTGAATCCTGTATGCATTTTTCTCTATACATGTCGTACATAGTGGATACCGTCAAATGAGCAGGTAGAAAGCGGCGAGATGCACTGTGACTTCTAGTATAGTGACTTTCGTATGTGGGAAACATGCGAATATGATCTTTAATGTGAGTAATGTGTTCCTCATGAATGCGTTGTGTCTTGTGATCATTTTTTCCTCGTCCATCTTTGCCTGACACACCACCATTCTCCCGTTGGTTGACTAACGCACGATTTAGTCGACCGCTGCTAATGTCAAATATCGTCAAGAAGTATGGTTTGCAAACAGTAACGGGCTTATTATCTGCAAACACAGAGTATACTCGTGCAAAATCCTTTGCATGTTTTTTTTTCATTTTTCGTAATTTTGTTTTTTCTTACTCTTAGTCGCTACGTTCTACTGTTGATTGTTTCACGCAGCCAGCAAGAAACAGATTTTGTGCATCAAAATCTCCCAACTTCCAGAAATTTTCAAACAGAGTTTTAGTCTGCTCTAAAGTCAAATTTTCAGCACATTTGTTTTTGCAACTGTGATTTATCAAATAATGTTCGTTTAATTTCTTAGCTTTTTGTAACGTTCCACCATGCTTTACATATTCGCTACCTGTATTTCGTAAGCGCTTAATCACATTTTTCTTCCAGTTCGTTACACAACGTTTTTGTTTTCGAGGGCGTTGATCGGTTACAATCGGAGATTCAGTTGCTACAATCGGAGATTCAGTTGTTACAATCGGAGATTCAACTGCTACAACTGGTGAATTATCGGCTACAATCGGAGATTCAGCTGCTAATGTAGAACGTTCTGTCTGTATATCTGCTGCTAAGTTAGGATCTGCAATTGTTGTATCTGTAGCTAGAGATCTCTGAACCTTCTTGCACTTTATCAATGCCAGTGACACCATGTGTGCGGCTCGTGAATGCATGTTTACACTATTCTACAATAAATATTTTTTAAATATTACATACATTCAGAATATTATTAGAAAGAATAATGTACATGTACACAACATGCATGCAAGTGCTCCCCTAGCTAGATGTTATTAAGGCCACAAAATAGACCTTTCTAAAGAGGCTGTAACTTTGGTAGTGACAGACCATTATATCTACTGTCTAACAAATCAATATTTATATTCCTGCTGAGAGCAATTGAATAGATCTTATATTATCGCTCGCCAAACTATTTCCGTTTTGTCACTTTATAAAGTGTGAAAGTGCTGTATACTTCACTATATTAATATAAAACCATAATCAGATATTCATTTAAAGCATCTTACCTGTACAAATGTTATTCTTGTTCTAATATAATAATAATAATTCTAAGAAAATTTGTAGTTTATGTGGTCTTGAATCTTGATTTCTTACATTAAAGCACTATCAATGGACTTGGTCCACTATTACTCTCTATACCTGGTGATTTATTGTTAGAGTAAAAATGTGCTGCCCTCTGTTGAATAAGAAATAAATGTGTTATGGACTAGGTCCATTTTTGCTCTAAAAATATAGCAAATTTTTAGCAGTTTTACATACATAAGGGTCATTTGAAAAAAATTGGACTTGGTCCACTTTTACTCTCATAGGCTCATATATGGTATATATATATATATATATATATATATATATATATATATATATATATATATATATATATATATATATTTATATGTATGTATATATATGGTATATATATATATATATATATATATATTTATATGTATGTATATATATGGTATATATATATATATATTTATATGTATGTATATATATGATATATATATGGTATATATATATATATGTATAATATATATATATATATTAATATATATATATATATATATACATATATATATATATATATATATATATATATATATATATATTAATATATATATATATATACATATATATATATATATATACATATATATATATATATATATATATATATATATATATATATATATATCCAGCCCTTAGAATTAGGGTCGGCATTCGGCAATGCTGACCTAAAAGTGTTTGAGGTCGGCCGACGATGGTAACCTCTTGGTGTCAAAATTTTTTTGCTGACGTATAACAATTTTCTTAATTCTGAGGGTTGATATATATATATATATATATATATATATATATATATATATATATATATATATATATATATATATATGGCTTGGACAGGAATGGCACGTGATCGAGCGCTATTGCTGACCATGCAAATGATTTTTTTAGTTAAAAATATGACCACAACTGTTTAGATGTTTTTAAAATTATTTTAGAAATGTGCTGAAAAAAAAAACGCTAATTAAAACTAAATTTAGGAAGATATTAAAAAAAAAACTAAAAAAAAAAGAAAACAATTCCTTACAAATAAGAAAATATATAAGTACTTAAATAAAACTCAAGAAACTCAAACCCGAAGCAAAAATAATTTGTCATGTTTCTAATTGCGTTTGAAATAAACTACTTTTAAACTTATCTTTTGAAACGCTTTATTAAATGGATCCCAAACTTTTGAGACAGTGTGTTCATATTAAAGAGAGTTATAAAAAAAAATGTTTGGACTATATTTTTGATTAAAACAAAAGATTAAATGCATACCAAGAAAAACTACCATATTTTTTCTAGTCAGAGCTTATTTTTTCATTTAGTTCTCTGTTTTGTTGTAGGCCAAAAAGTCTTCATAATATATGCCACAATCTGCAGACTTGATAAATTATTCAAGCGCGCTTTATTCCTTAGAGTTTTGATACACAACGTCATTGATTTTTGTCTACATGATTGATCTTTTAAACAAAGAAAAATATCAATGATGTCATGTACTAAAACTCTTAGGAACAAACGCACTTGAATAAATTACAAGTCTGTTGATCGCGGCTCATATTATGCTGACTTTTTTGGCCTACAACAAAACAGAGAAGGTGAGCTTCGACTAAAATAAAAAAGTTAGCTTTTCTTGATATGCATTTATTCTTTTGTTTAATCAATAAAATTTAGCCCAAACATTTTTTTAATCATTCTCTTTAATATGAACATAATATGTCTTGGAGGTTTGGGACCCCTTTAAAGTTAAGCAAAATGCTTTTACAAAATACTTCTAATTATTGTTTAATTAATAAACAAATTTTCTAAATTATTAAAATGTGTTTTATATATTATTTTTAGTGTTGTAAACAAAACTAAAAATAACTAACTTAACTAAAAAAACAGTAACTAAAATTTGTTGAAAAACTTTTTAGTCTTACTAAAATTAGTCTACTAACTTTTTAGCCTAACTAAAACTAGTCAACTAAATCTTTAATCTAATTAAAATTAGTCGACTAATTTTTTAGTCTGAGTCGCAAAATATAGAGTAGCAATTTTATAATCTATAACATAATTGCTACAGAAACGTTTAACAATTAACGTCGTTTCATTAGTTACTAGGCTTTGAAAGAGCCCATTCTAAAAATGCATGTGGTCATTGGAGAAAGATCTCTTAAGCAAGTTAAAACTTTTCACCTTTTTTTTACCTTTAATTATTTATTAGTTTAGAAATATTACATAAAGAATCATATTAAAATCATCGTTAGATAATCATCGTTAAGATCATATTATAATTGAAGTAAGTAAAGAAAATAGTTATATATAACACTTTTATAAGATATAAAGAAGAGAGAATCATTCCTTTTAATTTTTTAAATCGTTTATATTTTGTTTGCTTTAGTTTTTCTTTTAGCTTTATTCTTTTTTTTAGCAGTTTTTTTTTATTGAGCTTATATTTTATTTTTTAGAAGGAAAATAGGGGTATGGGTGAGGCCTAATTATTTTTTATGCAACAATTTTTATGCTATTTCCATAAAATCGGTTATTACTACTTAGAAATTTCTGTGATGCTATTAACTATTTTGTTCTTTTTTAGAAAATTTAGAAAATTAAAATTTTGTGCCAACACTGACATGACATGTCACATGTTAATGTATGTAAAGGTTAAATTTTGTTATGAGAATTACAATTATTATGAAAGAAAAAAAATGAAGGTAAAGAGTATTGTTTGTATATATATATTTTGTTTACTTTGAATCTTTTTAAATTTTCTCGCATCATTTTTAAAATTTTTGTTTGCACATGTTTATTGTTTGCATATATGCTTTTTTGATAAATATGTGTATGTGGTAATATGTGCTTTGTACTTGTTTTATCAATGTGTTTTTATAATAATGTAAAGTGTTTTTTTATTGTTTGTGTTATAATTTAACACATTAATATGTGTTATAATTGTTTTACAAATGTGTTTTAATATGTATATAAGGTTAAATATATATTGTGTTTATAGTTGGTACATATGTTTATATTATGTTGTTTTCAAGTTTTTAAAGTGCTGTGACTTGGTAAACGTGTAGAGCAAGATTTGTCAACCTTGCCAGCCAAGTGATGTAATTATAACAGAGGGTTACACAACAGAGTTTAGTGTCAAACTGTTACTGCTTTAGGTCTAGGTGTTTTCAAGCCTTTATTATTAATTATTCTGAAAATACATAATGATGTACTTTAATAACATTTTGCGTAATGTTATTACTTATGTTCTGTTATATATGAATGTTATTTTACTTAAGTTGTTATATGCATATTATATTAACTTATGGTGTATGCTATTGTTGTGTGTTGTTGCTGTGATGTTGTTTATTTGTTATCTTTTGAGTTGATAGATATTTGGCTTACCCTCATGTTGATGTCTATTGTTAAAAATGATAAATAAGTAATTTTATTTTTGAAAATCACTGCTTTTAATCATTCAATAAAACCCAAGACAAATTATTTTGCCATATATACAACTTGTTTTATCTCAATTTGATTTTTTATCTTTAGCGCTGTTTATTACATAATTTTGCTATAAATATTTTGGAATCATGATGTACCAGCATAAATTATTTTCTAAAAGCTAACATGAAATAATAATATTTAACAACTACTACTCTGGTAAATCACAACAGCTTTTCTCTATAAGGTACATTGATTTTTCTATAAGTACATTGATTCATGTTTTTCTTATTCATTTACTTATTCGTTACATTTTTTATCTTAGATTTATCAGATGATGTATTTATGTGGTATAAAAGAACAAAATATTGTATAGTTTGGTGAACTTTTTACAAATGTTTACTAATCATTTTTTTAAAGAAATAATATTAAAGTTTGCAAAAAAGGGTTTACAACATTTTTTTTTTTAAACTTTTCTGTGTTAGCAGTATGTTTATCATTAGAATTTTTTTTTTTTTTAAAACATCTTTGTTTCCAACAAGGCTGCAAGCAATCACTAATTAAAGTTGGAAGTTACTGGAAGAGAAAAGATGAAGATTGTAGAGCAAGATAACAATTAGAAACAGACAACTTAAAAGATTGCAAATTATATAAATTAGGAAAGCAAGATGAATGAAGCCAATTCCAAAGAACTGACGTTCGAGGAAAAAAACTAGACAAATAAGAGATTTTGGAGCACGTAGGAACAG
The DNA here is from genome assembly GCF_038396675.1 of Hydra vulgaris. Taxonomy (NCBI): domain Eukaryota; kingdom Metazoa; phylum Cnidaria; class Hydrozoa; order Anthoathecata; family Hydridae; genus Hydra; species Hydra vulgaris. The sequence continues at coordinate 30,463,139 of NC_088928.1, read as the reverse complement.
TCACAGAAAAAGGATGAGACTTAATTGAATGACGAGTAACCCAAGAATGAATTTTAGTAGATGGCACAAGAGACACTAGCTCTTTGGAGCAGTTGAAGCAAAATTACGACAATGTGATAATGGTTGGAGGTTGGCTGCAAGAGCAGGTCCAACTATGTTTACAAATGTTTTTGCACCTTGTCTAAAAGAGAAAGGGCATCATTAGAAGATCCGCCCCAGATATGGCAACAATATTCCATACAAGGCCGGATTTGAGATTTGTAGAGATAGAGAATAGAATCCGAAGTAAGAAAGTGTCGAGCTCAATAAAGAGATGCAACCTTAGCAGATGCTAATTTTGCAACAGATTTGATATATGGTTTCCAAGAAAGATCGGAAGTAAGAGTTAATCCTAGAAAATGAAGAGTAGATGACTCATCGAGCACATCACTGTTCATAAATATAGGAAGATCTAAATTATTGCGTTAATGATTGGCTGAAAATAATTGAGTCTTATCTGTATTGAAGTTCACCAGCCACTGTGAGCCCCATGCTGTAGCAGAAGTGAGATTCAAGTTCAAATGCCCCCTCCAAGCAATCAGAGAGTGTTGGCTTCTTATCACAACAAGAATAAATGGTAGTATCATCAGCAAACAATGCCACCTTGGATGTGAGAATATATAAAAGATCGTTGATGTAAATTGAAAAGAGTATGGGGCCACGGATTGCAGGTTTTTAATAATTTTTTCAATTATTGGTTGCTAAATTAATTTTTTTTCAAAAATCTCTTAGCTGATATATTTTTTTTTAAGTCATAAGATTATTGTATAATTTATTTTAAATGACAGTTTGTTATATATAAAAATTAATTGTGTGCTATTTAGAGTAAAAATAAATTATTTAGGAAAGATCACAATCTTCAAGATTCGTTTAAGATTTTTTGTTACTACTTTCAATTAAAAGTGAAGTTTAAATGGATGATATTAGGCTAGAAGCAGATATTAGTTTAGAAAATGGAAATGTTAATAGGCAAGTTAATCGCCTCAGAAATGAAAGAGATAAAACTAATAATTGACAAAATGCTAGAATTGCTGCAAGATACGAAAGAATGTTTTGTATAGCAAGAAGTAATTTTATTCCAGATTATGAATATTTAGGAGAAATGAATTTTATTTGTTAGCATTGTGGTGCTAATAAATTTCATGATGAAACACATTTTTTATGTTGCCATAATGAAAAGGTAGTTTTGTCGCAACCTTCACCATTTCCGAGATTTATACGAGATTTATTTAAAGGAAATTATGCAAACGGAAATGCTAATCTGAATTTTTTAAAATATATTAGAAATTATAATGCCTGTCTTTCTTTTGCTTCATTTAAAGCTAATGTAGTTTAACCCATGAACCATGGGCCGCCAAATCAAGATGTTACGCCGACATATTGTCAACTATACATCTATGATACACTTGCAGCAGCAAATTTTAGAATGCAACAATGTGGTAATGATCTTTGCTTAAATGCTTTAATGTTTGATTGCAAACTATTATTAGTGAAGAGAACCTGGCTGAAGTGGATGATGAAGAAATTCATCAAGCAGCTATAGAAGGTCGCTCAGTGTCAGTTGTAAAAATGTCTTTACTTGAAGGGCAAGATAGACGTCACTATAATCTCCCTTCACATAATGAAGTTACAGTTGTATTTGTTGGTGAAGATGGTGCACCACCTGTTTCCAGGGAAGTTGTTATTTACCCAAGAGGTCATCCTCTTAAAACTATATTAAGTATGTCTGCCAACTTAGATCCTATGGTTTATCCTCTATTTTTCCCAAAGGTTGATGCTGGTTGGCATAATCAATTAATTCACAACCCTGAATGGGCTACATTGATCAGAAATCATGTTACATTATCTCAGTATTACAATTATAAACTTTCAGTTTTTTTCTTTGCTCTTTTATGGCAAAAAACTGTTTCAACAATATGCTGTTGATGTGTATATTAAAATTGAAGGCCAGCGCCTTGCTTTCATCAGAAATAACCAAAACAAACTGAGAAGCAAGCAGTATGATATCTTACACGAACATGTACACAACCTTCGAAATGATCATGTTAGACCAGAATGTGTTGTAGTTTTGCCATCAACTCATGTAGGAAGTTCTAGAGCTATTTTTATTAAAAAGTTTTGAATGTGAAAAATTTTTATTTAAATTTTAAATAAAATTTTTCACATGTTTAATTTAGTAGTTTAATTTATTGAACTCGTTGCTTTTAAAATTTACTATATGCCAAGACAATATATTTAGCTATATAAATGCAATTTATTTATATCTTAATTTGATTTTTTATCTTTAATGTTTATAGTTTGGCTCCTTGAAGCATTTGTTATTTTGTTTTTTAATTAAAATCTTTTAAATCTTTTATGATGTCTTTTAAATTAAACTAAAGTTAACTAAGAGGCAACAGATACAAGGTAAATTTTTTTCCAGTTTTTTTTTTCTTTTTATGTCTACTTATCTGTTACAATTTTTATTTTAGGTTTGTCATATGATGCATTAATTCAATATAAAAGATCAAAGTATACATATTTTTTCAAATTTGTTATACACATGTTTGATTATAAATTAATTTTTTTTTGTTTGAAACATATTTGTACTCAATTGCTTAGTTATTTTAATAAATTTATTTAGTTGTGTGCATTTAACATTTTTAAGACAATTTTCTTTTTTAAAGAAAAATGAATCAATGGGATACCAAAAATTAACTTCTGTATAGTATAAATTCACTTCATAATAATCTTAATAATTAATTAAAGATGTAAAAAATATTACAAGAATTTAGCTTTAGTTTTTCGTCAATTTAAAATATGATGAAGTGTTATTATTTTGTAACTATTATTTAAGTAACTAAAAGCGTATTGTGTTGAACTTAGGAATGTTGAGGAAAATGGTTCTGTCTTACACTGATTTGACCTACGCCAGTTGTAAATTACTCAAATAATGTTAAATAATTGATAAAATATTTTACCTCCTCATACTTTTTATGTTAATTTTACAGATGGTTTAGTTTTTTTAATTTGAAGGCATTTTTCTAGAAGGGTATTAGTTAAGGTTTTGCAACTTTAAATTGCGGAAAACAGCCTAAATTAATTATGTAACAGACCGACCATAACCCGTATTACGAGTTGCTTTCTGCTAGTAATAATAATTATTATTATAAAAAAATAGTTATTATTAAAACTCCGATTGTTGTCTTCCATTGTCATTAAGCAGTAATATTTTCATGAACGAAAAAAAAAAAAAACGAAAATTAAAGCCTTTCGTATATACAAGATTAAAAATTAGAACTAAATTTATTTTAAGAACAAAAACTGAATAAAAACAAAAATTTTTATTTTTCAAGAATCAAAAAAGTTATTATGGAACGAAAAATAATTTCATTCTAATTTAAAAAATTGGAATTATTAGATATATAACTATTGTAATATAATATAAATCATTCATATAAAACTCGCATATATTATTCAGCCTGAGTAAAAACTAAATAAAAATTATGGAAAAAAAATATTAATCATCTTAATTTGAAATTAATTGGAAGTTTATATATTTTCTAAACTTAAATGTCACTGTCATTAATTTATTATTTAAATTTCAATGAAAAGCAGTTGAGAATCTTTTAGCGTTTTTTCAATTTATAACAAAAGTGATTTACTAATTACAAAATATTTTAATTGAAATCAATTTTTTAGAAATCGGCCATGGCATATGATTTAAAGGAATGTTTTATGCAGAATTTGTTTTGGATTTCCTTTAAATAATGAATACAATTCAAACAGATCTAAAAAGTACTCAAATAAAACATCAAAGAGTATACTAGATTACCATCTTGACACAATCACCAAATAATAACGCCAAAAAAAAAAGAACTACAAGCGGCATCTTAAAAGAAATTTTTTTTTTTTTTTGTTAATTTACCTCCCCAAGGCCCAGAAGGCCACTACAGACGAGGAGGCTACTTAATTGTGGTTATAACCCTCTCTCAACTCTATAACTCCGAAACACGAACCTTGACGAACAAGGCCGCTGTGCGGAGAAACAAGTTGAGCGCAGTACTACCAGGGACATGGTGGGGATCAAACTCAGAACCTCTAGCTTATGAAGCGAGCACTCTAACGCTAGTTAGAGTGCTCGCTTCATAAGCTAGAGGTAATACATGGGGCATGTATTGCAATTAATAGTTAAAAATGTCATAGATTTATTTGAAGAAGGCAAAAAAGATAGTTTATCTGAATTATTTTTCATTGCAAAAACATTAAACAAGTGCAGAAAAATTGTTACATCTTTTAATCATTCTTCTCATAAAGTAAATAAAGTATAAAGTACCTTGAGAAAGTACTTAATAATTAAAAAAATGAAACCCTTTTTTTAGTGTGCTATTAAAATTACATTTGTTAGACTCTTTACAAACTTACAAAGATCTATATGAAATAAAGAATAACTTGTTTTTATTGCATGCCACTTTTTTGGATCCAATTTATAAAAGTTTTTATTCTTTGAAAAGTATGAGAAATAATTGTTTTAAGTCTTCCAATTTGATGAACAACTAAACTTCAAAAAGCAACAAAGATATTTTCACAATAACTAAATAAAGTTATGCACTTTTGTTAACATTCTAGATCAATTTTAATTACACACAGCTTATAAAAAGTGGCAACAAATGCAAAAGCAGCTTGTCTTGGTAATGCAACAAATAAAATAATAAATTTTAGTTTAATGCTTTACTATGATAATTTGACTGGGCCATAAGAATCATTATTAGGACGGTACCAAAATAGTATTCAAACGCCTTGATTAACCAGCCTCTAGTGTGAAAGTTTTAAGTTATATGTTATTTCTATATTTTTTTTCATCTTGTTTTAGCTGACTAGCTTTATATACACTGAAATATTAGCGCATTAATATTAGCAAACTAGAAATTTAATCAAGTAATTTTAGTTAGACTAAAAAGTTAGTCAACTAATTTTAGTTAGACTAAAACTGACTTTAACTCCCATCCCTAATTATTTTTAAATTGTATAAACATTTATTTTTACCAAAGTATTGCACAAAAAGTTTTTTTTCTTAAAAAAAAAATAACTAGTTAAATATAAATAATAGTTATTTAAAATAATAATAATAGTAACTATTACATTTATAAAAGTTACTATTATTATCTATTATATATATATATATATATATATATATATATATATATATATATATATAATATATATATATATATATATATATATATATATATATATATATATATATATATATATATATATATATATATATATATATATATATATAAGATAATAATAGTAACTTTTAACTATTTCATGCTTGGATTAGTAAGTCAAATTAAAAAAAAAAAAGGTTTTAAACAAGTCTTTGTAAAAATAAAATCAAAAAAAATTAAGCAATTAAATCATTCCATTGCAATTGGAAGATTTAATTTAACTTATAACTTAAAGTAACTTAAAAGAACAATCATTTAAAAGATTTTTAGAAAGACATGAAAAAATAGTTTACAACATTTAAATTTATCATTAAAAATACATGCCCACATAAAATAAATTTAAATATAAAATTTTTTGTTAATTTACACAAAATGCGTATTTTTAAAATAATCATTGTAAATTATTTTTTATTTTATTCAAAGCCTTAATAAAAATATAATAAAAACTTTAGAAAAGATCAGTGAATAAAAGTTATTTATAGCATAACAATTTATTGCATTTAAATTAGAACATCAAAACAGTTGTGGTCAAATTATTAAAAGTAATATTATAAATGTGGTCAGTTACAGTGTGCCATCATACGCCGTTCCTGTCCAAGTCTGATATGTATATATATATATATATATATATATATATATATATATATATATATATATATATATATATATATATATATATACATATATATATATATATATATATATATATATATATATATATATATATATATATATATATATATATATATATATATATATTATATATATATATATATATATATATATATATATATATATATATATATATATCAGGGCTCAAATTAAGTGATCACAAATTGGATATCTAGAAATACTTCCGCCTTTAAATTTTTAGCTTTTTAAAAACCATAAAACTGTTTTGATCACTAAACTCAATAACTGTAATTCAATAAAAAATATTTATGTTTATCTTGAATTATTTTTATTATCATTAAAGATTATGATTTAAACTTTAATATTTTATTTCATTTTATAAAATATCAATTAAAACTAGAAAAATAAAGCACAATTAAGTACAATATAATTATTAAAAACAACCGCTTATCAAAACAGTGTTTCCCAACATGGGGCGTAGGAAATTTCAGGGGGCAATTCGATTGTTCGGGGGCAATGGAAAAAAAAAAGGACTTTTTGAGTCTAAATTTAACCACATAGTCGAATCTCTAGAAAACATCCAATATGAAGTGCATCATGCAAAATTTTTTCGCTGGAATGCATTCGGAAAACTTAGATTTGCTTTGGCAAACTAGGATTTGGAAATCTAATTCGGAAAACTAGGATTTGATTTGGAAAACTAGGATTTGATTCGGAAAACTAGGATTTGATTCAGAAAACTAGAATTATCAGATGCTTGTATTGTTTTGTCAATGTGTGTTATAGTTAATTTGAAATAAAAGTAGTGCTGTGCTTATAAAAGCAGTGCTGTGCTTACTAGAAATAAAAGCAGTTGTTCGAATTTATCGTTGTTTTCAAATTTTGAATACATTTTACAAATAAAAAAGCAATATATAAATATAATTGGAAAGTAAATATAATTGTAAATATATTTAATTAATTATTTAGAATTTAGATACCTCATAGAAAAATAAAGAAATATGTAATGATTGTAACGAAAACAATTCCCTCTGAACAATCATTTCAAATGTTAGCTTAGAATAACGATTAGCAATTGAGGAATAAGCGATTCCCTTTGGAGAATTGCACGAAAACGTATTGCGAAAGTATTCCCTTGAGAGACTAATTCCGCACGAGGAATTCTCACTTAAAAGCCATAGCGCTAAACAGTTGGAATAACAAAAGCAAAAATATTTGGTTTTATTACGTCTACTGAACTATTTGAAAAAGACGTTTACCAAAAACAATTTGAAAAGTTTCATTGGCTTCAAAAATGTGAAGTAACTGATACCACTATACTTAATATTGTCAAGCATCTAAAAAACTTATCAGCTGATTTAAAAGGAAGATTTTCCGATTTGAAAGAAATTAATTTTCCAACTTGGTTGATGCAGCCATTGTTAGTTTATTTATCTCATATTTCAAATATGCTGTACCAAAAAGAATCAGCAGAAATGCAGAATTACAAGTCAGTTAAAACTTTATATAATATAAAAGGATCGATGGCATGGTTTTTTGACGAGACCAAAATTAAATATTCAAGCACAACAGAATGTGCAAGAAAACTATTATTACGGTTTCCTTCTTCATATTTAGCTGAATGCGGATTTAGTACCATAATTATTTGTTACTTAAAAAAGAAATTGTTTGGAAATAACACAATGGGGAGATTTATGCTACTTATGAAAAATTTATAATATTAAAAATTATTCATATGTAACATGGGGCACATTTTAAGTTTTTATGAGCTTTGGTGGGGCATGGCATTAAAAAGGTTGAGAAACACTGGTCTAAAGGAATTCAGCGGTGATCAAATATTTTAAATAAAAGAAATCTTTAAATAAGATATAATTACTTTTATGTCTTATTTAAATCTTAATTAATATTTTCTTATAACTTAAATGCTCGTAACTTTTTTGCAGAAATGTATAAAAAACAAACACAGAGAAGTTTAAAAATATATAAAAACTAATTTAAACTTTTTATAGTTATTTTAAAACAAAACAAAAAAACTAACCTTTTTTTTTTTTTTTTAAAAAACATCTTCGCTTCCATCAAGGTTGCAAGCAACCACTAATTAAAGTTGAAAGTTACTGGAAGAGAAAAGATGAAGATTGCAGAGCAAGATAACGATTGACAGACATCTTAAAGGATTGCAAATTATATGAATCAGGAAAGCAAGATGAAGGAAGCAAATTCCAAAGAACTGATGTTCGAAGAAAAAATCTAGACAAATAAAAGTTTTTGGAGCACTTAGGAACAGTCACAGAAAAAGGATGAGACTTAATTGAATGACGAGTAACACAAGAATGAATTTTATTAGATGGCAAAAGAGACACTAGCTCTTAAAAGCAGTGCTCATTATAGTATTTGTAGAAAAGAGAAAAAGAAGCAACATTATGACGATGTAATAATGGTTGGAGGTTGGCTGCAAGAGCAGATCCAACTATGTTTACAATGCGCTTTTGTACCTTGTCTAAAAAAGGAAAAGGGCATCATTAGAAGATTCGCCCCAGATATGGCAACAGTGTTCCATACAAGGCTAGATTTGAGATTTATAGAGATAGACAATAGAATCCAAAGTAAGAAAGTGTCGAGCTTAATAAAGAGATGCAACCTTAGCAGATGCTAATTTTGCAACAGATTTGATATATGGTTTCCAAGAAAGATCAGAAGTAAGAATTAATCCTAGAAGATGAAGGGTGAATGACTCATCGAGTACATTACCATTCATTAATATAGGAAGATCTAAATTATTGCAATAACGATTGGCTGAATAAAATTGAATTTTATCTGTATTGAAGTTCACCAGCCACTGTGAGCCTCATGCTGTAGCAGAGGTGAGATCCTTTTCAAGCTCAAATGCCCCGTCCAAGCAATCAGAGAGTGTTGGCTTCTTATCATGACAAGAATAAATGGTAGTATCATCAACAAACAATGCCACCTTAGATGTGAGAATATCTGGAAGATCGTTAATGTAAATTAAAAAGACTAAAGGGCCAAGGATAGAACCTTGAGGAACCCCTGAAGTTACAGAATAAGAAGAAGAGTATAAAAGTATAAAAGTCGTCCATCAAGGTAGTATAAAAGTTCATCAAAGTAGTTGATAAGTTGTCCATTAAAATATTATAAAAGTTGTCCATCAAAGTAGTATAAAAGTTGTCCATCAAGGACAACTTTTATACTACGATTGGAAAGGAAGGACTTGATAATCTTAAAGATGTTGCCAGATCGAAACTCATATTGATGGTCAGAAAGTAAATTATTAGATTCAAGATGAGAAACTAAGTGTTAGTTAATTAAAGACTCAAAAACCTTGCTTTTTATAGGAAGAAGACTAATGGGACGGTAGTTAGACAAATCAGATCGCTCTCCAGAATTTTTGAAGATAGGGATAATAGATACCACTTTCCAGCAGGCTGGAAAACAAGACTCTGATAAGCACTTGTTTTCTGATAAGCAATAGTTTTGAAAGTATAGACGACAGCTCCGGAGAATACTTCTGCAAGACAATAACAGGTATGTTGTCCGGGCCACAAGCTGTTGAAGTGTCAAAACAGAAATCACTTTAGATACAGAAGCTGGAGTGATACGAATGTCAAGCAATGATCAACCTGTTTGTTGGCAATATCAGGTAGAACGCAACTAGTGGAATCTAGAGATGATATTGATGAAAAGTTTTTAGCAAACAATTCAGCTTTATCTTTAGGTGAGGTGACAAAGACTGAACCATACAAGAGAGGTGGAATTAAAGATTTTCCCTTATTATTAATACTATTAAAGATTCTCCAGAAGTCACGAGAGCCTAATTTTTGTAATGAGATACAAGATTTCATGACCTGAGAATAGCGGGCTTTGGTGTTAGACAAAACCTTTTTACAATTGTTTCTAGCAGTAATAAACAGACATCTGTTTTCTGGAGAATTGTTTTACTGATAAATGTGGAAGTAACGGTTTTGATTGGCAATCGCAGCAGCACAATGTGAGGAAAACCATGGAGAAGAGTGAGGCTTGACCTGGAATCAGTGAGAAAGAAAAAAAGATTCCATGCTAGCCTGAATCCACGAGGTTATGTAAGAAGCACATTTGTCGACAGGAAGACAAAAGATTTTTACCCAAGGGCCATCACAAAGAAAATCACACAAAAGACTTTTTAAAATACATTTTAAAATAAGTCAGCATTGTAAAATACATTTTTTTTTATTATTATTTTTATTTTTAAATAATTAATTTCTAATTGAAGATATTTAAACTTTTAAATGAATAATTCCTTAACTTTCCTTTGTTAACTTTTTGTGTGTTAACCAACTCCCTTGGAAAGCTATTCCATAGATTGGCTGATCCATTAAATAAAAAGTTTTATACAATATGCTTGCTTAATGATTTCTTTGACATATTTAGAGCAGTGTTTGAGTTTGTTGAAAACTAATTTTTTTGATTGATTTGATTAAAACTATTAAAGAATTTAAAAAGCTGAATTATGTCTTCTTTTTGTCAAGGCAGTCAAGTCGAGAGCTTTTAACTATTGAAGTATTTAAAAAGCTGAATTATGTCTTCTTTTTGTCAAGGCAGTCAAGTCGAGAGCTTTTAGACAATTCTCAAAGTTGATTTTCCTGAGTGATGGTATTAATCGATGTTGAAAATTTAAAAAATGATAACTATAGCATATAAAAATAAATATGTAAAGGCTTAACAGCATAAAAAATAAAGTTTATTAACTAAAAATGAAAAAAAGTGCATTTTTATTAATTTTTTAAGTTTGTTTTTTTTCAATTCAAATTCATTTTTTTCAAAAGTTTTTTATAATATAATTATCATTTCCCTTCATTATGGACCCACATGAATAGACTTTTAGAGAACTTTTTTTTAATAATATTAGGAAATTGCTTGTTATATGTTCAAGGGTCTTGAAAGACCCTTTAAAATATTTTTCAACCCAGTTTTTTACCATACAGAACACATTAAGGGGTTGGCAGCATATATTTTTCAAATATATTGTTTTTTAGTACAACCTAATATATATACATATTCATGTGTGTGTGTGCACTATATAAATAATTCCTACACTATGTAAATAATATGTATTTATTCCTGATAGTCTGCTAAATGTCACTGATTATATCATACTAAAACAACTATAGAGGATTCAGTATTTAGGCATGCTGAAAAGATTTAAAATCATTTTTAAACCTTGACTTGTGGATCAATAAATTTTATTAATTGGTTTGTGATTTTTTAATTAGTAATCATTTAAAGTAAGTATTTTTAATTTTTGATAAATCAATATTTTATTAATATAATAACAAGAGAAAATAATTTTTGCTTCAATAAATGGATTTATCAATGCCCAAACTAATAATTAACGTAATAAACCCGCCTCAAAGATCTATTTTAGTATGAGATCATAAATGACTGTATACATTTGGAGACGAATGCATGATTGTGTTGAGAGAGTAAATGATGGAATCAGGAAGGAGGTAGAAGTAGGAATCAGGAAATAGTAAACATTATAAAGAAAGACAACCTTAATAAAAGCTAACTTTGCAATTGATAATATATATTTGGTTACTTTTAGCGGAAAATAATCTGAGAAGATGCAAAGTAGAGAACTCAGTAAGAGTCATCAAAATAGAAAATTCAACAATATTGTGATAATTGTTAGCAGTAAATAACTCATTTTGCCCCAACCACTGCAAGTGGCTTAAGTTGAAATTTACAAGCTTCGATCTGTCACAGAAGAGAGACCATATATATAAGACCAGCTCTTGTTCTATGTGATCAAAAATTGATGACACTTTTGTCAAGACTGGAGTTAAACTTGAATCATCAGCAAATAAGTGTATTATCAGCAAAAATATATATTCATATATATATATATATATATATATATATATATATATATATATATATATATATATATATATATATATATATATAATGTGTATATATATATATATATATATATATATATATATATATATATAATGTGTATGTATATATATATATATATATATATATATATATATATATATATATATATATATATATATATATATATATATATATATACACATACATATGTTTATAAGTTATTAAAATAACTTACCTCCAGTTCCAAGAACTTTAAGAAGCTCGAAATCTTCTATTGAAACTTTTCCATGACTTGCATCTAACATGGCTTTAGTAAATAAATAAAGACATATGCTTTAAAGTAAAATTTTATTTTTCATTATTGTTATTATTACATATTATTGAGTAATTTTTTGTCGGTTTTCAAAATTAAAAAAAAACACATATTAGATATATAACTAAAATTATACCATTTTTGATTTGATAACGTTGATCTCTTCGCAACATTTCAATTTAATAATAAATAAACTTTAATAATAAACATATGGTTGCAAATGATGAGCTATAAAAGCTATAAAAATAATAGTCTTCATTTACAAACTTTCCGAAAAACTGCAGAGACTTAATCCCGGCAGTATTTACTTCTCAATTTAGATATTTTCATGGAATTTAATTTATCAAAAAAAAAAAATTATTTTTGTCTTTTCAAAAACGCATGCGTTTGCGTTTTTTTTTTAAGATAATAAAACTTGTACCAACTATTTAAACGAAGGTCCACGACAATAAGGGTTATAGGTTTATGTATGATTTAAAAGCGGGGGAAAGACCTATAAAAAAGGTGCACAAAATATTCGAAGTGGATGGTGTAAAGGCTGAGTGGATTAAACTTTCAACTTTCGGTTTTTATTACTATTGTGTTTCTGCATTAATAAGACTATGATTTATTTATAACCAAATGGATGAACCCATCAACAACATAGATTATTGTTAAAACTTATTTATTTCATAATTTTTTTCATTAAATTTCATTTATATTTAATTAAAAAAGCCGTCTTCTGAACAATTTCGATTATTACGGTTAGTCCACTTCGCCTTAACACTATCCAAGTATTCATTGATACTTAACAAAATATGCTTTCACACCATTTCAAATGGATAGTGTGTTTTTACAATATATATATATATATATATATATATATATATATATATATATATATATATATATATATATATATATATATATATATATATATATATATATATATATATATATATATATATATATATATATATATATATATATATATATATATATATATATATATATATATATATATATATATATATATATATATATATATATATATATATATATATATATATATATATATATATATATTGCTGTTGTATGGTTTAGTAATAAAAATACTAAACTCTTGATTGTTGTAAAGTGCTCAATATTTAAGAAAATATATATTTTTTCAAAAACAGAGCGTTTCATAATTAAATATTAGAAAAAACAACTTTTAATGGAACTTAAAGTTTCATGCCAATCGGCAATCATCATCGGCGGTACTTCATGGCTGATGATTGCCGATAGGCATGAAACTTTAAGTTCCATTAAAAGTTGTTTTTTCTAATATTTTATTATATATATATATATATATATATATATATATATATATATATATATATATATATATATATATATATATATATATATATATATATATATATATATAATATATATATATATATACAGCACTGTGAATAAGTTATAAACCACTTACATTTTTTCAAAATATCCCGGAGAATTTTTCTCTAATATTTAAGTTTGTAGTTCTAAACTATAAACTTAATAAAACACATGTATTTTACACAAAATATGGAACAATTACAAACTTTTTAATGTCATGAAAAACTCCTAATATCTACTATGTCCTCCTTTTGCCTCAATCCCAGCCAATTTTCGCCGTGGAATAGATTCATACAAGTTAGTTATAATATCCTGGGGTATGTTGTGCCATTCTCTTTGAAGTACTTCAAAACATTCTTCAGCATTTCGAGGAGCATGTTTGACCTTCTTTCTGTTCAGGTAATCCCAAATATATAATGCTCAATTATATTTAAAACTGGACTCTGGGGAGGCCAGGTCATCAATTCCAGTACTCCTTCCTTTGCCTTTTCATTTAAATAATTTTGTACAGAACCCGATTAAACATTTCCTGAGCCCAATCTTTGTGTTGTTTTGCATATTTAAGTCGTTTTTCTTTATTGCCACACCGTAATAATGGTTTTCGAATTGCAACACACCCTCTTAATCCCGATTTAAGTAAGTGCCATCGAATAAAAGAAGAGCTGACATTTTTCCTAGTTGCTGCGTTAATGTCTTTTGCCAGCTCGGTTGATGCTTTTTTTGTATTTCTTAAAGGTAGGGTTTTTAAATATTTATTGTCATCTTTTTTTAGCTTAGGAGGTCTACCACTTTTCTTTCTATCTTCAAGGGAGCCAGTTTCTCTGATTTCTGTAACAACATTCTTCGAATATCCTGTTTTGGATGTAGTTGTTATAACACATCGTTTTAATAAATAAACAAACGAATCCCTCATGTTTCCTTATCAATTTTGTTTATTTATTCAAAATAATATGTTCTCTCAACTTTTCTTATATATTATTAAACTTAAGTACGCTTTAAAAAAATTACATAGGAAAAAAATTGTAAATACGTCTAATTATACAAGTGGTCTAAAACTTATTTGCAGTACTGTATATATATATATATATATATATATATATATATATATATATATATATATATATATATATATATATATATATATATATATATATATATATACATATATATATATATATATATATATATATATATATATATATATATATATATATATATATATATATATATATATATATATATATATATATATATATATATATATATATATACACTGATGGGCATAGTTAACTAATTTTTTAGTTAACTTTTAGTTAAACTACTTTTTTTTAGTTAAATGCAATAGTTAAACTAAATTTTTTTATTTAAGTTAAACTTTTAGTTTAACTAACTTTTTTCCTAGTTTAGTTGAAAAAGTTTAACTAAATTTTTATTAACTCAATTTTTTATATATCGCCAAATAAATCGTTCTATTTCTATGCACCACTCACCTGACCAAGGACTCCAAGGATTCTGTAATTACTATTTTAATTGTCTGTGTTCTAATCTCTCATTATCTTCCCGATAATGAGAGATTAGAACACAGACAATTATTGGTTTCGTATGTGTTGCCGTTCAACAGCAGTATCGCAACGTCTGGTTCAATGTCAGCTGCATCAAGATCAAGTGCTGATGAAACAACATCAGGGAATGATGATGATGATCTGTATGGCTTTATTAGAAACATACATTCAACATCTGAAGGTTTTGCTCATGATCAAGTTACTCGTTACCTGTCGTCGAAGTCAGATGAAGTTGGCAGTCTGCTAGCATTTCCAATAGTTGCTGAAGCATTCAAAAAAAGCAATTTCACATTACCTAGCTCAGCCTCAGTTGAGCGCTTATTCAGTGCTGCGGCGCAAGTGCTGACATCTCGCAGATGCAAATAGGCTGATGAAACCTTGGACCACTTACTGTTTCTAAGATCGCGTTTGATCAGTAGTGACTGATCAAACGCGATCAGTCACTACTGATCAAACGCTTTTTTTAATTTTTGAAATAAATTGGTTCGTGCGCAAAAAAGTTGAATTTTAGTTAACTATTTCTAATTAGTTTAAGTTAACTACTTTTTATAAAAAGTTTGTAACTAAAAGTTTAACTACTTTTTTTTAGTTCTAGTTAGTAGTTTAGTTAAACTATAATATAAAAGTTTGTGCCCATCACTGTATATATATATATATATATATATATATATATATATATATATATATATATATATATATATATATATATATATATATATATATATATATATATATATATATATATATACAGGTTTGTTCAGTGTCTCTCCTGAACAACATGAGACCCAGGTGCCACCTAAATTTGAGGCCTTGTAATAATGTTACATTGTCAGACTTTTTTTTGTTAGAGGCTTTTATGATGAATTATAATGATCTCATTATCAGAATCTTTACCAAGTTTAAAATCAAAATGTGTAAGAAAATATAAAATTACAATAAATCGTATTATAAAACTGAAAAAAAACATATAAAATTAAATTTCAAAAAATTTAAAAAGATGAGAACAAAGTTTTAAATAATATCAACTAAAAATGTTATAGCAAGAACGAAACTTCTTAATTTATTTTTTAAAACAGGAAAACGAACAGAAGGATCAAAATTGGGCAACAACTATTTTATTTTGAAAGTAAGGTGCGCAATAGATATAAAATTGATTAAATTTGTTCTACTGATGAACGATGATGAAAAAATTTAGACAAATAAAAGAGTATAAAAGAAAGTGCTGAAACGAGAATAAGATCGTTACAATGATGGGGCAGTGGCTCAAGCATGGCGGATAGAATAAGTCCAACTACATTTTGGACTTTGTCAAGAAGAAAAGGAGCATCATTAAAAGCCCAAATATGACGATAGTGTTCCATACAGGGAGGAGTAAGAGATTTGCAAAGGTAAAGAATGGAATAAGGTGTAATAGCAAGCATTCTTTTTAATCGTGGAACGTATTCCGTTCCACGATAAAAAAGAACCATTATTTATTTAACGGTTTACTAGTTAGTGTAAATAAATTAAATATTTCATAATTAATATATATTTTATAATGAATTAAAAGTAAGTCAATTAACTTTATGTAAACGGTTAAAAAAGATCTTCAAATATAGTATTAATACACAATCGGTATTATTTTTTGATCGCCATCAGATCTAGCATGATAAAGAGAATCTTAGCAGATGCTAACATTGCAATCAATTATTCATATGGTTCCCATGGTTCCATGGTTCCCATGTAAGATCAGTAGTAAGAATACCAACATTCCAAAATTTTGAAATGTCAAGAGGCAAAGTCTTTGCCTCACTGCCTCCTCTATTGCACGGTAGAAGCTTTTATTTACAGCAATTAGTAATTAAGCTTTTGAACAAAAAGATCAAAACTGTGTTGATTGTCAGAGGAAAGTTATTTGACTCAAAATAAGATGTTAAAAATTTGATGATTAAAGACTCAAAGACCTTGTTAGTAATAGGGAGAAGACTGGTCTGACGATAGTTTAAGGAGTCAAAGTATTCTCCAGAGTTTATAAAAATTGAAACCACGGATACCATTTTCCAGTAGGCAGGAAAACAATATTGATTAAAGCACTTTTGAAATAGTTTAGATAGAATTAAAGTGAGTTCTGGAGACCGGTTTTGTAAGACTATGACAGGAGTTTAGGAATATACTAAGAAGAACAAAAAGAAACTGAACACAAGCTAGTGTCAGACAAATCAAAGAGTAATTTTAGTGATTAAAATTGTCAGAAGAATGATTAAAAGAATATTTGTAAAAGATAGATTGAAATATGGCTTTTAATGTTTAATATTTTTGGATACTTTGGTCATGTTTTAAGTTGAAAAACTTGATTCAATCAAACATTGAGCATGGCACTCCAAGCAAAGATCAATGCAGTTGCTTCATTCCTGCTAATAAACCCAAAAAACGAAGGGCTTTTTATGTAGCCTTGAAAATGCACACCAAAAGCACTAACAGGGATACTATCCATTTGCAACATAGCGCTGTTAATACTCTGATGTTTTACAGCTGTCGATGGAATCAGCTTCTCTAATAATTTCCTCAGAGTTTTAAAAAGCCGGCTTCAGATCCATTAAACTAAGTTTTAGAATTGTACCCTCATTAAAAGAAAACATGAAGAGTTACAGTGTCACTATTAAGGAGGCACAATCAAAAATCTACAAGTAGACTTAGGAAGATATAGCATTTTATTATTCTTGGCAGGAAACAATGTAACATTTACACCAGTTTAATAGATGAAGGAGGAGTGTAAGGTCAACAGACTTTTTCTGCTTACCCCTAAAATCTTTGACTAGGAGACATCCTACAGACAGGCCTCCTATACCTGCCTTGTTCTCATAAGAAGGTAGAAGGTGGAGTTCTACAAGATGGGTATTTTTATGGAGACACTATCTCTAGTCTACTCACTCAAGAGCCCCAAAGCAGGAGTATTTTAAGTCAGCGTTTATTTCTCCTGATCTTTTCCTAGAAAAGCAAGTCCTACAAGACAACAGGATTTGGAGCAGGTAGTATTAAATTACATTTTAGTGTCATCTTTAAACATTATACTCATCAGGTTAGATGCTCTGTTCAGGTTATTTAATAAGTTAGAAATTAAACAGCTATCAAACCATGTTACAACTTTACTGTTTATACCGTGGTGTTAATTTTTTTGTATTAAAATATTAAGATCAACCGTATCAAATGTTTTTGAAAGGTCAGTAGAAATAATTAATTTGTTTTGAGATTTATCAAACGATTAAGAGATTTTAATTTAAAATTAAATTGAACAACATGCTCAGTTGAATTATCTTTTTTGAAACCGAATTTATTGTAATTAAGATAATTATAAACTTTTTTTTTCTATTTATAATGTAAATATTTTACAAGCGTTACAGTTATAAGCAGTTATAGTCTATAAATAGCTGTATACTTTTAAAATATACACAGTTGTAAAATATACAAACAGAATGTATCAGACTTAGCTAATAATTCTACTTGAGCGGAATTGAAAGCATTTAATTTTTAAAGCAATTCTACTAAAAGTTTTTGGCATTTAAATTAAGAAAGCACTGTAGTTATTTCTTCCTCAACTTGATAAGCTTTGACCGTTACGCAGGTGTTCCAGTGGTTAGAGTTTCGGCTCAGAACCGAAAGGTCCGAGATTTAATGTCGGGTCTTGTCAAATAAGAAACATTGGCAAGGAAGGCGAGGAGTGAACTTCCGAGTTAAATACTCTTCCATAGTGCTCTGTAATAAGCCCGTTTGGACTTCTTGGAGCACCTTAAATACCTCCCGATAAAAAAAGTGTCCACTCCATTTACTAAAAATTAAATACTCAATATTGAATAAAACTTGATGCATGCATTTTCTTGGTTGTGTTATTTTCAGCATCGTTTAATTTGGTATGCATAACTTCAATGGAAATGTTAATTGTTAAGTTAATAAGGTACTTGAAAAAAGTAATTATACCAAAATATATATGATAAAGTGCAGTCATTATTGCACTGCTACTATTCACAAATCGGCTCAAACCGATTTTGTCGTTGCCGGACAGTCATTTTAATCCACTATACCAGCAATTTTGTTCAAAAAAGTTAATCTTTTGTTATACTTTGTAGATATTACAATTTTATCATCATCCTGGTAACAAGCGTTTGCATATGAATCTTTTTCAGTTCAAAAAATTAGTATTGAGTCAGAAAATTAGAATTGAATAATAAATATTGCAACATACGATATTATTACTTCGGATGACCGGAAATTGATTGCTGTTAATGAATCAGATTTGAAGAAAGATTAACGAACAACAAATACATACGTGTAAATAAAAAAAAAGGTGCCAGAGGGTTTTTTTTTAACCCTCCCCATCCCACCTCATAGAAGTAGGAGTAAAAACTTAAATGTTGACTTTTTCTGTCAATAAAATATAAAATATTTCTGTAAAAAAAAAAAGCATATATATGAATATATATATATATGAATATATATATATATATATATATATGAATATATATATATATATGAATATATATATATATATGAATATATATATGTATATGAATATATATATATATACATATATATATATATATATATATATATATATATATATAAATATATATGAATATATTTATATATATTAATATGCATATATATATATATATATATATATATATATATATATATATATATATATATATATATATATATATATATATTTGCTAATCATAAGCACCCTTTAAAAATAAAAAGTGTTCAAAAGACACTAAGTTGTCCGATAAGTTCTTGCCGTTTTTTTAAATTAAAAAATTTGCGATCGAAATGAAATGTTTTAGTAATATTTTGTGTTATTCGAAAGAGAATTTTTCGCTCTACAAGAAAGTCTATTTGGTTTTTTTGTTTTGATTCATTTTTGTTAATTTTCAGAGCATTTAAGTGGAGTGTCAAGTCAACAAAACGAGCATTTTCGACACCACCTTCTTTTTGCGTTTAACCGAGGTGCCAAAGCCACGGAAGATGTTAGAGAGATTTGTGCCGTATCCGGAAAGGGTGCCATAGCTGAAAGAACTGCTCGATATTGGTTTGCAAAGTTTAAAAGTGGCAATTTCGACCTCAAGGATGCATCTCGTTCTGGGCGACCAAGTGAGTTTGATGAAGAGCGTTTGAATCAACTTCTGCACGAAGACGCGCTTCAAACAACCAGAGAATTGGCAGACCGTATACAATCCAATAAATCAACAGTAGCAGAACATCTCCACTCAATGGGAAAGATTCAAAAACTCGGAGCTTGGGTGCCGCATGTATTGAGCAAAATTAATAAAAATCAAGAAATCAAAAATCAAAAAAACGGCAAGAACTTATCGGACAACCCAATAGGAATTGAAAGGTTTCTTATTTGAAATGAAAATTCTTTAAATTTATTAGCTGAATATTTTTAATATCTTTTTATGTACAAATGTAAAACTAACGCATCTTCATTTCATTATCTATATACCTTAAAGGATAAAAGTAAATGCAACTTAAGAAATGATATTTAATTCAACAACCTTTTTTTCAAGCTAATTTTGGAAAGTCAAGTATTTTATTTCGAAGAGCTATTATTTGGAAGAGAATAGTTTTGAAAAACATTGATTTTTCCTTCGATTGGAATTACCCTTTATTCAAAAAAAAAACTAAAAGAAATCATTATATCTATCGAAAACACATTTTTATATTTTTAACGGTTTTTTGTCAAATGAATACTTAATACATACATTATATAACATTTAATCGTATATCGGAATCTCATCTTATGTTTATATGAAAATTGTATTTTAGAAAGTATTTTTAGGTAAACTTAACAAGTTTTATTTAATATATACTTACGAGATTTTGTTCTTGGTATTTGTCTGCTATTTTGTTATTCTCTAAATATTTGGTTATTTCTTGATATTTTTCTTTAATATTTGTTCTAGATATTTTCAATATTTTTTCTTTGCACATTTTCTTATTTTGTTTTTAAAACTTATGTCATGCTAAACAGTTCTTGTTATTATAATATGATTATTTATTAACTTATATTAAAGTTGTAAAACGAAAAATAATATGGAAAAAAAAAAAAATAATAACATTATAAAAATAAATTTAAAACAATATATATATATATATATAATAAATAAAAAAAAAATAACTACGTGAGTGTGGAGATTTATATATATTTATGTATATGTTTGTATGTATACATTTATTTATATATATATACGTATATATCAATGTGTACTTGCATATGTATGTACATGTGTTTTTGTGTACATGTACGTGTACATGTAGTGTACTTGTATCTTTGTATTTATGTATGTGTAGACATGTAAATGTGTGTATTTATGTATGTGTAGACATGTAAATGTGTGTGTATGTTTAGATATGTATATGTGTAGATATCAAAATATCATTAAATTTTCTTAGCACTTCAAAAGCGTTTAAGTATGAACCTATTGATTTACTGCAAAATATATCATTAACGATAGACGATGTTTAACAGAATAATAATCCATCTATTACTACAAATGGCATATCACGTTGTCCGATAACAATTATTATTATCATTATTATTTTTTTGTTCTTTATTATAATGTTTAAGATACAAATACAAATATACAAGAGAGAAAATTACAAGTGAAGTTATCGTAACAATAAATAAATAAAAATAAAGAAAGAAAGCGGATACTCAAAGAAGACCATTAGGTCTTATCACAGAGAACCGCTGATGAAGAACTTGAAACTTAAAATTTATACAAAGTATAAAAGTCGTTATACACGTTTAATTAATTAAATCGTTAAGATTAAAAAATCCTTTTACAACTAGAAATTATAAATAAACAAAAAATGTACAAGTATTTGATTTAATAAATAAAAAGAAAGCGGACACTCGCAGAAGACCATCAAGTCTTCATCGAGAACCGCTCGTAAATTTAAAAATCTCATAAAAATCAAACCCAAACATACATGGTCAAGTGTATAAAGCCCAAGAAAAATTTAAGTGCGTTCATATAAATATTAAGTTACATAACTGCATAAAAAATAAAAAAGTAAATTATTCAATAAAAAAATGATTTCCTGAAGCTTTTTTTTGAATGAGAGATAACTCCATTCCAAAGAAAAATCAAAATGTTTTAAAACTATTTTATTCCAAAAAGAAGCTCCACGAAATGAAATGCTTGATTTTCCAAAAGTAGTTTGAAAAAATGGTTGACGAATTAAATTATCATTTCTTAAGTCGTATTTATTTTTATCTTTTAAGGTATATAAATTATGGAAAGAAACTGGGTTGGAGTTAGTTTTACATTTGTACATAAAACAAAAAATATTAAAAACATTTAGTTGATATATATCAATTTTCATTTCAAATAAGAGAAGCTTGGCATGAGTAAATTTATCTTTAAAATTAATAAGACGAGCAACATTGATTTGGAAACTACAATTATATATTTAAACACAAATTTTTCATTCAATACTAGGTACAGAAACATTTTTCTTATTTATATATATCCAGAAGTAATGCATCCACCTCAAGGTCGGGTAGAACCATTTAGCAGCATTACTTATAAAAACCTGCAACTGTCCGTCCCATGAGTTTTAATTTAAAAAATACAACTACTTAATCTATACTTACTGTTTCATTTTTTAAATACATTAAAGTGTCCTTATTTGTTGTTTATTCCCTGTTTTAGTTTCATTTTTATAATTTTAATCTTACAAATATTGTTATGGTTATAGAAAGAAAACTTTTTGTTTGTTTTTTGAGCTTTGAGGTTTTGTTCTAACGTTTTTCGCTTTAACGACACCGAACCCAATAAAATCACTTATTCACCTGCTTTTGAGCAATTCCATGACCGTCACAGCGCGACAACCGTCTTTTTTTTTGTCTTAAGCCTTTAATATTTTAATATTAAAATAGATATTAAAATAATTTTTTTTGCTATTTAGTTACCTCATGATAGGTGCTGCAAAAAACAAGAAAAAAAATTTGGGTGGATATATTAGCCTCTCATTCATGAAAGAAAATATAAACGTCACAGCGTGACCAAAATTTTCTCATTATATTTTAGTTTTTAGATCAACACCGCAATTCAACTAACATAGATGAACTGAATTATTAACTTGGCATTAGACAAAAAGTTTTGACATTACTCTTACAAGTTTTATAGCTAAATTACATTTTTTAAGTTAAATTTCAAATTCAAACAAGCGCACCTTTTATTAACTAGTGGTCAGTGTCACAGCGTGATCAGACACATTTGGGTAATTATAAACCAGGTTAATGGGCTGTTTTCAATAAACTTAAGACTTAATAGATAGGTATTAGACAAATATATAATTACATCTTTATAAAAATAGTTCTTACATAGTAATTTTCAGAACATGCCCATACTATACAGTGTCAAATCGCGTCCATATTATATTGCTGTCATATATACAACGTTTTAAAGTTTTTCGGTGATTTTATCTGAAGACGTAAGTTGTTTCACTAAATACTTGGCACTTGAATAAGGTCGCATTTCTATTTTCCAATTATTGTTTTGAATTAGGTCCGCTGCAAATACTCCTGGTTTTGCTGGTGCTTTTGTAAATAACTTATCAATTTTAAATTTTTTCATTTCATTTATAGTATCTTCCATAGAAACAAAACAGACTTTGAAATTAGTCTCCTTTTTAAACGCTTACTGAAAAGATATGGCATCAGTTATTATAAATTTTCTCTAGATTATTTTTTGCGTTGCTATTCTTCTAACGGTCCCACCAATAGCATCTACCGCTCCTTTCCCATGTGAAGCAGAAAAAAAGTTCCAG
The DNA here is from genome assembly GCF_038396675.1 of Hydra vulgaris. NCBI lineage: Eukaryota > Metazoa > Cnidaria > Hydrozoa > Anthoathecata > Hydridae > Hydra > Hydra vulgaris. The sequence continues at coordinate 30,439,311 of NC_088928.1, read as the reverse complement.
ATTAATTTTAATTCATGCTGTTCTTCCAACCAGGGTATTGCTGATGCAATAAAATAATTTAAAATTGATGACTCGGCTCGTCTGTCTAAATCTGTAGTATTTTAATACCTTATTCAATATGGTTAGATAATAAATTATGAACAAATACAAGAATAGATTCTTCGGAATGGCTTAAATCATCTGAAACTATAACAGCTGATGAGCATGAATTTCGGTACCAAAATACAGCAGTAAACACAGTAAATTACTTCTTGTGCCAATGTGCTGACTGCGCTTCATCTTGCCACAAAGTTGGAAAACTTTCAGTAAAATCCATTTGAAGAACGGCTGTATCTGGATTACTTTGAAGTTGGACCTTATGATCACGATATGTCTTTGATTGTTTCTGTGTAATAAAATAATGCCAAAGAAATGAAGTTAAAGACTTTGAAAAGGTGCTGTAAAGATCATTAACTCTTCCCTTTTTTTCAATTTTTTTAATATATTCTTTTCCATTATTATCTGCAACTTTTTCCGATTGGTACCATGTAATGCATTTATTTTTGTCAATTTCATATAGATTATGAAACTTTGTAGCATCTTTGCATGTTGTACACACATTATTATAACAAATATCTTTTTCACTATCACATACAATTATTTCAATATCACATACTTAGAGGAAATTCATGTGAATACAATCAAAAATTTGAATCAATCTTGTGCCGGGTTTCTAGGATAAGGATTATATTTTGATGTCGTTGACAACAACAAATATTTCTTAACATTGAACTAGACAAAAGCACATGTAGTGGGCGTAAACTAGCAAACTTTGAATTTTCAACTGATTCTTTAGGATAATCACATTTAAAAACAGCATAAGCTTCATTAACATTCATATACAAATGACGTTTTTGTACAGTTGCTTTCTTGTTCTTTAATCTCACCACAATGGTGTCTCTTTTACCAGGTGCTTGACGGGTTATATCATCACGCTGGTAAAAATCAAGAACCAATTTTACAGTTATAGCATCTAATGCATTTTCACTAAGTATTTTTTCTGGGCTAGGGATTTCATTCGTTTTTATTAAAAGTTTTTGTACAACTTTAGCCCTCTTTCTGGGTGATTTTGGTAGTGCTGACTCGGCTCTCTTAACAGCTTTTCCAAGAGTGCTCGCAGATTTGTAGGGAGGTAATGTAGCAGCTACAGATTTTGATTCTGCTATTTTTTGTCTGCTCTTTCTCTTTCATTGCCTTTCTTTTTCACGCTTAGCCTCCAATGGCAAGTCTTCTTTCTTTTCTCCTTTTTGATTCTTTTTCTTTAACTACTTTTTCGCCAAAGTTTTCTAACTGCCTTTCACAATATTTCTTTTAACGTTCAGCATGAGTGGCATGTTAAACCCTTGAAAGATAAAAAAAAAAAGCAACACAGTAGTTGTAAGATGCACGTATTACATCTAAGGCTCAATGGATTTATAACTATCCCTTAGAGAGGCTCTATGACCCAAAAGAGAGCCTCAAGGATAGCTGAGCATTCATCCTCCAAAAGTCTTTGTTGAAAATGTCAAATTAAGTTGACCACACAATAATCTCGGTCATTGAAGTTGATAAAAACTCAATTGTGGTTTCAGTTTAGCAGTTTTAAATTTTGTTAAAAAATTGTAACGCCGTGGCGGATTTTTTTTCCGTTCACCATTGGCAGTATCATTTTAACCGTTTGCGATACGCGTAAAATGCAGATAGAAAAGCGGTTGCCGTAGGTTTTGATGAAGACATAAGCGCTGATTGTGCACGAGGCTAAAAATAAAAACAACATTGAACAGTTAATATCAAGAATCCTATCATATGTGATATAACTTTTTGTTTTCTAAATGTTAAAAACTCTTATTTCTTAATTAGCTTTGAAACAGTTGCAACATGAAATGTCTTCCAATGTTGGTAAAATCTTATTAAGAAGTGTTGATTATGGCATATATTTTATTTATGTTTCATACAACAAGAAACATAAATAAGATTGTTTTCAATTTACATTAACAGTTAAATAGCTTTAAACGGGAACTGCTTTCTTAGGATAAATATTTAACGAGGTTTCCAAAGCAATAACCTATAAATCAATCATTGATGATTGTTTGCTTCTTTAACTATTGCTACTTTTTCAAATCTGATGAGATTCGTTGATTTATCAATAGTGTAGATATGTTTGAAAGATAAACAGTTTAGTCTAAACTGTTTAGAATAATGATAGAACTTTACCGTGCATTTACAACTTTATCACCACAATTTTATAAAATTCAGGAGAGGATAAAGAAAATAAACAATGTTTAAACGCGGTTACAGAAAATATAAACACAAAACAAAAAAAAGAACCAGCAACTTGTATATAAAACAAAGAAGATTCTGCTTTCCTAGAAACATTTAAATTTCACACACATATATACATATATACATATATATATATATATATATATATATATATATATATATATATATATATATATATATATATATATATATTTATATATATATAGGTACGTGGAAAGTTATGACGTTTTTAGTAGCATATTTTAGATATATGGATTTGTTGAAGAAACTGATGCCAAATTATTATTTTTTTTCACTGAAATTTTTATAACTTTGTCAAATCTTATTCAATTGTCTATAACTTGGTACCAAAAGATAGATGTAAGAGTAGGCTACAAGTTTTTATTAGTCTATAGATATAAGGCGTCTCTAGGGGGCCCGGGGATACCTAAAAACCATCATAACCCTGAAAAAATACAAGTTTTCAACATGAAAAAGTGTTTTTCTGATGAAATTAGTTATATTTATACACAAAAATTTGTTACAATTTGCTTCCATTCCATTTATTCCAAATATTAGAGTTGTATCTTCGATTAACGGTTGGGTGTCTTCGTTATGGTCTAACACCCTCACAGTGTAATGTTACATTCTAATAAATATTTAAACTAGAGAACACCCAGATTATATTGTGTGTTAATACGTATAAACTACATTTTCTTACTTTACAGCCTACATGAGTGGTATACAAAAACCAATATGGGTGGGGCAAGTGCCACGCCCAACGCCCTAACTCTTCTCCAACCTAAAAAGAATATATAAAAAAAAACAGATAGGAAAAACGATTTTAAATTGTGTAAATAAAAGAGAAAATTATAATACAAAATTTTTTTACCACATAAGGTAGGGTGGGGCGTGTGCCACGCCCACCACCCTTCTCTAACTAAAAAAATTTTTTCTTCAAGAAAATTGAAGAACGGTTTTAAATTGTGTTTCTTTTAAAAGAGAGAAATTAGTTGAATTTTTTTTTTACCACATTTGTTAGGAGAGGGGCGTGTACCACGATTAACAACCCCCACCCCCTTCTCCAAACCTGAAAAAAACCTAAAAATTGAAAAATGGTGTCAATTTGCTTTTTTTTAAAAAGAATTAGTTTAAAAAATTATTTTACTTTTTTATTTTACATTTATTAATTATTTTACAAAAAACAATTACCCCCCCCCCCCCTAAAAAAAAAAATGCAAAAGGTAAAAGGAACTGTAAACATAAGCCAAACTAGTTTAAGATCAAATAACTGTTATTGAAGTCAAACAAACAGTTATTAGTAAACTAAAATAGAAATAGTAAATAAGTATGCCAATTCTCTTAACATTTGAAAATTAATAATATATTTAACACTGTATTTAATAAGGGACATGAAATGCGCAAAAAAAATCTACTTTGAATACCTATAATATGTATAAATATATATACCAATTTACTAATTTTTATACTACGACTTTTATTCACATTGAAAGTACAAAATATTTAATTGGAACTATTACACTTCAATGCTTTGTTTTTAAATTATTTATTAAATTGAAACAAAATGGAAAACAAACTTGATGTTATTACATATATATTTAAAAAAAAAAGAAGGAATGGTGGCGCCTAATTATTGTGAATTTCACCATTGACCACAAAGCTGCCACCATTCCGTCTTCGCCCACGACCTCCTCTTCTGCTAGAGCTTCCAGCACCCCTCTTAGGAGGATGATAGGCCCAATTAAATTGCACCCTATCTTTTCCTCCTAACTGGACCCATCGCAAATACGCGCGATTTCCAGTTGGTCCAGGGTGCTGGAATCTATATCTTCTAAACTCACCATATGTAAGCTTTAAATGACAATAACTTGTGAATAAACACGGTACTGAATGAAATTATGTAACATTTGATATAAATAATGATTTTTAAAAGTGATTGACTTGATAAATATTTTTAAAAAATAAAAGATTTACCAGTCGTAGCAGGGGATGATGTTATTAAAGATTAATAAAGTTTCAATCAAAAATAAATACTGTAATTGCCAAGAAATGCATACACATATTAAAAAGTAATAATTGTTAAACTTACGACTTGTTACAGATGCAGATGGAACTAAAGTTAAAAAGTTGTAATGAAAAATATTGTAATATTCGAGAAATACATAGACATATTTAATAGTAATAACTGTTTAGCTTACCACTTGTTACAGATGAAGATGGAACTAAAGTTAAAAAGTTGCAATAAAAAATATTGTAATATTCGAGAAATACATAGACATATTAAAAAGTAATAATTGTTAAACTTACCACTTGTCACAGTTGAAGATAGAACTAAAGTTAAAAAATTGTAATTAAAAAAATAAATTTAGCAATTTATGAATCTGAAATTGGTATTAAACCTATTCACAGATTAAAAAGTACTAGCTTTTAAAATTACTAAATGTATACATTTAGCAAGTGTTGAAAAGAGGTAAGATTGAAAAAATATAAACTAAAGTAAAGAATACCTTTTTATTTGGAGTTTTATAATCATTACAAAAAATTATGCTATACAAACTTACCAGTGGTAGGCTGTGTTAATTGGACTAAAGATAACAATAAAATTGTACAATTACACAAAAAAATTTGAAATTTTCAACAGTAAGTTATCAGCAATGAAAATGTAATAATTAAAAAAATTAAGAAAATGTATTTATATACTATTGTAACCACACACACACACACACACACACACACACACACACACACACACACACACACACACACACACACACACACACACACACACACACACACACACACACACACACACACACACACACACACACACACACACACACACACACACACACACACACACACATATATATATGGTTACAATAGTACCACTTTAAGAAAAAATACAATAATCATAATTTAAAAAACTTCATGAATTAATTGGAATTTATTTTTTAAAGAAGTACACAATTCAATGAATGATAAAAAATTGATAATAATAATATATTTTATTATATTTGGAAAACACGAACAAGTTTATTGTTAAGTTAAATCAATTAAGTATACGATTTGTCTTAATAAAATTGTCAACTGATCAGTTAATAATCAAATCAAAATCAACAGTTTAACCTGACAGTGTCAGATTAAATCAAAAAAAAAATTTATGATAAATAAATAAAATCTTAATCTTTTTTTTATGTATCATTTAAAAATAGATTAATGTGTCAGAGATACATGATTTTTTTTTAAATAAAAAGATTATTGAGTCAGTGGACATTATTCTTTTTTCAAATGTTACATAAAAAGAAATAATAAAGTTTTACATTTTAAATAAACATATGCATAATAAATAGTATATATCATTATTGTTTTGATTTAAAAATAGTTAATAATACTTTTATTATGTAAAAAAATATTAAAATTGCTATTCATTAAAGAATCCAGATAACTTTTAGTTAAATTATCCATTTATCTAATCTAATAATGAAAATCAAAACAACACAATATTGCAATTTTTAAAATAAATATTCCCTCTGTCTGCGCCCATATTAGCAAAAAAAAAACAACAACAGAAAAACCGAATTTAGGTACCAAAAGTCCTAAACTAATTACACTATCTGCTACCAATTATTTTTCGCTGATTTTTGCCATATATATATATATATATATATATATATATGTATATATATATATATATATATATATATATATATATATATATATATATATATATATATATATACAGTAAGCAAAAAATTAAATGGTGGCACAAACTTTTTTTTCTTTTTAATTTGTATAAAATGATTAAAAAACGGTTGTTGATTTTTATTTTTTAGGGAAAAAACTATGAATTATTTGAAAATATCATTATATTGAAGCATCCTATTCAAAAATTGTCAATTATAAGTTCATATGATGTATAAAAATCAACTGTACTTCTATTGATCAAATATTTTCTCGCAAAAATAATAATGGCACAAATAAGAAAAATTCCAAACTTTGACAAAAAATTTAGTATAGTATATTTAGACAAAATTAATTATTGCAGACGTTGAGGCAACAATTCCACAAGAGAATTAAATTCTTCTGGTGTGATTTTTTCCTATAATTCGACTGATGCTGCTTTTGATCATTTTGTCTTTTTTAAGCTCGATCTCCAATTTTTCATTCTAGAATGTATCACAAATGCTCAATCGGGTTAAGGTAAGGGACTGGGCAGGCTATTCCGTCACATTAAAATACTTTAAAATATTAAAATACTTTAATGGCATTCATTGTTGATTGATATTATTAAATCAAGTGCAGAAAGATGCAACCATTGATGAAATTATTTCAAATATTCTTACACACATACATATAGTTATATACATACAATATCCTCATACATACACACTGTATGTATATGACTTATATGTTACATACATACTTTATTACAGTATTATACTGTCATACAGTATGTAGTAGTAGTAGTAGTAGTAGATTTTGCTGTGCTGGGAAAGCCAGTGAGTGTGCTGTCATGCACACTTTGACAGCTGTTATGCTTGATTGCTCCTCAACCAGCAATCAAGAACGACTTTAAAATGTTCAAACAATTGTGCTGTTACCACTTCATTTGGAAGCGAGTTCCACAGATTCGCAATTCTGTTGAAAAAGAAGTGTTCTCTTGATGGAAGTCGAGCAAATTCTTTGTAATATTTACAACAGTTACTTCTCAAGTTGTTATTTACAAATGAAAAACTTATGTTGAAATTTATATTTTCAATGCCATGAACAAATTTATATAATTGAATCAAGTCACCTCTTCTTCTTCTTACATTTAAATTGGTTGAGCCTAAAGACACAAGTCGATCCTCATATGTAAGGTTACTTATTGAAGGTACAAGTTTTGTTGCTCTATGTTGCAGTCTTTCAAAAGCATCACAATCTCCTTTCATATACGGAGACCAAACTGGGATAGAAATTTTAATAAAAAATTTAAGTAAATCAATCAACTAATAAATATTCTAAACTTTAATTTATATTAATATTATTATATAAGGTTGTCTAGAAAAGTGTTTATATGTAAATTTTAACTTCAACTTATATCGGTTTTAATTTAATTGCATATTCTGTTTTTATCCTGTTAATTAAAACCACCATTTTTAACTGTTACGACTACAAAATAATCGGCTATTTATTGTCAACGGTAAAAATGATACTGCCAACGACTAATGATACTGCCAAAGGTGTACGGAAAAAAAAATCCGCAACGCCGTGACGTCACGGCGTGACATAAAATTGATTCTGAAAATAGCTTGAGCTAATTATTTTTTTAAACATGTTAGTATTTATTTAGATGTACTAGATAGAGTTCTCATTGCGCTGGAATTTTAAAATCCTAAGTTTTACTGGTTGTCTTAGAAATAGAACTATTGGTACCTTAATTGTCACAGCGTGACATGTCTCAGCGTCACAATAGTGGTAATAATATTTGATTAAAATCAATGGTTTCCTGAATTCGTCTGGCAATTAGTATGTTTTTATCATAAGTAGCAGCGATTTGCCCAGCTAAATACCTGATTTCAATGAGCAAGACAGTTTTTGAACTTGTTATAGGTTCAATTGAACGACGAAGCTCTACTTCTCCTCTTTTTGAAATGGGAGAAGTAGAGCTTTCTACTGATATATAGTATTATGTATATTGGCTTAGTTTAATTTTTCATTTTTTATGAGACGGTCGTGGAATTGCTCTTTTTCAACACATTGTTAGTGAACTCAGTGAAGCGCGCGTCACTAATTTAATGAGTGCATGACCGGACTATTTACCTGGTTTCTAATAATGCATTTGTTGGATTTCCGCAAATATTCAGGTAAGAGCCAAGTAGAGGTAAAAAAATAATAATAATAAATCTGCATGTAGATGAGCACATTAACAAAAAGTGGGTTGAAAAAAAAACCCCTGAAATTAAAAAATCTTTAAAAAAAATCGAAATTTTTATTAGTTTCCGCTATAACACCATACTATATAATTAGTCGATTTGAGCTGACCATAAACAGGAAGATAGAATAAAACAAAGTTTCTATTATTTAATTACCGCCAAAAAATATTTTGTCACAACCATTTTCCTATTCAGTTTTGAAGCTATTTTGACTAGGTTTTGAAGCGATTTTGGGTTAAATATGATTAAAAATACCTCATTCCATAGAAATTATTTGCCTTTAAGCGGATTTATTGCTATCCTATGTGTGAAAACATATTCGCCATTTTTGCAGTGGATCACAATTTAGATATATAGTCCAATTATTGCCAACCGAACAAATAAACCATATGTACATTTTCAATTCATCATATCATGAGAAATGTGACTCTAATTTATATTTTTTTAAATTACTAATTTTATAAGCATTAACAATATAAGAAAATAACTTACTTAAATAATACAGAGATATGTTGTTTTTGCTTTTCTCTTTGAACATAAATTTATTCAAAAATTAATAACTCAAAAAAGTAAGTTGTTTTTGCTTTTTCCAATTTATTCATTTAACAAATGATTTTTTTTCGTATAACTAGCTAATTATAAATGACTAAATGATATTTGAAGTCAGACATTTATGTGTATTATTGAGATATGTTGGTTAACTTATCATTTAAAAAAATATTAAATAAAAATGTATTAAAAAATATATAAACAATGCTTTTAACAATATAAAAATATAGTTTTGAACATACTTTTATTTTCTAAAATCTTTATAGCTTTATATCTTTATAAAGTTTTTATCTTCCATATAGTGCCATTAGATGTTACATAGCTTTATATTTCTTGAAATTATAACATGCAAATTTTGCATCAAATATCTTTACATTTAAATATATGAATATATATATATATATATATATATATATATATATATATATATATATATATATATATATATATATATACATATTTATATATATATATATATATGTGTGTGTATATGTATATATATATTTATGTATATATATAATATATATATATAAAATATATATATATAAAATATATATATATATAATATATAATATATATATATATATATACATATATATATATATATATATATATATATATATATATATATATATATATATATATATATATATATATATGTATATATAATATATACATTTAAATGTAAAGATATTTGATACAAAATTTGCATGTTATATTTACAAGAAGTAGAAAGCTATGTAACATCTAATGGCACTACATGGAATATATATATATATATATATATATATATATATATATATATATATATATATATATATATATATATATGTATGTATATATATATATATATATATATGTATATATATAAATATATATATTTTTTAAAAACTTCTTTTCATGGATTAATTTCTGTTTGTTAAAAATATATTTATTATTACGATATTTCAAGGGAATATAATAAATAATCGTAAAAATAAATATATTGTTAACAAATAGAAATTATTCCTTAAAATGAAGTTTGAAAAATATATATATATATTTATGGAAATAAAATCTATTAGAGATGTCAACATTTAAAATATAATATAATATAATATATATATATATATATATATATATATATATATATATATATATATATATATATATATATATATATATATATATATTTATATATATATATATATATATATATATATATATATATATATATATATTTATTTATATGTTTTTAAATGTAAAGATATTTGATGCAAAAATTTGCATGTTATATTTACAAGAAGTAGAAAGCTATGTAACATCTAATGGCACTACATGGAAAATAAAAACCTTATAAAGTTATAAAGCTATAAAGATTTTGCTTTTAAAGGGTATGCCAAGCAAAATAACAATAAAATATAGTATATACATATATATATATATATATATATATATATATATATATATATATATATATATATATATATATATATATATATATATATATATATATATATATATATATATATATATATATAGAGTCTTCTCCGTTTAGCCAGCGCTTTTGTGCTTAAGTCTTTTCGCGCTTGTCCACACGCCCGCAAATACTTTAGCGAGTGCTTACCAAAAATAATAAAATCGTTTTATTTTAAACTACAACAAAACTTTTTTGTTCATTTGTTCAACTTCTATGAAAAAAAGTTTTATTTTTTACCAGTTCTTTTTTTATTTGAACTAGTATTTATTCAAAGCACTATTTTTGCAATTTTCATTTTTGTTTAAATATCCAGCACAAAAAAGCGCTGACCAGCCGGCGAGCGCTTTTTTGTGCTCTGACATTATATTTAAAACTGTGTTGACTGATATATATATATATATATATATATATATTTATATATAAATATATATATATATATATATATATATATATAAATATATATATATATATATATATATATATATATATATATATATATATCACTCTAAACCACAAAGAATGCCAGGTTTTATATTGTGGTCATCAAACCCTATCCTTACTATATAATAGTTCCATTTTGTTTATATTATCTATAGTATATATATATATATATATACTATAGCATATTTATGTGAGCAAACGCTCACATAAATATGCTATAGTATATATATATATATATATATATATATATATATATATATATATATATATATATATATATATATATATATATATATATATATATATATATTTATATATTTATATATATATATATATATATATATATATATATATATATATGTATAGACAGTAACAGATATATAATGTATATTTTATGTATATAAATACATGTATGCACATTTATTAACATATTAGGTACATTAAAAAATGTAGATGTATCTCTATATATACTTATATATCTCTGGCTTAGTAAAAGAAATAGAAGAGATACTTTTAGTAAAAGAGATTTTTTGATTTTTACTTCTTTTATCAGCCACAGATATAAGTGTGTGTGTACAGATATATACATGTAAAGGATATATAAACATATATACATGATATATTATGCAAGTATATATTTTTATGCATACATAAGAATATATGTATACTCATGTCTGTGTCTACATTTATTTAAGTATTTAAATAGATTTATATAAATTCATATATTAATTATATGTGTATACATGTATTGATATGAATGTACTGTTACATATATATGTTACACATATGCTAATGTAGATGTTATTTATGTATAAAATTAAATAAAAACATTTATGCTTATTTTTTTCAGAGTACAATTTCTTTATTAAAAAATCTAAATAATTTGATGTAGCAGATTAACTACAAACAAAAATTTAACAATATTAAATAAAAATGACTTCCAATCTTATAAATGGGCTGAAGACCCCCTCAGGCTTACCCTTTTGCCCTGTATTGGACCTTAAGCATTTTGTCAAGATTTTAAAAACTTACTTTTCGAAACAGGACAAATACATTTATGTTCAAAAGGTTTTATATGAGTGCCACCACATAACACCTGGCGGTCTCTTTGGTTCACAGTGATATATATACCTATAGTTTTAAAAAATTTAAATATATAATTTATTTATTATGTTTAAAGTCTGTTTTATAATCTAGTTAATCAATATAATTTAATAAAATGGTTCTCTCTTAAATAATTGAATATGAAAAACTCAAGTGAAGAAAATGAACTACTTAATTTGAATGGTATGGTATTTTTACACAATATTTCTAATATTATTTTGATGTTATAATTTTATTTTAAGACAGATACTTGTAATTACATTAGTTACTAAAAAGTATTAAAAAGTATATCTATACTTTTTTTTGTAAAGAAATTCACTTCAAACAAAATTGTAAGCATACATTTTTTAAGTTAAGAATTGTTATAAAAAAATAGTCAACAGAAGGCAAATAAATCTAAATTATGAGGAAAAAATATAAAGCTAGAAGAGAATTCTGATGTTAGTGGAAAAAACTGAGTTTAAAAGTTTTTTTTAGCGTGAAAAAAGTTTAGTAAGAATCACAACATTATAACTGAGATTGTCTGAAAGATAAAGAGTTAGAGAATGGAATCAGGAGTTTTGTAATTATATATATAGTTTCCATGAGAGAACAATAGTGAATGATAATCTCAATAAATATAAAGGAGAGGGCTTTAAAGCATTACCTTTCATCAATTTTTGGGTTCAAATTTGGGTTCAACCCCTGTAAGTCTTAGGCTGTTGCAGAATAAAGATGACATTCAAAATTGGTAGCTGTCTTTTTTTAAAATTTGTATCAAGAATAGAATTTTTAATTGTGTTATCAGAAACAGATCTACTTTTGAGATAAAATTATCAGCAAAATAGTTAGTTACTTTAATACTTGCAGTATTAAAGAGGGATATTTTAATAATTTTAAAAATATTTCTAGATGCATTATATAATTAAGGCCAGAATCAGTAGGGTGTCTAAAAATGGATTAACATGTTTCTCTAGAATGTCAGAAAAGAAGCGGCCATTAAAGATAAGTTTGATAAAAAATTTTTTACAAATACTTTTGCTATATTCTTGGGAAAGGTAAGAAGATCAGACCACATGGAGATTTTTGTTATGATTTTTAAAAAGTAAAACTTTGAATTTAAAAATATCCTACACTTGTAGACTTTGATCTAAGAATCAGAATATGTCAGGCAAGGTTGAAAAAAAACTTTTATTTAAAAAAAAAAATGTCTAAATGCTTTTTTTTATTTTATAAAAAGTAACTCTATTTAGCTTTTCAATTATTAATTTGATATTTTACTTAGGTAAATTGTCTTTCATAATAGTAATATAGTTATTTGAAGTTTACAGTGTTAAACAATTGCTTTGCTAAAGCATTTATATGTAGTCTTCTTTTTTTTAATTTATACATTTTATACATACAATGCAATAAATTTGACAAAAAAAAGAAGAAACAAACAAACAAAGAATATTGTTAAATAGCAAGAAAGTTAACATAAGATATAAAAAATTGTAAATTTTATGGGTTAGGAAAGTATGACAATGGGTGAAGACAGGAGAGAATTCCTCAAATTTGGCAGCTAAACTAGGCCCAATTATATTTAGAAGACCTTTTTGGACCTTGTCTAGAAGTGAACGGGTATCATTAGAAAAACCAGCCCTAATATGGCAACAACATTTTATACAGGGACAAATAAAGTATTTCTTAAGGCAACCTTAGCAGATTCTAACTTTGCAATTAATTTTATATTATAGTTTATTTTATATAAAAGTCAATCTGAGAAGGCACAATGTTAAGGAATAAGAGTGTTGCCATTCATTAATATAAGAATATCAACAACACCACAATATTTTTTAGCTTTAAACAACTGGATTTTGTTTGAATTAAAGTTCACCAGTCATTTGAAGCTCCAAGCTGTTTAAATAGTTTAAAGAGTATTGAACAGATTTCAGGAAAACACCTTTGTAAGATAATGACAGAAATGTTGTCTGGACCACAAGCTGTTAAAGAGTTTAAGACAAAAATAATTTTAATGGCAGAAGCCGAAGCGATTTAGATATCTAATAACGGATTAACTTTTTTTTTCCTTTTAACAAGAAGAGTATGGTCATTAGATTTAAAAGATGAGTTATAGGAAAAGATCTAAGCAAATAGTTTAGCCTTATCCTTATCCTTAGCCTTGGGAGAGGTAATAAAATCAGACCCATGTTTAAGAGATATTGTGTTAGACTTGCCTTTGTTGACATACTTACACAGGAGAATTTGTTATTTTAGCTACTTATATATTAATTTTTCAGGAATATTTCCAAAAGTTACAAAGCTATAATTGTCAACTAAAATAAACTTATTAAACTCAAATTCAGAAAAATACACTATCAACAATTTTTAATGACAAGTTTTTAATGACCATATAGTCATTAAAAACTTACTTAGAGATTATTAGAGGCTTTGCGATAAGACTATTTTTGGCTTCTTCTTGCTCCTGTTATTTTTATATTTTACAAAAGATAAGTAATTATTTGTAACATCAAATTTAGAAAAAAAAATTATAAAAATTAAAAATTAGCCACTGCATTAAAGAATGTCTTTATGTTATAAAAAAACAATCAATGACCAAATAAACTTTAAAATTGGTTTGATAATATTATTTGAAAAATACGAATGATCTTGTAGACTAAAGTCACTTATAAAAACTCAATTTTCTTCGCTATTGTTCAACAATAAAGTCCGTTATTCTTCAACAACGAAGTCTGCCTCATTTGACTATAGTAAGTGACCAGGGCCCCGGCCCTGGCTAAAAATGAGACTTTTTTCAAACTAGGCTAAACTATAAGATTTAGCAGGGGTTGATAGCCGGAGCTAGAGCAAAGTTTAAAATACTTTACATATTATCATTTTATGCTTATATTTACTTTTTATTAAATACTGGTATATATTTATATATTTTCAAACTCTAACTTACTTCCAACAAGATTGTAAGCAACTATTAAAATATGAGTTACTTTAAAATAGAGAAGAAGTAAAAAAACTACAAAATGGTTAACTGAAGACTTAAAAAGTTGTAGGTTATATATAAAAGAAAAACCTGAAGATGGCTAATAGATATAAGATTTTTTTGATGTGAAAGGAAAAAAACTGGATTAATATAAGCTTTTATAGCATGAAGGGACAAATACAGTAAAAGTATGCAGCTTATTGAATAAGAAACAAGCAAGAATGAGTTTTGGTTTATGGTAATAGAGATGACAGCTCGTTTGAGCATTGACCATGATTGTATTTATAGAAAAAGAAAGAAATACAACCTTACAACAATGGGAGAGTGGCTCAAGCTTGGCAGATAAAGCAGGTCTAATTTATTATTATTTTCTTTTTATGTTAATTCACCTCCCAAAGCTGAAAATGCCACTACAGATGAGGAGTGTACTCAATTGTGGTTATAACCCTCTCCCAACTATATAACTCCGAAATACGAACCTTAAAAACCAAGGCCGCTGCACAGAGAAACAAGTTGAGCACAGGGACATGGTGGGGATCGAACTCTGTACCTCTCGCTTATTACACAAGCGCTCTACTACTACACCATGACTGCATTACATTCACAATGTGCTTTTAGACTTTGTCTGAGAGTAAGAAGGTTGTTATTCATCAATATGGGAATACCAACATTGTTGCAATATTTTTTTGCAGTAAATAAATGAGTTTTGTTGTCTAACAAAAATTTCAGATCTTGAGTCAAGAATTTAAATCCATGGAACCACTTATTTATAACTTTTTAAAAATTAAATATTAAATATTATATAATACGATTAAATGTTAAACTTACTTTAGTTAATGACATTGCTGAAGACTAACCAAAAGTCTCTAGAACCCAACATCTGATATAAATACAAGATTTAGTAAACTGAGAATAACAAAGCCTAACATCAGACTGGACCTTTTTAAATTGGCTTCTTGGAATAATAAAAGGACATTTGTTCTTAAGAGAGATGTTTTTGTAAGAAAGATCAAATAAATGATCAATAAAGCAACTGCTCAAGATGGTTAAATATGGAGTAGAATGAGGTTTGACTTAAAATTGAAGAGTAGGAATAAAAGCTTCCAAACTTTTAGTCCAGAAGGATAAAAGCTTTTGAGATACGCTTTATGCATACATATTATGGGCATTAACATATTTGTTAGCTATTTATTTAGATGCTAGCATACAATACCCTCTCATATTTATATAAACTTTAGTATTTATATGGTGTAGTATTTGCCAAAAGAGAAGAAGATGATGATGATGATGATGATGATGATGATGATGATGATGATGATGATGATGATGATGGTGATGATGATGATGATGATGATGATGATGATGTGATGATGATGATGTGATGATGATGATGATGATGATGGTGATGATGATGATGATGATGATGATGATGATGATGATGATGATGATGATGATGATGATGATTATGATGGTGATGTTGATGATGGTGATGATGATGATGATGATGATGATGATGATGATGATGATGATGATGATGATGATGATGATGATGGTGATGATGATGATGATGATGATGATGATGATGATGATGATGATGATGATGATTATGATGGTGATGTTGATGATGGCGATGATGATGATGATGTGATGATGATGATGATGATGATGATGATGATGATGATGATGATGATGATGATGATGATGATGATGATGATGATGATGATGATGGTAATGATGATTATGATGATCATGTTGATCATAATGATGTTTATATATACATATATATACAAAATATAAAATGGATTTTGAATAAAAAAATTCTTCTTTAGGATGTATAAGTGTTTATGCAGCCCCGGTCACAAACCCTGGTTGTTTACTATTTGATTTTTTATTCACTGAACTTTTGAATGAGGAACAGAATTTGATTTTCAGACAAACTTAAAACTTAATTAAAGATAATATTTTAAATCCCCTAAATTGGGGAGGTTGTTCAAAATTTATATGGTCATAGTTTTTGAACATCAAGAGATTATTGCATGCCATTAGAGACTTTTTAATGAACTTAAATTTAGTGTAAAATGTTAAAAAAATGTATATATAAATGTTATAAACTCATTGCACTCACGCTAATAGCATTTTAGGGGTTTATTATTAACAAACTCTGATTATTGCAATATTTTTGCAAAGCTTTTATTTTACATAAACATGATCATATTAATGTTTGGAGCTTACTCCAAACAATAATATGATCATGTGTCGTTACATAAAAGTTAAATTCTCAAACAAAAACAAAAATCTTGCTACAGGCCAGATTTTAAACATGTGCTTGGAATTCGGTTGTTTAAATATTGTGATTTGCATTTTTGTTAATTTTTTTACTTTAAATTTTTGAAAATTTAAAGTAAAAAAATTTTACTTTTACTATTTTAACTTTAATTTTTTTTTTTTTAAAGTAATCTTGATGTACATCAGTTATTTAAAAGCGTGAAAATTTATTTTTTAATTTGTTTTAAAAGACTGGTTTATTGTTCTTGCTCTGGAAATGGCTCTGCATTTTGCAATTTTATTCGAAGTTTTGTATTTTGGCTTTTTTTGTTCAGCACGATTGTTGTTAAAAACCAATCTGAACAAAATGAAAGTTATTTCTGGAAATGACTAACTGAAATAATTGTTGTCTGGAATAAACTAATTGAAATTAGTTCATTTCTGACAACAATTTTATGAATAGCTATTAATAAATAAACAACAACAAAAAAATTAGTCTTCATTTGGGTTAGAGTGGTTGTAAACAGTGACCACGCTGAGTAAAAGAAGTGAAAAGCAGCAGCATAGCTAAAAAAAAAAGTTGTAAGGCCCCTTTGCCCAAGAAATAAATTTAACATGCATGTTCATCGGGACTACACAAATGCTCTCAGAGTTCTAACAAGTCTGAAAGTAAAATAATTAAAAAATTAAATTAAAAAAAAAAGATTCAAAAAAGTTGAGTTCCCTGGTTGTCTCTGAAAACTATTTTATTATGTACGCTTATCAAATTTAGTCTGGAAGGTTTTGTTTTTTTTTAAACATCTTTGCTTCCAACAAGGCTGCAAGCAGCCACTAATTAAAGTTGAAAGTTATTGAAAGAGAAAAGAAGAATATTGTAGAGCAAGATAACGATTGACGGATGACTTAAAGGATTGCAAATTATATGAATCAGGAAAGCATGTTGAAGGAATTCCAAAGAGCTGATGTTCGAGGAAAAAAACTAGATGAATAAGCATTTTTGGAGCACTTATGAACAGTCACAGAAAAAGGATGAGACTTAATTGAATGACGAGTAACACGAGAATGAATTTTAGTAGATGGCACAAGAGACGCTAGCTCTTTAGAGCAGTGCCCATTATAGTATTTGTAGAAAAGAGAAAGAGGACCATCATTACGACTATGTGATAATGGTTGGAGGTTGGCTGCAAGAGCAGGTCCAACTATGTTTACAATGCGTTTTTTCATCTTGTTTAAAAAAGAAATGGCATCATTAGAAGATCCGCCCCAGATATGGCAAGAATTTTCCATACAAGGCTGGATTTGAGATTTATAGAGATAGAGAATAGAGTTCAAAGTAAGAAAGTGTCAAGCTCGATAAAGAGATGCAACCTTAGCAGATGCTAATTTTGCAACAGATTTGATATATGGTTTCCAAGAAAGGTTGGAAGTAAGAGTTAATCCTAGAAAATGAAGAGTAGATGACTCATCGAGTACATCACCATTTATAAATATAGGAAGATCTAAACTACTGTGATAACGATTGGCTGAAAAAAATTGTCTTATCTGTATTGAAGTTCACCAGCCACTGTGAGCCCCATGCTTTAGCAGAGGTGAGATCCTTTTCAAGCTCAGATGCCCCCTCCAAGCAATCAGAGAGTGTTGGTTTCTTATCACGACAAGATTAAATGGTAGTATCATCAGCAAACAATGCCACCTTAGATGTGAGAGTATCTGGAAGACCGTTAATATAAATTAAAAAGAGTATAGGGCCAAGGATAGAACCTTGAGGAACCCCTGAAGTTACATAATAAGAAGAAGAGTGCTGTCCACGGAGGATAACTTTTATACTACGATTGGAAAGAAAGGATTCAATAATCTTTAAGATGTTGCCAGATACACCATAAGAAGAAGGCTCATGGAGAAGACCAGCATGCCAAACTTTATCAAAAGCTTTTGATATGTCAAGAGTGATGGCCTTAATCTCTCCACCTTTATCTAATGCACAATAAAACCTATCAGTTATTACTGTTAGCAAATCAGCTGTAGAATGAGAAGATTGAAATCCATATTGATGATCAGAAAGTAAGTTATTAGATTCAAGATGAGAAATTAAGTGTTTGTTAATTAAAGATTCAAAAACCTTGCTTTTTATAGGAAGAAGACTAATGGGACGATAGTTAGACAAATCATATCGCTCTCCAGAATTTTTGAAAATAGGGATAACAGATGCCGCTTTCCAGCAGGCTGGACCCAAGACTCTGATAAGCACTTGTTGAATAGTTTTTAAAAGTATAGATGACAGCTCTGGAGAACACTTCTGCAAGACATTGAAGGTATGTTTCCGAGCCACAATTTGTAGAAGAGTCTAGGCAGGAAATCACTTTAGATACGGAAGCTGGAGTTATACGAATGTCAAGCAATAGATTAACCTGTTTGTTGGCAATATCAGGTAAAATGCAACTAGTGGAATCAAGAGATGATATTGATGAAAATTTTTTAGCAAAGAATTCGGCTTTGTCTTAAGGTGAGGTGATAAAGTCTGAACCATACAAGAGAGGTGAAATTAAAGATTTGCCCTTATTAATACTGTTAATGATTCTCCAGAAGTCACAAGAGCCTAATTTTTGAGATGAGATACGAGATTTCATGACCTGAGAATAGCGGGTTTTGGCGTTAGACAAAACCTTTTTACAATGGTTTCTAGCAGTAATAAACAGACGTTTATTTTCTCGAGAATTGTTTTGCTGATAAATATGGAAGTAATGGTTTTGATTGGCAATCGCAGCAGCACAATTTGTATAAAACCATGGAGGAGAGTGAGGCTTGACCTAGAATCGTCGAGAGGGAACAAAAGATTCCATGCCAGCCTGAATCCACTTGTTATGTAAGATGTGCATTTGTCGTCAGGGAGACAAAAGATTTCTACCCAAGGGCCATCACGAAGAAATTCACGGAAAGAATCCCAGTCAGCTTTACTGTAGTTGTAAGAGGTACGATAATAGGGGGAATCAGGTGA
Source organism: Hydra vulgaris (assembly GCF_038396675.1). NCBI lineage: Eukaryota > Metazoa > Cnidaria > Hydrozoa > Anthoathecata > Hydridae > Hydra > Hydra vulgaris. Next base: position 30,419,326 of record NC_088928.1, on the reverse strand, counting down.
TGAAGAAGAATGAGATATTAGTTTTAGAGAGATCAAACTGTGATCAGAAGCTCCTTAGGGTGAATGTGGAGAAACTGAGCACTGACTAGGATCAGAAACAAGACATAAGTCGAGTAGAGAAGGTAAATGATTCGGGTTGTCAAGAAAGCGAGTTGGAAAGTTGACTATTTGACTTAGGGATTGTGATAAGACTCAACAGAAGAAAAGTTACTTCGAAGACGACGAATATATATATATATATATATATATATATATATATATATATATATATATATATATATATATATATCTGCATATATTTTTCAAAAATGTTGTATTTTGGATACCCTAATATATATATATATATATATATATATATATATATATATATATATATATATATATATATATATATATTTATATATATATATATATATATACAGTTATTATTTTTAAATGTTTGGTTTGCATTTTTAGATTAATAAAATGGGTAAAATATCTTTAATGAAGAGACAAAAAGTTATTGTGCTTCATGAAGAAGGTTAGTCGCGTTGCCAAATTTCGTCCAAAACAGGATATTCAAAGACTGCTGTTGCAGAAATCATTAAAAAATTTAGAGAAACTGGCTCCTTTGAAAATAGAAAGAAAAGTGGCAGACCTCCTAAGCTAACAAAAGATGACAATAAATATTTAAAACCCTATCTTTAAGAAATACAAAAAAAGCATCAACCGAGCTGGCAAAAGATACAGCAACAGCAGACACAGAAACTGGGGAAAATGTCAGCTCTTCTTTTATTCGACGGAACCTACTTAAATCAGGATTAAGAGGGTGTGTTGCAATTCGAAAACCATTATTATTACGGTGTGGCAATAATGAAAAACGACTTAAATATCCAAAACAACACAAAAATTGGGCCCAGGAAATGTTTAATCGGGTTCTGTTCAGCGAAATTCGAAGTTTTTGGAACAAAAAGATGCCAATATGTTCAAAGAAGAATTGGAGAAGCCTATCAGCCTGAGTGTTTAAACCCTACCATTGAACATGGAGGAGGCTCTATACAAGTTTGAGGCTGTTTATCTTCATCTGGAGTAGGTAATTTGATTAAAATAGAGGGGATACTCATCGAGGAACGTTATGTAGATATCCGAAGGCACCATGCTGTATCCGCCAAAATTAAACTAAAAAGTCATAATTTTATTCTGCAGCAAGACAATGACCCAAAACATTGTTCCTGAGTGGCAAAAAATTATTTAAATAAAAAGGCAGAGGAAGGAGTACTGGAATTGATGACTTGGCCTCCCCAGACTCCAGTTTTAAATAAAATTGAGCATATTTGGGATTACCTGGACAGAAAGAAGGTCGAATATGTTATCTGAAATGCTGAAGAATGTTTTGAAGTACTTCAAAGAGAATGGCACAACATACACCAGAATTTTATAACTAATTTTTATGAATCTATTCCCCGGCAAATATATCAGCTGTGATTAAGGCGAAAGGAGGACATAGTAGATATTAGGAGTTTTTTATGAAGTTTGACATTAAAAAATTTGTAATTGTTCCATATTTCGTGTGAATTACATGCATTTTGATAAGTTTATAATATAGAGCTACAAACTTAATATATAGATATATCAGGCCTTGTTACGAGATTTCGCTGCGTAGCGAAAACGCGTAATGCATTTCTAAGTAACTCAACTTAGCAAATATATTTTGCATCGTTAGAAGTTATATTGCGTCACTAGCGTCTTTTCCTGAAAAGACGCTTGTACCGCATTGTAATTAAAGTTATTTTATTAACGCATTAAAAATAATACAAACAGTTTGTTTTTTTCTCACTATAACAAAAGTTACAAATAAAATCTAAGTTCTTATTTAAAAAATAATTTTTATCATTTTTTTCGAAAAGGACCTAAATTTTATTTTGAAAAAAATATTTTTTTTATAAAACGTCACTTAATATTTGTTTATTATCTTGTAATTTTACAGTTGGTTTTTGGTTATTTTATCAACGTTTAATAAATTTTTTCTTATCTTTATTGTGAACTCTTTTTAGTAATGTTTTTAAACATTTAAAAACAACTAAAGAGTTTTATCAGTTACCAATAACATATTCGTGATCATAATTTATTTTCATAAATTAAACAAACATCATTAAAACTTTACGTTATTGAATTGACAATAAACTTTAAAATAAAATATCTTATTAATAAAATATTTACATCAAAATAACTTTTGCATTTTTTAAACTATTATGAAAAAAAAATTTATATATTTAAAAAGAATTTATATATTTAATTCCTTAAGATTGTCTGCAAGCATATCATCTTCGCTGTCTACGTCATCAGTATCGTTTATCTGCTAATATGTTTGTGACAATACTAAAAGTTCTCTCGACTTCCGAATTCGAGCCGGATATAGACATAATAAGAGAAACTAATAGACATATATTGGGAAACTCTTTAATTTTACGTTTAAAAATTACCTTCCATAAACTTCTTACCAGATGAGACTCGTACTCAGTGTGACTAAAAGTTTAAGTTTTTTCCATTCTCGTAAAGACGCATCTCTTTGAAAACCAGCATTTATTAATGGGACTTCGAAATGGTCACTAATAAACTTGATTTGCTCCAATCCCGAGTCTTTGTCTTCAGCTATCCAATGTATTGGATCAATAAATTTCATACTTCTGTAAATGGAAAATTCACGAGAGTAATCTTGAAATCTATTTGAAAGTAACTCATGAAGTTTAGGAAAAATCGCTCTTTTAATTTCATGCATTTTTTGAATTGTTTTTCTTGATCTAAACTATTCATCTCCATTGCTACATTAATGTAAGAACGATTTTTGGGGTGTTTTCGCTTATCACCAGCTCTTTGAAAGGAACCTTCAATTTCTTTTGATCAGTGACCAAATAGCGAATTACAAAGCTGTCATAAAATTCATCTTCTTCCCCAATTGATTTTATTTTATTGTCTATTTCTATTAAAGTTCGTTGGATAGTAGTCGGAATTTCGTGAGGTAATAACTCATTTTTTTCGAAAATTTTTGAAGCTGGGACAATAACGTCCAAACAGTCTAAATATAAACCTACTTGAACAAGAAATGATTGACATTTAAATAATTTTAAGAAAACCTTTTACTTTTCCGACTGCTTTGCCATTTGTGGGTCACTTGCATAATTTTCATATGCTGAAAGAAAGGCTGGCCATGTCTCGAGAAGACTAGAAAGGGCTCTTCTCCTGTGCCCGACAAATCTTGTACCAGATATTTTCGGTAAAATGTAAAAAGTTATTCCTATAGCCTTTGCCGCAGCCTCGACTTCACTTTTTAATTTTCCGGAATTTCTTAGTAGGTAATAGTTTGACAAATAAAATTCTTCGATCTTTATAAATTCCGTTACATCTTTAAAAGTGTCTTTTATTGCCAATTCAATTCTGTGGTGTATGCAATGTATTTTCAATAACCATTTGCAAGATTTTTCTAGCTGTGTTAGGGCACCATTCTTTACACCAAAGTTAACGTTTGCACCGTCAGCTGTGGCAGAAACTAGTTTTTTATTATAATCTTCAGTAGATATTTTAAAAAATGAATTATCCGACTCAAAGACACTGTTAATACCAGCAGTTACTGAGTTTGAGTTGCTTCCACCAAATTGTGACATTTCCAACAACTCGGTAACCATATATATCAGGATTCCGTTGCGCTCCATACGGACTAAAACAAGTACTTTTTCTTTTCCAGTTTTTCGGGCTTGACTTCTGTCGCTAAGTATTGAGAAGAAGTTGTAATTTTCGAGAATTTTAAAGCATTTCTCACGCACAGTATTGGCGCAACACTTGATAAGTTCTCTGCCAGTGAATCCTGTTTCTTTACGCTTTATGAAGTTTGATCCTGTGATGCATGCACAATCAACCTGAAGATATAATAAAATACTATTGTAAAATGTTAATACTTTTATATAATAAATTAGGAACTACGAATAAAGCTTAAACTTATTTGAACTTGGTTTGCATATTTAAAAAATTAACATTTATTTGCTAAAAAAAAATATAACAAGAAACTAAAACTTATGAGAACAGAAAAATGCGCATGAGGCATATTTGGATGGCAAGCCATTTCATAAGCTATTTTTACCAAGTTTTTGTAAGAATTATTTGTAGATTTTTCTTTCTCTGTCAATATTGTTAGACACGAACTAGTGTTGAGTTTGTCGGTTTCCACCATATAGAAATAGTAGATACAATTTCTTAAAAGGACATAAATGAGTCGTAAAAAAATTATCATAATTGTTTTGAATATATGAAAATAATGAGGAATTCCATGGAAAGTAGAAAGTTTGATGACCTTGTTTTAAAGAGGCTTCATTGACGTAGTAAATAATTATTTCGTATTTAAAATTGAAAATAATTTTTATTTATAAAAAGTGAACTAATTCAAATTTTTAACATCTTTGTTTAAAATTAGAGTTTAAAATATAAAATGAATATAAAGTCTGACTATTAACCTGTTGCTCTTTGTCGTTTGCTTTTGCTTTTTTGTTTTCATTTAGGTCTTATTCGAAAATCGGATTGCACTTCTGTGGACATCACTTTGTAAATGTCGAGAAACGCCATCTTTTTTAATGTAGCATGTCCCATTTATGTATCGTAATGCGGTTGTTCTTATTGCTCCTTTGGCATTGGCCAGGATATTCTCTTGATGAAGAACACATACTTTACAAAAGACTTACAACATATATAATTCCATTCTCTACAGTAGTTTCTGTACATAAAACTTCGGAAAGATTCCATTTTTTAAAAGTTTTCAAAGTGACCCTGTTTTTATTCAAAATTTTATCCATTTGATTATGTATTTAAAAAAAGTATAGAATGGTTAAATGATTTATTGAAATCCTTAGTAAATATAAACCCTTTATAAAGAAAATTAATGTCGTAAGAAAATGAAAATAACTAACATTAGTTCGAAGTTTATTTTGTTTTATTATAAACACGATTCCGTTTTCTTTTTTTAAAAAGCAATTCTAGCCTAGAAACGTATTTAATGCGCATTATATGATAGGCAGCCTTACTAAGTGTAATAACTGCTGTACTTTAAATTATAAATAAATAGTCACATATGTCTTTAATTTTTTCCTGAATGGGGAAATAAATTTTTTTTCTTCCGATAGTTATTTATTAACATTTTAGTTGTTTACATCCTAATTTCATCGTAATTACAGAGAAAACATTTTTATAAATAGGATAATATTGATTATGCTAAATATTAGCGTTTTTTCTAAAGTATTTGTTTTAAATATTCTTTTGTAAACCCTTCTCTAAATATCATTGATAATAGTTAATTTTAGTTAAAATACTCGAGTAACAGAATCTGGCCTAGGGAAAGTACCTCCTCCCCTGCCCAACCACCACATTTTTTTTAGAGGCCCTTTTTTTTCAAGAAATTGACGATTTTTTTTCATGTAAGGGAGTGTGTCTAGGCGATTCTTCCTAACCCACTTCGAAAACCGCGTCGTCCGCCTTTACCCGTATATAAGTTTTAAGTTATCTCACGCCGTTTTGGCTTTAAATTATAAGAAATAAATAGATCTTTTTTTTCTTTCTCTCTAATAGTAGTACAAGTTTTAATTATTTATATAATATAATTATAGTTTCAAACTACTTTACAGTTTTAATCAGTGCTAAAACAAAGCAAAAAATCTACTGAAAATTTTTTTTAAAGAACTTGACTAGTAAGTATTCGTCTACTGATCATAAACTAGTTCATCATTTCTAATCGACATTCTTTCTAAGATCAATCTAAAAAATCAATGATAATGAAAACGTATGCAAAAAAGAAACTTCGGCACTAAAAAATCATTTACTTCTAAAATTGGTAAATATTCAAAAAAAAAATTTGAACAACTAAATTCTCTAACATATCATTAACGACAGGTCCAGCCAGGGGCGATTTTTGGAATAAAATGAGAAGAGTGAATCCTTCAAAAGTGACGAATGTCTCAAAAAAAAATTTAAGTGTTAGTCGAATGTTATCTCCACTCTTTTTATATGGGAGGGAGGAGAGAGGCAACAAACACAATACAACTCGTGAAATTGCACCTGGGTCTCAAAAATTCATGATGAGGAAATATTTGATTAAACAGCTCATCATTAGTACTTTCTTAAAGGGATGAAGAAAAAAATAATTGTTTTATAGCTATAAATAAATAAACAAAAATCGTTACATTTAAAATGAACATTACTTGTTGAAATGAAAATATATAAACTTATGAAATACGAAACTTAAAATTAAATATGGTGAAATGTTTAAACTTTAGATACTTTATTTTCTTTAACTAATTTTTAACAACAACAAAAAAATTATTTGACAAACTCTGTCTGTAAAAAAAAAACTATTAGTTAACGATTGCGGTTAAATGCTTTTACTTACGACTTTATTTCTTGTGAATAAAACGATATCAAAATACGTCACATAAACGATATCAAAAGATAATTAAAAATATTCTAAAAGATATAAGTTTTTGCGTAGCGCAAAACTGCTGAACGCGTAGGCAAATCGCCTTTTCGCAAGCAAAATGCGAGCTGCGTAACGCTTCTTAACAAGGCCTGATATATATATTTATATATATATATATATATATATATATATATATATATATATATATATATATATATATATATATATATGTATATATATATTTATATATATATATTTATATATATATATATATTTATATATATATATATATATTTATATATATATATATATATATATAATTATATACACACACACAACCCCTGCTAGCTTTTCTATATATATATAATTATAAATATAAAAATAAAAACAGCAACATGAAAAGTTGTTTAAATTCTAAATAAAATAATTAAATATAAATTAAATATAAAATAATTTTATATTTTAATTTGGTTTTTTATTGCACAGAAAGTGTTTTTGATAAAATACACCTCAAAACAAAAATAATAGATTTACACATATTTAATAAGTAAACTGTCATAAAAATTATTTAAACATTTGAGTTATCTAATATAAAAGCAAACTTTTAAATACATTCAAGGTTTAATAATATGTTTGTTCAACTTGTTATTTTAGTTTACACACACTTACATAACTCTTGCTAGTTTGTCAGAAATAAAAGTTTTTCATAATCTGTTGGCATAAAAAAAAAGAAAGCAAGACCAGAATAAGATTATTTTTTTATTAAAAGATTGCCTGCCTAAGTCAAAATCATGAGTTGATGTATATACACTCCTTGTATGTTTTGCCATGATAGGTCAAATAATCTGCATTGGCTTAATCGGCCATTTTTTGCACAATCGGAATTGGTTCAACATTTGCCTTATTTTATTAATTTACCGATTTTCCAATCTATGGTGTTTTAATATTTTTTATCCTGCATAATGATAATTAAATAATAAATAAACTAAAATTTATGCATTACTATGAATTTTTTTGATAAATTTTTTTTTGACTTTGTTTACAGGCAATATTGTTTATTTTTAAGATAATGTTTACAAGCTTTAATTTAACTGAATGTACTTATACTTTTACTTCAATAATGTTGTTTTTAGAATAATTTTATTTTGTGTTGTTCTATTGTTATTCTTAAAAGTAACCTATTTAAGCATTGTTATCTATGTGTTCAAGTATAGCCTACTATATTTATATGTTTTATTTTTTTATTTCAATTTACCTGCCCAAGGCCACAAAAACCATTGCAATTGAGGAGGCTGCTTTAGTTTTGGTTACAACCCTCTCAAATTTATAACTCTGAAACACAAACCTCTACAAACAAGGCTGCTGCGCGGAGAAACAAGTTGAGTGCAGTACTACCAGGGACATGGTGGGGACTGAACATAACAAAATAAAATTATTCTAAAAACAACTTAGTTATCTAAAAATAATTTAGATATCTAAACAACATATGGATGTTGTTTAGACATCTAAATTACTAATAAATTAGTTAAGAATTTTAAGTAAATTGCTTATGATAGTACCATTTTTTTTTTAAATTGAATTAAAAAACGTTCCTCTAAAATTGTATTAAATTTTTTGAAAGTTTTCTTTTCATAGTAAAAATAACTAAAAAATGTGTATTTTTTTTAACTGAGTTTTTCTAATATCTTTTAAAATAATGGTTTGGGTCTGATTTGGGTCCAAGTATTTGTTTACTATTGTTTTATATTTTCAAAATTTTAATACTTAGTAAATTCATCAGTATTGGCATCGGTATCTGCCTTTTCCCATCCAATTGCATTGGCTAAAAAAGTGCTATCGGTACACCACTAGTGTTTACACTCCTCACATGCTGCTTTGTCAATCCCTAAATCGATAAAACAAAAGCAAAAAGCAATAAAAAAAAACAAATTGAATTGAATAACAAAAGTATAAAACATTTAACAAATAAAAATAAACACATTCTGCATTAAAAAAAAAAATTAAAGTCAGTTTAAGTTTGCTATTCCTTCCGTACTCTCAAAGCCAACAATTTATAGAAGTATATATATATGTATATATATATATATATATATATATATATATATATATATATATATATATATATATATATATATATATATATATATATATATATATATATAACTTAAAGTTTCATGCCTATTGGCAATCATCAGCCATTAAGTACCATTTATTAAGTTTACAAAAAAATTAATATTAAATTTTTTAAAAAATTAAAATTAAATTATTAAGTCCCATTAGATTAGTTTATAATTTACTTGTCTTTTAATGACCCTTAACAGCAATAACCGCTTTAAATATTCTTGTACTTAATGACTTATCCAATTTATAGTCAATTTTATGCCACTAACTAATAAGTTTTTTCCACGTCTTATACATCATTAGACATTAGTTTTTTGACATTACTTTTAATTCCTTCGTAAAGATTAGACAGAAGAGAGATCATGTGGTTGTGTAATTATTGATGATTTTTTAGAAAATGTTTTAAACTCTTCAAGTGTTCTTAAATGAGGTTCTTCTGATCGATTTTAACCTAAAAGCACTTTTCTATTATGGCGTCTCTTTTGTAAATAATCTGTGTCTGGTAGCATTAATTTAGGATATCTGCTTTGAAGCAAAGTATTGTAGAATGTTTAAATAATAGTAAGGATATCTGCTTTGAAACAAAGTTTTGAAGAATGTTTAATTTATAATAAGGACCTGCCTTGTTCTTTTTAACTTGCATTTGTCACCATTTTATTTAATTGTTCAATATTTGCTGTTCTAGTTTGTATATAAAAAATTTTAAAGCCTAAACCTCATCAAAACTTTATTTTGTCTAAAAATAATTGTTTTCAAAGATATTTGTGTTATTTTGAATTTTAGTATGTTATAAGTTTTAATGTTGTAAAGTTTCAAAAAAATTATATACCTTGTTCTTTAAACAAACTAAATGTTATTTTACCAACAAATAAAATTGTTTATATTATTTTTTTTAGCAAAACAAGAATCAGATCATCTTTTGGGCAATGATGTTGATGTCACCAGTGATAGTTTAGCTGTAGTGGATATTACAAAGTCTGATGAAGAAAAAGATTTATTGCTTCAAAAAAATCCTGCACATTTTACAAAACATTTAAAAAATACCTTAATCAATAAAGCAAAAATAAACCGTGCAAATTTAAGTTTGAAAATTGAATCTGGTGTTTATCGACAAAGTGCTGGTAGTAGTTTTAGTCCTAGCACACCTGGGCAGTGTACTCCAAAGCGTAAAAAATTTTTTTTTTTTTTTTTGTTAAAAAATTTAGTTTTGTTAATTTATTTATTTTTAAATTTGTTCAATGTGTTTTAGCAAAAAATAAATTTCTTTTCAGCAATACATGTGGTAGTATTTTTGAAAGAAGGTACAGATTATAAACTTTATCTTGAGAAAGGAAAATTAACTACTGCTGGTGAAATTAAAACAATGATGATAGAAAAATTGAAAATTCCTGATAATGCTAAACATTTTTTTGCTATTTGGTTAATATCTCAACATCTTGGTAGGTTTTAATTTAATATCTTGGTAGGGTTTTAATTTATTTTTAATTAACTTACATGTTTTTATGTTTAAATAATATTTACTTAATTTATTGGATGTATTTATTTTAATGAAGTAATCTATTTCACATAATCATTTATTGCTTAAACTGGAATTTGTATGCTTTTTTGTATCAACACATGGGGAATTTGTATGCATATTTGTATCAACACGTGGATTTTGTATGCATATTTGTATCAAAACATGGGGATTTTGTAAACATATTTGCATCAACACATGGGGCTATTGTATGTTTTTTTGTGTTTCAAGTGTGCATTTTCAATCATCAAAAAAACAATGAAAAAACTTTGTTGGTATTGTTGCCATAAATCTTTTTTATATGTTGACATACCTGTCCAAAATATTTTTTCATATGTTGATCAAGAGTATACACTCAGACTTTTGGTAGGGCTACTGAAGTTAACCAATTGATTAATTTTGGTCGCTGGCCGACTTTTTGAGTTGCTCATCGCTATTTTTGATAAAAATGTTTGCATTTAGTGGGTTTTTCGCAATAGTAAATAAAACTATTGTTTTGTAATTAACTTTAATTTTAAACTTCGCTAAAAATTATTTAAACTTATTTAACAAAAAGTTAATGACAGAATCTAAATTCAGTATTTGAAAAAGATTATATTTCCTTATAATTTATTTCTTAAAACTTAACATAATCTTTTGTTTGTTTATCACAATTTATTTATTTTAATTTTTATGTATTTAATGTAGTATTTTTAATAAAGATTACAAAGAAATTATAAATAGATTTTATCAATTACAAAAATATATTTGTAAGCGTAATTTATTTTCTTTAACGTATTACATCAAAAGAACTTTACACGATATTGAATTAATAAGAAACAAAAAATACATTAGTGAAAAAAATTCTCTTAAACAAAGGAAAATGTTTTTAATTTTTCTTAAACAAAAGAGAAAAGTTTTTAATTTCTTTTCCCTTATGATAATCTATGATAATCTATGATGGAGAGACTTGTAATTTATGGAATGAATTAGTTAGCAGATGATTAGAAAAAAATTGCAAAACTTTATTGCATTCATTAGAAACTAAATTTTACATTCAACTATTTCACATTTCTTCAAAACTTTAAAAATTTAAATTTTTAAAATAAGATTTAATTTAAAGTATTTAATTTAAAAAAAAAAAAAAATAATAAGTCTATTAAAATTAATTTTCGTTTTTTTATAAAACAATTTGTTTCCCTAAATAATTCTTAGTTGCGGTTAAATCTCTAACAACCTAATTTTTTAAATATTCTAAAAAAAAAGTTTTTTTTAGCAAATTTAATTCTTTATTTATCTCTAAATTACTTTATCTCTAAATCCTTAAATTAAATGTTTAAAAAAATTATAATAAAATACTATTTTTGTTTAAGCGATAAAACTTTTTAGTTTTTATTTAAGAAGTATTTTATTAAATACATTTAAATGCTCGTACAGATTTCTTATGTTCTATTTAGTAATAGAAAATGCAGAAAACAAACTTTGACACAGTGACTTTTGACACAGTGACTTTTGACACAGTGACTTTTAACACAGTGACTTTTGACACAGTGACTTTTGACACAGTGACTTTTGACACAGTGACTTTTGACACAGTGACTTTTGACACAGTGACTTTTGACACAGTGACTTTTGACACAGTGACTTTTGACACAGTGACAATCGTCACGGTTTCGGGCACCTTAATTACATCAAAGTTATATTTTTAGTCACCCTTCACAAAATTCAGTTGTCTGGTACTGTTGGGTGAGTGTGCACCTCTGGTTGATACTACCTACTACATCCCAAATTTATTTTTAATATGAAGTTACTATCTAACCCATTCTAAATTAATTCTTCATATGTTGGTACTACCTACCCCTCCCAAATTAATTTTTTATATGTTGATACCCAAATTAATTAGTTGATGTTCATACACTTATATATTACTAAGTTTCAGTCATTGAAATTTTTTACTAGGGTAAGTATAAAACATCATGATATCACACTAAAATAGTGATAGGTTATTTGAAATGGGATCCATGTTTAAAATAACTTTTCTATACAACTTGATCATGTTTTTATATAGTAAGTGTTTTAAGATTTTTCAGCAAAATAAAGCTATATAAAACTACAGAAAATAAACCAGCAATATTCAAAGAAAACTATACAAAATAGGAAATCCAAAAAAAACAATTTTCAAAAAATTGAAAATTAAAAAAAGAAAAATTTTGTCAAAAAAAAAATATACCTAAATATTTTACTGTTTTTATTTTCTTTTTTTCAAGGGCGTTTGTTATTTACCACTGCCAAAATTAATACAAGTCAAAGACAAAAGTAGATAAAAATAAAACGAAAACAAAAACGTTTTTTGATATACTTTATTCATGACTTTTGTCAGTCAGTATATTAAGGAAATACTTTGTTTTTTTAATTTTTAGGCTAAACTTTACTGTTTTTATCAATGCGCACAGGAAAGTGAGAAAAATAATTACTATTTGTTTGTAAAAATTTATTTTTTATTTTTTAACAAGTTTTTCATGTAAAATAATGAAAAGTCAATAATATTAATGTTCAAATATAAAATATTTGGTTATTTTCTCTACCCCCATTGAAATAGTCTGCACTATTTCTTTGATTCTTTAAATTGTGCTTTTAAACCTGATAGTTTATTTTCTGATGAACTATTGTTATTGATTGAACTATTGTTATTGTGTTATTGTTATTGATGATGCTCCAAAAGCTTGTGGGCTAGTGCATTGTTAATTTACTTTTTTAATGAAATTTTTACGAGTCTATTTAAAACTTTTTAAAAATTCTTTAAATACATTTTTTTCAAACAGAGTGATTGTTATGTTTATAATCTCTAGTATTAACTTTCTAATATAAAATATCTCTATATTAACGTTAGAAAGGAAGTATTTTCAGACAGGCATCAACTTTGATAAATATATTTATAAAAGAAACTATGCTATTCATTTATTTAATTTTTGCTATTCATTTATTTATTTATTGCAACGTAATAATAGGGGAGCTTTGAAGAGAAAAAATATAATAAATATAATTTAATATATAATAATTCAGTATATAATATAATATATAATAGTATAATAAACGTGTAAAGTTGTTGTAAAATTGTTATAAGTTATGTTTTTTTCCTTTAATTGTTGTCATCCAAGAACCAAGGGGTTGTATGTCCACATTTTGTTTTGTTTTTCTGTTTATTTTCAATAAATATTCAACAATCAATAGGGTATGTCTCCAATAAATCTTGTCTTAAGAAGTCTTTAAAAAATATTTAAAAAATTAGTCTGACATTTTAGCAGAAAGTCTTTGCAAACTAAACTTTAAAACTTGATTTTCTTAGAAATACAAAAAAATGGACATACGGCCTCTGGTTCTCAGCTGGCGTATCAAATTCAGTAGCTAAAAATAACAACCAAACTAAAAAAATTACAAAAGTTGTATAAAAACTTTTATAAAAAATTTTTTTTTTTTAGTTATTAAATTTTTCTAAAAATTTTGTTATAACTTTGTTTCCTTGTTTTAGTATTTGTTTTTTTTTCTCAGTAGACAAATTTAGTTTTTTACCCCAAATTATTGAACACTTTTAAAAGTTAAAAGAGGCGAAGTGCCGCGGTCAGTGTATCTAAATATTTTGTTTTAAATGTGAGTGGACAAATTGTGTAACCGCACACACTTCCTGGAAAGGCTTGATTATGTAAAAATAGATATCCTGAAATGGTTCAGCTGTTTGTTCATATCTGGATTTTTCTTATTATAATTATCACTACAATTATTGTTAGCATGTGGATGTTTGTATGTTTGGGAGTTTTGTTTCTCCTGTAGTGTTCAATCAATCATTCGTATTTTGAGGTGGCAAGAAGTTTAACCACTACAAAACACTGATAATTATAATAATGACTTTTTTAATATTGGATTCTGCTTCCAATGAATTTGAGCTTAAAGTTAAGGAAAGTTTGTTTATTGAAGAAAAATCCAGATATGAACAAACAATTAAACCATTTTAAGATATCTCTTTTCACATAAGTTACCATTGTATAAGTTGTTAACTTTTTGTAAAATAATTCAATATCTTTTTTATTGCATTTTTTGCTATTGCCTATTTTGTCGTATATATATATATATATATATATATATATATATATATATATATATATATATATATATATATATATACATATATATATATACATATATATATATATATATATATATATATTGGGTGTCCTAAAAAACAACATTTTTGAAAAATATATGCTGCCACCCCCTCAATGTAGACTATATGATAAAAAAACATAGGATTTAAAAATTTTTTGAGTAATAAATATATTCAGAGGTCCTCAAAACCCTTGATCATTTAATAAGTTCCTAATATTATCAGATAAAAGTGTATAATATTGGGTCTCAAATAAAGCATAATCGTATAAAAATTTCAAAAATGATATTATATTATAAAAAACTTCATTGAATAAAAAATTGTAAAAAAAACTTGATAACATGCACTTTTTTCTTTTTTAATTAATGAACTTCATTTTTATGCTGTCAAGTCTAACATATTTTTATATAATATAGTTATTATTTTTAAAAGTTTGATATAATTTTGCTTCATTTGAGACCCAACATGATACACATTTGAAGAATTTTTTTTTGATAAACGTATATATATATATATATATATATATATATATATATATATATATATATACATATATATATATATATATATATATATATATATATATATATATATATATATATGCACACATACATACATATATATATATATATATAATATATATATATATATATATATATGCACACATACATACATATATATATATATATATATATATATATATATATATATATATATATATATATATATATATATATATATATATATATATATATACATACACATATATATACATACATATATATATTTATATATATATATTTTTGCTGGATTATAGGCATCGGTATCATGAGCATGTAATATAATTACAAAATTGTAATTACATATTGTCCATTGTCTAGATTATTACACCATACTTCGGAGAACATTGATGTTTTTGTACCTCCAAGGCTTCACAGACTTTTCTATCAAATTTTTTTGCCTCTACTTTGAGTGTTTTTGCTTTTTCCCATTTCCCATTCAATTTCCTCATTGCAATTTACTTTATGCATAGCTAATGCAGATTGGTTTAACTTGCCTACAATCAAACATTTCTGGTGTTGTTGAACGGTTATTCATATTCAAAATTTTGATTCGCTAACATACATTTTGGAGCATTTGCACTTAATTGGTTCCTTGTTGGCTGTACTATGGTAATTTTGATTTATTTCTAGATGTTAATGGCATTTTTAAGTTGACATTTGATTTAAAAACAGTTCTGTAACCAGCTTTTCTAAACATTTTTCTAAGCCTGGTATCCATGATTTTCTAAGCCTGGGAAATTGGTATCCATGATTTTCTAAGCCTGGGAGATTGGTATTCATGATAAAGAAATTGTAGGAAAGATATTAGAGTTTTGGTCATCCTTTCTGTTCCTTTTTTTGTATGTTTTAATACTTATACCCCAATAAGCATTTTAGGCATATTGAATATAAATGTTTTTGAGGGTTTACATACATCATGTGAAAGCATAGTGGTACTGGTGGTTGCAGGGCTTGTGATGAAGAAAATCGCCAAGCGTGTTATATCACGCTCGTAAAATTATAATATGTTGTCATCGAGCGCAATTATGCGCGCTCAGGGTCAGTGCCGCGAGAGTGATCTTGAAATTTGAAAATTGCAGAAGACTGTGTTTATAAAAAGCTTTCTATTTGTTATATGACTTTCATTTGTCAGTGTTTAAAGTAGTATCTACAACAGCATATTTATACTACTTCAACAATGTAGTTTTTTATACTTCTCAACTTCTAGTTTTTTATTTGCGCCAGATTGCCATTTTTTTTAAACTCTTAAAGGTAAAAAAAATGCAACTAAACAAAAATGCAAGTGCTTAATAAGTTCTTATAATAGTATTGAAGAATAAATTTGTGGCTAAAATTTTTTGCTTTCATTGTTTTCATATGTATTTAAAATGCTCTTAACTTAATATTTATGATGAACGGTTTTTATATTTCTTGATATTTTTTTAATAATTAATTTTTTTTGTAAGTTAATTAATAATTATTAAATATATATATTTTTATAATTTCTTATTCAAATAACGTCTTTTTTTATCGTCAAAAAATTAATAGATTATAACACAAGAATAATTTGAAATTATTCTTCAAAACTATTAGTTGTAAGTTAAATAACAGATTTTCCCCTCAACTGTTGTCAGCGGTATATATTTTATAAGTTTTAACTGCGTCATTAAAAAAAGAATTTTGTGGAAAAAAAGAATGCTGTAACATTGCCCAAAAAAAGATTATTTTAATTAAGTTTTTTTATGTTAACTTTTAAATTTTTTTCTCTTTCATTTACATTTTTTTTAACTTTATCATTTTTGAAATAATTCAGCATTTAACAGCAGATTTTATGGCTAAAAAGAATTTTTTTTTCATTTTTTTGTAAAAATGGGGCTATTGTAATTTATACTTTCTAAAGTCAAAAAGAAGCATTTTCATTTCTTTTATTCTTGTAGAGCTGCAGTTAAAAGATCGTCACATCCCTTTCTTGCTTCGTAAACAGTGGCATGACTTATTGATTTCGTTTTCTTACTGTGAAGAACAAGAGGCTATTCTAGGTGATTGTTTTTTAGAAGTTCAGAAAGAAGAAAACTGTTTTTTGCAATCATGTTCTTTTTTTTTTTTTTGAATAAATTAATTTTTATTACTTTATAATTAACATATTTTCAGATGAACCTGTTTTGGTTTTTCAAAGAAGTTCTTTTCTTAATGAAAAAGATGAAGAAAAGGTTGAGATTTTCTCAATGGAAACCACTTTTTTTGTTTATTTTTTTTTTAAATTTGCTTAGTTTTATTATTATTTTAAATTTCAATTTATATTAATTTCAAAATTTTGTTTACATTACAGGTTTCCGATGATGTGGTGACAAAAAGATTATTTGAAGAGGTTTGTGATATTTCAATCTTTTAAAACTCTATTTAAACTAGATTTTTGATATTTCAATCTTTTAAAACTCTATTTAAACTAGGTTTTTGATATTTTAATCTTTTAAAACTTTATGTTTAATTTTTTTTCTTCAACAAAAAATATTATAACATCTTTTTCAACTTATAAATAACTTCTTTCTTTTTTTTCAACAACCAACTTGTTCAATTTTTTTTTTCAACAACAAATCTTTAATAACAAAAAATACAAACTAATACAGTAATACTACTACTAATAGATTAATTATTATGACAAGTAAGATAAATTATATTAAATTTTTAATTTACAAAGATTTTGTGTATATCATCTTTGCTGTCCTTGGTATTGCTGCTTGTTTGTGTTGCTTGTTGTTCTTGAATTTTTAATATTTTAATTTTTTCAGAACAGCCAGTGTCAAGTTTTCTATGTTTCTTCATGTATTTAAAAAATTATTGCTCAATAATATAAAGATAGCTTAATTACAAATTCTTCAAAATATGTTTAAAAGCCATAAGAATTACATAATGGCGTAAGTGTTCATTATGTAATTCTTATGATGCATTAGCAACAAAAGCTTAATGAAAAAGTTAAAAAAAATAATAATAATAAAGAACTTTAGTTAATGCATGCAGTTTAACTTATGTTACACAAATTTAAACTAAGCATTTCAGGGTTGGCATTAAAAAATCCACCCAAAAAAATCCAGTTAAAAAAACCAAAAAAAACCCGGGTTTTTTTGGGTTTTTTTAAAATAATATCTTATTTAAAGGATTCTTTTTGCTTGGTTTATTTCTATGATTTATTTATTTCAGAAAACATTTAAACATAATTATGACTAATTAAAAGGTAATTATTATTGAAAAGAGGATATGGATATGATCAGAATATAGTATTTAATAAGAATCAAAATTTTTAAAAGACATGATTTTTTTGAAATATTTCTGAAAAAATAGTCTTAGTATTTTTTACAATATACTTTCAGTGATCTCAGTGGTTTTCATCAACCATATCAAAGTCAGGCCTGTGTTCTATCTTAAAAATTACTCAAGAAACTTTTATTCAAACAGTATTATTATTTGTGTAGCATTAAGTATATTTAACTTGCATATTTCGATGCAATGTGTATTTTTCAGAAAAAAATCTTTATAAGAATGCCATTCGGAAGTGGAAGGAAGAAAGGATGGGAGTGGAAGGAGGTCAGTGAGATAGAAGGGGACAAAAATAGTGTTCAGTGTGACCATTGTTCAGAGAAGATTAGTGGAAAAAATTAAAGAGTTCGCATTCATTTGGAGAAATTGAAAGAGTTTGTATTCATTTGGAGAAGTGTAAAGAGAGAAAGAAGGACACTGATGAACAAGAACCAAGACCTGGAAGCTCAATGAGCAATATTAGCCTCTTGTCAAATGAGTCAGATACTTCAATTTCCGAAGGATCTATTATGTCCAGCTCCACACCTGCAAAAAGGTTTAAAAGTAGTAACTTAAATAACTTTGTAGTTAGAACATCAAATGATCAGAAAGATGCCATAGACAAGCAAGTTGCCCTGTTTTTTTTTAGCTCTAACATGTCTTTTAATTCAGTGGAAAATTGTGAGTTTCAGAAACTTTGCTCTCTTCTTCGTCCTGGGTATGTCCCACCAAGTATGTCCCACCCAAGAAAGAAACTGGGTGGAGATCTATTAAATGAATTCTATGATGATCTGTCAGCTGGGATAAAGAACGAACTGGAAACCAAAAACACGTTGGTAATTTGTCAAGATGGATGGTCTAGTATTCAGAATGACCCAATATAAAAATTGCTCACTCATTTTATGATGGAAAAAAGAGTTATCTGTACAACATAGTTGACATAAAAAATGATTATAATAAGTTTGTATTTGCTGTTTGCACTGACAATGAAGCTAAGATGAAGAAAATGAAAGAGCTGATCAAACAAGAGTATCCTGATATGTTAACATATGGCTGTAATGCACACTATATGAATTTGCTACAGAAAGACATTTGCAATTCTTTTTCAACAATTCTAAAACAGGTTGTGGAAGTTCAGAAATATTTTAGAAATGTGCATATGGCCCATGGTTTGTTAAAGGAAAAAAGTGGATGTATGCCTCAGCTGCCAAATGAAACACGCTGGAACTCTCAAGTTGCCTGCATTGAGACATACCAGAAAAATTATAACTTCTATGTGGAGATCTATGGAGAGAAGATGGAAGATTTTCCAGCCAATATTGGAAGAATAATTGAGAATATAGCCATTAAATGTGAGGCAAGTCGTCTTCTTAGTCAAATGAAAAAATTGGGGATTGACAAGATGCAGAGTGATTCTTGTCATCTCTCTGACGCAGTTCATATCTGGTATTCATTGATAAAGGATGAAGAGCTATCCATATACTATGATGCAATAAAGAAGAGATTTCAAGATGCTGTACAACCCTTTCATATTTTGGCCTATATAACTGACCATCGCTATGTAGATGATTACAAAAGCTTCATTGATAATGATAATGAAAACAGTGCAGAACAATGGTTAGAGGACAGGAACCCTGATTTCTTGGGTTTACTGTACAAGTTTAACTTGAAGGACAGGGAGGTGTTCCCCAAGCAAATGTTCTCAGAATCACTAAAGGTTATCTCTCCATCAGAATGGTGGAACATCATGAAAGGAAAGGTTACTAGATCTCAAATCAGGGATAAAGAGGTTTCTGCCAATTTCTGCAGCTTTTTAGCTTCTCTACACTCCTGTCCTGCTAGCTTAGCCTCAATTGAGAGATGGTTTTCAACCTTTGGATTTGTCTGATCGAAGATCAGGAATCGTCTTGGTGCAGATAAGGCAATGAAACTTGTGAATATTTACAAATCATTTCACAATAACAGGAGTTCCTGTGATGATACTGAATCTGATCAATGTTTAAAGATAGTTTGAATGCAAAATAGGTATTATGTCTTTCATTTTCTAAGCAAAAAAAGCTATTTTTAAAAAAACCCAAAAAAAACCAGTGGGCTGGGTCTTTTTAAAAAAACCTGGGTTTTTTCCAACCCTGAAGCATTTAACTAAGCATTGTTATTCAAAATGTAAAAACATAAGATTTAATGTTCTTTCGCATATATCATTAAAAAATTTTAATGATATATTAAAAAAGGTTTTTAACTAAATTTTAGAAAAAACAAAACTTTATCATGTTTTTGTTAACTTACATTACATGAAAACTGCAAAAGCTCTTTTGTTATCTTGAAATATATATGTTTTATAAAGTATAAAATCTGACTAACAACAAATTGAACATGTTAGCTCCATTTTGACACTAAATTAATTCGAGTCATGCATATAAATTCATGGTTAAAATAACATTTTACAAAGACACTTTTTTAATCATGCGACAATGAGCAAAACTGTAACTTTCAGAAGCATAAAAATGACTTATATATAATAAATTAATTTTAATACTAAAGGTATGTCTTAAACTTTCATGTGTCTGCATCAATATCACCGCACAACACATATTTTGCTTCTTGAACACTGTTAGATGTTTCTTAAAGATTTTTGGGTGCTGATCATAAATATCACATCAAGATTTACGTATCATGTACCGTTTAAGAGAAATCTTCAATTTTATCTAAGTTTTTGCTTAAATTTATATCCAAACATCTCACTCCAGTTAGTGACTTGTCAGCAACAGTTTGTGCAGCTAGTGTTTGTGTTTGTGTGTGTGTGTGTGTGTGTGTGTGTGTGTGTGCATCATTATAGTAAAGTACAGTGTCTGTATCAATATAACAGTAAGTAAATTTAATGCTATAGCCATTTTTCTGTCTGGCGATATGTCTTGTCAATGTTGTAACAGCCACGATACATTCTGCTATATCTGTGGCAAATATACACTTACGTCTCAGAGACGTTCTATAACTGCTCTTGTGAAGAAAGCTTATTATCTGTATTTTGGCTGCAAAATTGGTGACCAAGACAAGGAATGGGCGCCTCACATTTGCTGTACAACATGCAGTGTCAATCTAAGAGCCTGGCTCAGAGGCACTCATAAGAGTATGCCGTTTGCTGTTCTGATGATCTGGCGAGAACAAAAAGACCATGTGATGGACTGTTATTTTTGTTTGACTAATATATCTGGTTTCTCTTCTAAAAACAAGAAGTCAATTGAATATCCTAATTTGCCTTCAGCAAGGAGACCTGTGCCACATGATGACAGTCTCCCAATTCCAAAACCACCAGAGGATTGGACCTTAGATGAACCAGATGAAGAAACTCTAGTGCAGGTAACTGACAGTGACATTGACCCAGATTTTGAACCTTGCTCATCAGGTGATTCATATCTAATAACACAGTCAGAATTGAATGATTTGGTTAGAGATTTGGGTCTGTCAAAAGCAAAAGCTGAGTTGCTGGGTTCCAGGTTGCAGGGATGGTGTGTGCTGTCACCAGGTACGAAAATTTCTATGTTCAGAAGCCGGCACCATGATATCACCAAATTTTTGCTCAAGTCGACAGTCTCTGTTTCTGTTGTAACATTGACATTTGGATTATTCTAGGCCTTGGGTTGTGATCACAATCCAGAAGAGTGACGTCTCTTCATTGATTCGTCAATGCTAAGCCTGATTGCTGTTCTACTACACAATGGCAACGTTTATCCGTCAGTACCTGTTGGCTACGAGATACACATGAAAGAAACATATGAGAATATGGAACTGTTGCTCAAGCACATCAAGTATAGCAGTTACAACTGGAATATCTGTGGAGATCTGAAAGTCTTTGCTCTGTTACTGGGACTGCAGCTTGGCTATACCAAGTACTGTTGTTTCATCTGTGAATGGGACAGCTGTGCTAAAGAGTCACATTATTGTCGACAGAGCAAAAAGTTAGTTCCAGGACAGAAAAATGTTGCACACGAACCACTTGTCGAGCCAGCAAAGATATTTTTGCCTCCTCTACACATAAAACTTGGACTCATGAAGAATTTTGTGAAAGCACTGAACAAGGAAGGTGAAGGTTTCTGCTATTTAAGACAGATGTTTCCAAGAATAAGTGATGTGAAGATCAAAGAAGGCATTTTTGTTGGTCCCCAGATCAGACATGTTATGAGTGACAAGCAGTTTGAAGAGCTGTTAGTTGGCCAGGTTGTTGACAATTTCCTGGGCAATTACAGAGCGCCAAACTACATTGAAGTTGTAGACAAACTTATCCGCTCATACCAGAAAATGAAGTGCAACATGTCACTCAAGGTTCATTTCCTTCACTCGCACTTGGACTTCTTCCCCGTGAATTTCGGTGCTGTCAGTGATAAACACGGTGAGCAGTTTCACCAGGACATTGCTACAATGGAGAAATGATACCAGGGCAACTAGAATCCATCAATGCTTGCTGACTACTGTTGGACACTGGAACATGATGTACCAGTAGTTGAATACAAAAGAAAATCAGGAGCAAAACATTTTTAATTCTTTTGAACTAATGGCTCATGCGGAACATAAGCGTGATTAGATAGGTAAACATATAAATGTCTATTTCTTAGAGTTCCTATGTGATGCAGTAAAACAAAAACTATATTTGTGCATACCCTATAGGCACCTGTCACAATCACCTAAAACTTTTCAGGAAGCAAGACTTTCATAAAAATTTGTTGTGCAGTGTATTCACTTGTTTAAAATTTGACTACTTTTACATTTTCCACCGTGGAATTGCCCATATATATTAGGGTGCTTTGGAAAATTTTAAGTCAAAATTTTTCAGCTCCCTGGATATTTTCCCATTCCTTTCAGCATCAAATACAAGGAAAAGCATACTTCAGAATTTAGAAACAACTCTAAGCCTTGCCAACACAAAGAAAATGTTTCTCATATTATTTAACATTGAAAATGCTACGAAAAAATTGTAACATTGAAAATATAACAAAAAAAAATTATTCAAAATTAAGACTGTTGATATCTAAATTTAAACAATGAAAATAATGAAAATAGTGATATTACAAGGTTTAATTGTGCTAAATTAGTATTGATGCCTTTAAGGGAAAAAATAGTTAGTAATTTTAAATGTTTCCCAGGGTTTGTTTTTTAAAATCCAGTACTTTGTGTCTGTATTTTAATAGTTTGTAACAAATATTGTTTCTGTATTTCATCTTTAGTTAAAGTGTTTGCAAAGTCTGTGATAAGTTTCATGGCCTTTTCGGCAAGATCATTAACAACTTTGGTATGATGAATAAACATAAATACTTGAAAATCGCTACTTGTTTCCCTCTGTGCTGGCGGCAAATGTAACCAGGCAGTTTTAATTCCGAGCAGGTTGAACAGGAGCCATGACTTCTTGCCATTCAATTGTACTAATTTTGTGGATAAAATCAACTGTGGAAAAACTGGTACTCCTTTTTCCAGTGGCTATTTGTTTTTTTACCACTTTTGGCACCAAATTTGCAAAAAAAAAAGAAAAAGTTAAAAAAAATTAGTTGCTTCACCAACCACTTGGTCAATTTTCTTGAACATGTGTAGATCATGCCACAACTAGAGATTATTTGATGGTGCATTGGCTGGAGAAGAGGTGACTAGTCACGCCTTTATGTAGAAGAGTGTGTTAAACATGTAAATACAATGTAGTTTCTCCATTTTATCTTGATCATAATTAAGAATTTTTTGCTGAAGTCAACATTTAATCTTCAAATGTTAACAATTTTGTCTTTCTGCTATTTAATACGACGATCAGTGGTATGTTAAATTTTGAATTTTGAGCGATTTCCGATAGTTTCCCAAGATTTCTTAAATTCTTTAAACTCAGGACTGTCAGGACTGGATGTTGGACCAAAAATCTTTTGCATAGGCAGAACATAAAATTCTTTCCACTAAATGAAACTGAAAGCAAAATAGAAAAGCTTCTTGTCTAGCATCGATTCCAATTGTACACATGCACCATTTTTCCAACCAGAATTTGATGCTGTAGTATCAAAAACTAGTTCAACAATTGACTGTTCTACCTTCCACCCAACTGGGTGTGAAGGTAGAGCAGTCAATTGTTTTTTTAGCTGCTGTTCTGTTGCTTGTTTTTGATTAAGTCACACACTTCAAATCAGCGCCACCCTCTGAAATTATAGCTGCCATGAAAGCTGTTCTTTTACCAGCTTATAAATTTAAACGATCTGCCATTGTTGAAATTTTTTCACTTTTGAATGGATTGTGCGGAAGAGCCAGTTTAATTACTCCTTTTTTACCAGATTGGATGTTTTTTGGTTTCATAGCAGATTTAGTTAGGTTTTCAAAATCTTCATCTTCAGAATTGTCTGAGCTGCATGTAACACTAGAGTCATCTGCAGATTGCAAGTCTACTTCAGGACTTAAAGTTTCAGGTTTTGTGCTCGTTGTTACTGAAAGATTTTGTTTTCTTTTTTCCATTAACCATTCTTTTTGTCAATTCAATTTTCTCTCTGTATTTTCTGTGTAGTTTTTCTTTTGTATGCTCGGTCTTCTGATCCCAAAATAACTCGCTTCTGATCTCTAATTGCTGTTAGAAATATCTTCTTTTTAAATCCATCATAGGTAATTTAAAGTATGGCTGGGTTTGCTAAGTATGGGTCAGGGATAAATTTTTTATGCTGGTTTCAGTAAAAAATATTTAATATTTTCATTTTTCGTTTTTTTATTTATGTTTTTAATTAATTAAACGCATTTAAAATAAAATAAAAACTAAACAACTTTTTTTTAATACAAAAAATTTCAAGAAGTGCTTAAAATGTTCATAATTAAATACAATTTAAGGTGATATAAATATCTAATTATTTAATATCTTTTTGTAACTTTATAAATAAAGTTCAACCAGCTTTTCTACCAACCTAAGTAGAATGTCAGCTTCATTCTTGTTACAAATTTTCATGCATATCAGCACAATTTACAATCATTAGTTCAACTTATCACTTTTCCTAATAAGCATGAGCGCAGACTTGTATATGTTTTGTCTATTATTTTCATAAAAATATAACGAGCAAATTTTCAATTTACTCTCATTTAATTCTAAACTATATAAATATTTTGTCAACAAAAAAATGGTATACATTAGTAATGTTATCAAAGAATAAATTAAGTTTGAAGCGGAATCACGCAGGGAACAGAAAAATACAATTTTTAATTACTAAATAAACTTTAATACTAGATCAAATTCCTCAGAGAGTTCATCAGTTTTCAGCAGTATATATATGCAATAAATTTAATTTCTTGCAATTAATTTTTATAGCAAACTACTCATGATTTAGTATTAAGATTTTCCTTTCAAGATTTTTATTATTCTTTCCACTTGAGGTTTAATATATAATAATTAATAACTGTCAGATACTAAACAAGAATTACTGTTGGATACTAAATAAACTAAAGCTATAAATATATATAAAGAAACTAAAAATATTGTTGGATACTAAACTAACTAAATGTATTGTTGTAAACAAACTAAAAATATTGTTTAACTTGTTATGTTTGTTTTTTTATAAATTTAATTACGTTATAGTAACACAAACATTTTAAAACGTAAATATACATTTTATATATAAAAGATATATTTTTAAGATTGTTATGGATTAGTTCAGGGCAGTTATATTAGAAATGATAACTATGTTGTCTTATTAATCGAAGTATAAAAGTTCATCCTTTATAATACATAAATTTTGTTTTGTCAAATCTTTAACATTTTTTCAAGGCTCGTCATAATATATTGAATGCAAGATATCCAATTCCAGTATCTGATGCAGAAATGTTGGGTGGAATATTAGCGCGCATCGATGAAGGACCATATGATGAAAGCGTTCATAAGCCAGGCTATTTTAAGTATACTTTTCCTTTTTTTAAAAATCCTAATTTTTACTTATTGAAGTTGATTTTTACTTATTTTTATTCATTTTTACTTATTTTTATTCATTTTAACAATGAAGTAGAGTAAAAGCGGGTAGAAATGAAATAAAGAATATGGGATAAATAAAGGAATGAAAGAATATGGGATAAATAAAGGAATGAAAGAATATGGGATAAATAAAGGAATGAAAGAATATGGGATAAATAAAGGAATGAAAGAATATGGGATAAATAAAGGAATGAAAGAATATGGGATAAATAAAGGAATGAAAGAATATGGGATAAATAAAGGAATGAAAGAATATGGGATAAATAAAGGAATGAAAGAATATGGGATAAATAAAGGAATGAAATATTTATGTTTATCCTTTTGCACCAACTTATTTATTGAATAAAAATTTTGTTAATATTTTTTGATCATGTTGTAGATAATCATTTAATCTGAATAAGATGATATAAAATTTTAATACAAAATAAATATTTTTTTTTTAACAGTCAAAATTTTAATCGCTTAATTTTTTTTTTTTTTTAAACTCTTTAAAGTGAAATTAGCTGGCATCGAGCTTAAAACATATACTTGTATAATGTATAACTTTATACGCCGGTCTTTTTTTCAAAATTAAATTTGCTATTTCCTGTAAAAATTTATCAGTTAAAAACAAAAATGGTGAACTGTGTGGTTGAATGAAATACCCCAGTTATTTGATTGGTAAATAGGGCTTTTATTAGTTAATTATGTCTAAACTGACCAATGAATCTTTATTAATTCCTCGTTCAACTATCAAATTGATTATTATCAAATATATTCTAATATAAAATATGCATCAAAAAAACTTGCATGCAAAAAAATACACTGAAGACCAAGTTGCGCTACCACTGGCAAAAATAAAAGGTGGCAAACTTTGACTCAACCAAGCTGCTAATTCATTTAGCATACCAGAAGCTCTATATAGGCATGTCAATGGCAGTGGTTCAAACACAAAATTGCAGTATCATTTTGAATTAACTCTGGTAGATACACTCATCAAATTATCTGATTTAGGCTTTGGTAAAACTTACAATGATGTCATCACTTTAATTACTGACTATTTGCATCACCAAGGTCAATCTTATCTGTTTTCCAACGATACACCAAGGAAAGATTGGTACAAGCTTTTCATAAACCAATGGAGTCATAAGTTAAGTATCAGAGCTGTTGGCAATATTTTATCACTCAGAGGCACTTCTTGCAAGAAATAATATCAAAGTATTTCTACAGACTGCAAAGAGAGTTCTTGCCATGTTGGTATTTATTAGCATGTCAGAAGAGTTTGGCGCAAATTACTTCAACAGTTTTATGCAAAGACAAAGTTCAGCAACTTGTCAAAAGTTTTAGTGAATTGCAAGTTTTTAGCTTTGGTGAAGTTTTTAGATGCAAATCACTGAATTTCAAAATACAAAATAGTTTCTGCTTAACATCAAGAAAATCGATTAATTTAAATTACAATTTGAAAATGTGTTTAAAATACTTTTATTTCAACCTGAGCTTTTGTCATCTCAACAACCAAAATCTATGCTAGTGCCACCACCACCACTAGCTACACCATCTCAGCCACTGCCTTCTGAATTTACCTTAACAACATCTAACATCAGCATACAGTCAACTTTCCTGCATCCAACCTTTAATATAACTCCAGTTATTTAAAAGGAAATTAAGAAAGAGGTTAAAAAATAAATACAATCAGCCCAATCATTTGCCGCAGCTTTGCAGCAAATTTTTTGCACCCAAAATGTTGACACAAAAAAGCAAAAAAATGCCAAAATGCAATAAGGTTTGTCTCAGAAAATATGAAATATTCAAAAATTGAAAGATGCTGACAGCAAAAAAGCAGTATAGCAAGCTAGGAAACAACATAAGCTTGACTTTGACAATGAGCAGCAGATAAATCAATCAACAACAGCGACTCCAACAACAACAACAACAGCAGCAAACCAAGTCAAGTGTAAAAAGCAAACTAAGTCAAATGTAAAAGTCATAATGTTTTGAGCTTCAGCAACTCAAAATAGTGAATGGCATCAGTGCAAAAATTCAAAATTTAAAGTTTTGCTTTGTCAAACATTTTTGACTAAAATAAAAAAGTTAGTTTTTTTTGGTATGCATTTAATATTTTGTTTAATTCAAAAAAATTTAGCCCAAACTATTTCATTTGACCCGCTTTTAATCTATAACTTATAATATTATTATAATATAAGTTGCCAATCAATTTTTTTTTTGCAACATTATAACTTACAATATTTAATCAAACAATTTGCAAAATTTTGGTTTTTAGAAGAAAAAAAATATAAAAATTTTGTTGCTTGATCAAAAATTTAAATTCCTATTAAAAAGCTTAATGTAAAATATCTCTGTGTAAAAATAAGTTTTTTTATGTTTTCAGAAATTTACTATCAAAGTATTTGCCTCAATATGCATTTGGTACTAATAAAATTATCCAGTACTTTCATGTTTCTGCTGAGCACCGTCTTTTTGCCCAATATAAAGAAGTTAGTGATAGATGTCAGGAAACATGTGAAAGAACATTTTTGAACTATTGTCGCAGTTTACCATTTTATGGGTGAGACATTTGTCTTGAAGACATTTTTCTGTGTTGCAACAATTTTAATTATTTACATGAAAAAATGATCAGTAGAGGTTGTAGTAGATTTCCAGTTTGTAGATACACACACAAATATATATATATATATATATATATATATATATATATATATATATATATATATATATATATATATATATATATATATATATATATATATATATATATATATATAAAAATTAGTAGGTTCATCAGGAAAAATGTCTAAACATCAAAAAGTTCAAATTATAGAAAAATTATTTCACAGGAAGTTGGGAATTGTTATAAATCCTGTGAAATAATTGTTAAATAATTGTTATATAATCCTGTGAAATAAATTTTCTATAATTTGAGCTTTTTGATGTTTAGACATTTTTCCTGATGAACCTACTGATGGAGAAACATGCTGTTGAAGAAAAAAAAATAGATAAGTGTTTTTACTAATTTAGTATTGCTCTGTTTTTTAAGAACATTGAGCACTCTATTTGTATAATACACACATATATTTATCAACCCTTGGAATTAGGAAAAATGAGTTCAGCAATAATTTGCTGACTTTTAGAGGTCACCAAAAAAAATTTGATAAAAAGATCTTACCATAAATCATAGAAACAAGGTCAGCAATTTTTTGCCGACTTTTTGCCAAACACTTTTAGGTCGGCATTGCCGAATGCCGACCCTAATTCTGAGGACTGATATATATATATATATATATATATATATATATATATATATATATATATATATATATATATATATATATATATATATATATATATATATATATATATATATATATATATATATATATATATATATATACTGGGCCTATTCTAGGAAAAAAATTGGGCGGCGGTGCCCCTAACCCCCATTCCACATAATATTATTTTAATCAAAAAAAAAAATTTAATTTTGATTATAAAAATATATTTAAGTAAATTAAAGTTAATGCTTATGTTAAACTCAACTGTCTATTTTATTTAAAAATATAACTAAATATTGTTTAATATTTAAAATTTAAATATTAAGTTAAATAATAAATAAGAAAGTTAAATCGCAGCGATTATTTTTTAATAAATGATATATACAGCAATTATTTAAATAAACGATGTTTGGATAAATAATCTTTGCTTTCACAACAAAGTTGTTGATAAAATAATAAACTTTTAATAAATAGCGTAAATAAATTAACGTAATTTTTTAATAACGCAAATAAATTAACGTAATTTTTTTATTTGTTACTAGCTAATTTTTTTAAAATAAAAAATGATTTGTAGTTGCAAATGCACAATTAAAAATTTAAAAATTAACCATTTAAAAATTCAAAAATTTAACATATTTTCATTCAATAATGCAAATGTCGAGAAAAGAAAGAATTTTGATAATATCAAACATTTTGAAAAATGTAATATTAAATTTAATTATTTGATATTAAAAAAAACATTCCCTTAGTAATAATAAAAACAAAATTAAATAATATTTAACTTGTTTTGCAGTAAATAATATTATTGCAGTAATTTAAAAAAGTTAATGTCTTTAAAATATAAAAAGATTTTTATGACGTCAAGTTCACATTAGGCTATTGCGTTAAGCATTTTTTAAATTTAAAACAAGGTCTGATATATATATATATATATATATATATATATATATATATATATATATATATATATATATATATATTATATATATATATATATATATATATATATATATATATATATAAATTAGTAAAAAACACTTATCTAACTTTTTCTTCTACTTGAAGTTTAACAATTGCTGGATCATCAGGAAGAGTATGAACTCTTCCTGAAGATCCAGCAATGGTTAAACATCAAATAGAAGAATAAGTTAGATAAGCGTTTTTTACTAATTTATTATTGCTCTGTTTTTTAAGAACATTGAGCACTCTATTTGTAAAATACACTAACATAATTTACATATATATATATATATATATATATATATATATATATATATATATATATATATATATATATATATATATATATATATATATATATATATATATATATGTATATATATATATATATATATATATATATATATATATATATATATATATATATATATATATATATATATATATATATATGTATATATATATTTTTTTATATATATATACATATATATATATATATATATATATATATATATATATATATATATATATATATATATATATATATATATATATATATATATATATATATATATATATATATATATATAAAATCTGTATTATAGCCTGCTGCCACAAAGGAATGCTGCTACATTGACTGAGAGTTTAGAATGGGGTTTTCCTTCTTTTTCTGAAAAAGCTGTGTAGAATAAATCAAGCAGAAAAAGTTAACTTTATTTAAAAGTAGTTTAGTTAACATTTTAAATCAGCTAAAATTTGGTTATTCGCGGTTTAGATTTGTAAGTTTTAAGAATGTATACATTTAAAATCAGATTATCAATTTAAATGTATACATTTAAAATCAGATACTTTATGTATGTTAAACTTGTTGTAACTATCAAAATATTGCTGTATCAACAGTTTTCTCCAAATGGTCATTCACACAAAGTTAAAAATGCTATTAGCATATTTTTTAAACACTCAGTACAAATATTGAGTATGCTAGTACTGTGGTGAAAATAAAAGCCTTTTTTTTATCCTTTCTTCTGTTAAATGGCTAAGCATAACAAAACATTAACATTCAGCTTAACATAACATTAAATTCATCTACCAAAGGTGCTAAGCTTATTAGATCTTTTTCAGTATTAGCATATTTTTCTACCTCTTTATTGATGTCTAACTTGGCTTTTTTACATCTTTAAAATAGTCAGCCAGATTTACTTCAATGTTTTTTTGTTTTTGTTTTTTTGTTATTCACCTCCTCAAGGCCGAGAAGGCCACTACAGATGAGGAGGCTACTTAATAGTGGTTATAACCGTCTCTCAACTCTATAACTTCGAAACACGAACCTCGACAAACAAGGCCGCTGCACGGAGAAACAAGTTAAGCGCGGTACTACCAGCGGCGTGGTGGGGATCAAACTCGGAACCTCTCGCTTATGAAGCGAGCGCTTTACCACTACACCACTTCCGCATTGATCTAAAATCAACAGCACACTGCTTGATCTAAAATCGCACACCGCATTGATCTTAATTCAACACATTGATCTAAAATCAACAGCACACCGCTTGATCTAAAATCACACATCGCATTGATCAGCACACCGCATTGATCTAAAATCAACCACCACATCACTTATGAAGCGAGCGCTTTACCACTACACCACTTCCGTATAGATCTAAAATCAACAGCTGCTTCAGTTTGAATGACACTTGTTACTTTCTGCATTATACTGTAGATTTCCCTAATTCTGAACAGCTTTAGTTCACTTATTGTTACATTGTTTATTTTTTTGGGATTTTTAAAAGGAAACTTATTAATAAATTGGAAAACAAGGGTAATAAGAATATAAAAAAATATTTTTAAAATATGTATTGATACCATGAAGTTATTTAATTTTAAGTAAAACACTTTTTAAAACCCTAAAAAACCAATAATATAAAACCAACTTAAAAAAGGCAAATTGATTTGCATACTGTTCATTGTAGAATTGATGGTGATTATTTATCTGAAGAAAAAAAAGTCAAAAATTAGCAATACTTTGTAAGATATTTAAAAAACAGTACTTTTCTGCATAATTTAAATATTTCCTAAATTCCGAACAGATTTTGAAATGCATTTTATTTTTTGTAAAAGTTGATGTTTTTACATGCAAGTAATTAACAACGATTTAAAAAAACTAAAAAATGCTTTTAACTTTTTTAATGAATTTTTAAATGTCTTGTTTATCTTAACGTTTGTTTATAAAAAAATGTCAAAAATTAAAAAAAAATGAAGATCACGAAAGAAAAATTAAACTTTGTATTAAGGCTATCAATAATAAGATGTCATATTCAGAAGCCACTTTTTGGTATAACATTCCTAAAACAACTATTTTTTGCAGATTAAAAGGAATAAATAAAGCTGGTGTTGTTGGTAGACCAAGAGCAATAAGCAAAGTAACAGAGGCTTATAGTTGAACTTGTACAGTTTATGAGTGAGTATTGCTCAAAAAACTAGATAGCATAGAAAATGCCTTTAAACAAGCATCTTTTGATATTAATAAATTAGTGCTATGTGTGCTTAGAGATAGATTAAAGCCTCTTTTCGATAGTAAAGAAAAGGGAACAATAATTAAAAAATGTCAGTCTCAGAAATATAACGAAACAACAAAAATGTCTACTAGTCAGATTGTTGAGTGTCTTCCTGTTGTCAGCTGTAATCCCTACCATATCAATCATCTTTGTATTTTCTGCAGAAGCCTTTGGAATGAAGCTACAAGCAGCAAATAGGTTGTATGTGAAAAGTGTTCTAACTGGTCGTGTATTCCTTGTATTATCAATTATAATGAAACAATTGAATTGGCATGCAAGGAGTGTAAATAACTTTTATTAGTTTTAATTTTTGTAGCCTGATGTTTTAGAACATTATTTTTTGAATATTACAACTTTTTCATTAAAATTTTTTAAAAATTATCAAATCTGTACAGTACAGCAAGGGTTGCTACCTCCAAATGAATTAGTATTCATTTGGAGATGGCAACCATAGTTGTACTGTACAGATTTTATAATTTACAGATAATAGACTAATACAGATATATTTGTCTGCAATACTATTTAATAAAAAAAAAAAACTAACTGTGATACTATTTAATGACAAAGAATAATGGCGTGGTTATAATAATGGAGGGTTATAATAATGGAGGGTTATAAAATAATAATTTTCAGGGAGCAAAATGAAGGGGTTACTAAACAATGTTTCAGTTCTTGAATTACTGGCATTTAAAAATACAACTGTGTAAGAGATAAAAAAAAACTGCATTGCTAAATGGTAAGAAAGCACTACATATCCCTATTTGATTAATGGGGGAGCATTTACTAAGGCTGCAACCAACCTGATACTAATAACTGAGACTTCTGCTGGTTAACAGTGGTTAACTGACAGAAACAGACATTGACAGAAAAGGTTTCTTTTTTTAGCAGGATATAATAAATAGATAATGCACACTCTGTACTAACACAATGCCCTTACATTACACCCTTACATTAAAATATACCTTTACGTTAAAATATAAAACTAATTTTAAATTTTAGAAATCTTTTAACTTAACTCTAAGCTACATGTCTATGCTAGTATAAATTATTTACTATTTTAAATTAAATGCTATTTTTTAGGATTTAATATGTCCGTTTGGAATTGAAAACAGATGTTCCTAATTCGGAACTGTAGTCACATTGGGTGACTGTGACTGCATACCACTATATATATATATATATATATATATATATATATATATATATATATATATATATATATATATATATATATATATATATATATATATATATATATATATATATATATATATATATATATATATATATATATTATTTTTATGAATTTAAATAAAATTGCTTTGTTGCTCATTCACTTTGAACTATTATTTAAAAGTTGTTGAAGTTAACAACTTTTTCAGCTGATTTTTACTTAAAAAGAACAAATTAGTTTGATTTTTGTAAACTTGTTTTGTTGTTTTGTTGCTCACTTTGAGTTTTTTCATAATTATTTTTTCATAGTCATACTTCGATATACTTTTAAAAATATATATTTTAATTAAAGATTTAGTTATTTAATAAATTCAAATGTTTAATACACACATTTATGTTATGTACAGTTAGTTCTTTTATACTATTTATATTTTTAAATCATTATTAAATACTGTTTAACAATAAACGCTAAACAGTAAGTTTAAGCATTCTTTGAATTTATTTAAAAGAGCAAATTTAGTTTAAAAACTGAAACGAAATAAAATTTTTTTAGAAAAGCGATAATAGCAAAGCTGATAATGATAGACTATAAAAAATATGTATTTGTAAAACAAGTGCTTAAAGCAAGTGAGAAGTTAAGTTATTCATGCCAAAGTGTGCTTATCTAAAATGAGAAGAGCAAATATTATCAATAGTTTTTAATAATTATTTTGGTTTGCAAAAATATTTTATAGTTAACCCACAGCATTATATTCAAAAATGTCCAACTCCACTGCGAGTCAGACAAACAGTCTGACTCGCAGTGGAGTGCTGCTACATCGACTGGGGGTTTGGGATGGGGCAGCAATCTTTTTATTTAATATTCTTCGTTTTCTTCTTTTTTTTAAAAGCCATGTCGATTTAGATAAGCAAAAAAAGTGAGCAAATGCTCACATAAATATATATATATATATATATATATATATATATATATATATATATATATATATATATATATATATATATATATATATATGTTTGTATCTGTGTGTGTGTGTGTATATATGTGTGTGTGTGTATATATGTATATATATATATATATATATATATATATATATATATATATATATATATATATAAACACACACACACACACACATATACACACACATCGGTCAATCAATCCTCTCATAGAAATGTAAAGGAATAAATTTTGACAAATTTCTAGAGTTAGGCACTTTAAAAATAACAAAGACATAAATTATCATTCTGATAGACTGTTCAAAGATTGTCCTCAGTGAGGACAATCGTATTTTAGAGTTTACAATGCTGGAATAATAATAAAGTGCGGTGTACTCATACAAATGTTAGCAGAAAGCGATACAGGATTTAATTGCAATTTTAAAATTTATGTGATTCAAGGATTGCGATTGATTGAAACTATACACACAATAGTTTCTCCAATTACTGACCTGAATTATGCACTGACTTATGCAAACTTATGCTTAGATGTTTATCAGTGCCTAAAATGAAAATTTTGAAAAGAGGTGAGGCAATCTTTTTACAAAAAATAACACATTCTTACAAGTTTGGAAATCCAAAATATCAGTTAGCCTCATATCATATTAAAGCATCTTGCACAAAACTGTAAAGTGGACAAAATGCTTATCCTTGTATGGGATAAATTGTGCACTTTTTAATTCATACGTCAAATACAGTTCCACAAAGATGAAAAAATTAAATATAAATTTTTTTTACATGATATCCCATTGGAATGAGTAAACCAGCATGGAAAATTAGAAGTCAAAGGCGAGCGGCCGATTTGACCAACTAACACATGGATTTGAAAGTCAATTTTTTTGAACAGTCAAATTTTTTGTATTTTTCTTTGATATATTTTCATCTTAATAACAGTTCTTCATAAATGATACTTTAAAGGGTAAACAGGTTCCATCTGTTGACCAGCCTCGCACCCCTTCTTCATCTATTAGGCTGGCACAGATGTATGTTTAATAGATTGTTTCCAGTTTAGGATGTTGAATGCTGGATCTTCTTGACTCATGAATGCATGAGTTTTGCTTGTGTCTCTGTTTTTATGATTAGGCAACTCATTCTATTATCTCCTAATGAAGGTACAGCTCTAAAACTCAGTTTTATGTTTCTAGGGCTGGCTGGTAGTTAGGTTTCCTGAACTCTAGGGTAGCTCTCAGAGAGGCTGATTCCATCAATAGCTGAAAAAATCAAGGTATTAACAATACTATGTTGTGCATGGATGGTGTCCCTGTTCGTACTTTGGTATGCATTGTCCAGGCCACATTTTGAGCCCTTTGTTATGGCTTAGGGTTTATTAATAGTAATGAGACAATTGCTTAGACTATTAAATAGTGCACTGAGTACTATCTATGCTTTGAGTGAAGTTCTTTGACAAATTTAAAAATTGGCTAAAGTACTAAAAACTATAAAACACAAAAAACCATCATCACCAAGTTCTCTAAACCTACCATTCACTAATATCACAAATATTAGTGAATGATAGGTCTTCAAAGTAACTTTTCTTCTGTTGAGTCTTACCTCTTGCTTCACCAGACCTACTTGCTCTTTGTGAGACTAATTTTAGTTCAGCTGTCTCATCTTGTGATCTTGGTGTTGATGGTTACCTTCGTTTAATTCATAAAAACTCTTATAGTCACATGCTTGACCTGGGCATTTACATTCATTAGAATTCACCCATTTTTTGGGAAACTAGGTTTGAATCCACAGACTATTCTTTTATGTGCTTTTATTTAGCACCACTTCACTCTATCTCCTTTCTCTTTGTTCTATATCGTTCTCCTTCATCTCAAGACTGCTTTCTTTTCGATGTTGTTTCTAATCAACTTGACCAAGCCCTCTATCTTTATCCATCAGCCAATATCATTGTTGTTGGTGACTTTAATGCTTATCACACTGAATGGCTTGACTCTAGCGTCAGTGACTCTGCAGATGTTAAGGCCCACAACTGTTGCGTTTCTCAATCGCCAACTCAAAAAGTCAACTTTCTAACTCATTTTCCGGTCAACCCAAATCATTTACCTTTTCTACTCAACTTATGTCGTGTTTCTGATCCTAGTCAGTGCTTAGTTTCTCCACATTCACCCTTAGGTGCTTCTGATCACAGTTTGATCTATCTAAAACTATTATCTCGTTCTTCTACATTATCAGAATCCCCCTATCATCTTACCTCTTACAACTACCTTAAAGCTGACTGGGACTCTTTCCGTTATTTTCTTCGTGATGGCCCTTGGGTAGAAATCTTTCGTCTTCCTGTCAACAAATGTGCTTCTTACATAACTTTGTGGATTCAGGCTGGCATGGAACCTTTTATTCCCTCTTGACAGTTCCAGGTCAAGCCTCACTCTTCCCATGGTTTTCCTCACATTGTGCTGCTGCAGTTTCCAATCGAAACTGTTACTTCCATATCTATCAGCAAAACAATTCTTCAGAAAACAGATGTTTGTTTACTATTGCTAGAAATCATTATAAAAAAGTTTTGTCTAATGCCAAAGCCCGCTATTCTCAGATAATGAAATCTTGTATTTCATCACAAAAATAAGGCTCACATGACTTCTGGAGAATCTTTGACAGTATTAATAATAAGAGCAAATTGGTTATTCCACCTCTCTTGTATGGTTCAGACATTGTCACCTCAAAGACAAAGCTGAGTTGTTTGCTAAAAGATTTTCATCAATATCATCTCTTGATTCCACTAGTTGCATACTACCTGATATAGCCGTCAAACAGGTTGATCCATTGCTTGACATTCGTATCACTCCAGCTTCTGTATCTAAAGTGATTTCCTGTTTAGACACTTCTACAGCTTGTGGCCCAGACAACATACCTGTTATTGTCTTGCAGAAGTATTCTCCAGAGCTGTCGTCTATACTTTCAAAACTATTCAACAAGTGCTTATCAGAGTCTTGTTGTCCAGCCTGCTGGAAAGTGGCATCTATTATCCCTATCTTTAAAAATTCTGGAGAGCGATCTGATATGTCTAATTACTGTCCCATTAATCTTCTCCTGTTCATCAGCAAGGTTTTAGAGTTTTAAATTAACAAACACTTGACCTCTCATCTTGGATCTAATAACTTACTTTCTTATCATCAATTTGGATTTCGATCTTCTCATTTTACAGTTAATTTGCTAACAGTAATAACTGTTAGGTTTTATCATGCATTAGACAGATGTAAACAGGTTAAGGCTATCGCTCTTGGCAT
The DNA here is from genome assembly GCF_038396675.1 of Hydra vulgaris. Taxonomy (NCBI): domain Eukaryota; kingdom Metazoa; phylum Cnidaria; class Hydrozoa; order Anthoathecata; family Hydridae; genus Hydra; species Hydra vulgaris. Next base: position 30,381,130 of record NC_088928.1, on the reverse strand, counting down.
TTCAAAAGCTTTTGATAAAGTTTGGCATGCTGGTCTTCTCCATAAGCTTTCTTCTTACGGTGTGTCAGGTAGCATCTTTAAGATTATTGAATCCTTCCTTTCCAATCTTAGTATTTAAGTTGTCTTCAATGGACAGCACTCTTTTTCATATCCTGTCACTTCAGGGGTTTCTCAAGGTTCTCTCCTTGGTCCTACGCTTTTTATAATTTACGTTAACGATCTTCTGGATATTCTTACATCTAAAGTGGCATTGTTCGCTGAATATACTACCATTTATTCTTGTCATGATAAAAAGCCAACACTCTCTGATTGCTTGGAGGAGGCATTTGAGCTTGAAAATGGATTTCACTTCTGCTACAGCATGGGACTCAGTGGCTGGTGAACTTATATTCAGATAAAACTCAATTTTTTCTACCTTTTATCTTCTAGGATTAACTCTTACTTCTGATTTGTCTTGGAAACCATATATTAAATCCATTACAAAATTAGCATCTGCTAAGGTTGCATCTCTTTATCGAGCTCGACACTCTCTTACTCCGGATTCTATTCTTTATCTCTATAAATCTCAAATCTGTTGTTGTATGGAATACTGTTGCCATATCTGGGGTAGATCTTCTAATGATGCTCTTTCTCTTTTAGACAAGATGCAAAAACGCATTGTAAACATAGTTAAACCTGCTCTTGCAGCCAACCTCCAAGCATTATCACATCATCTCAAATGTTGCTTCCCTTTCCCTTTTCTTCAAAAACTGTAATAGGCACTGCTCTGAAGAGCATGCATCTCTTGAATTATCTACTAAAATTCATTCTCGTATTACTTGTCATTTAATTAAGTCTCATCCTTTCTCTGTGACTGTTCCTGTAAGTGCTCCAAAAACTCTTGTTCGTCTAGTTTTTTTCCTCGAACATCATTTCTTTAGAACTCATGTCCTTCATCTTGCTTTCCTAATTATATAATTTGCAATCTTTTAAGTTGTCTGTCAATTGCTATTTTGCTCTGCAAACTTTATCTTTTCTCTTTCAGTAACTTTCAACTCTAATAGTGGTTGCTTGCTGAAAGCAAAGATGGTCTTGTTGGAAGCAAAGATGTTGAAAAAAAATATATATATTATACACAAAAAATTAACTGAATTTTTTAAAATTAACGGATGTGTATTCTTTTTAAAATAATAATTTTAAATAAAATTAAAGCAATTCTAAAATTTAAATTAGCAAATAACTAATTTTCAAATAATGCTTCCCGCTAATGTTATAATTCAAAATAACTTTGGCATGCACAGATTATTTATTCAATTAAAAAAAGGAAATTTGATAACATAAGTATTTTAATTAAAAAGTTTTTTTTAATATCAAAAGAAGTTTTATTTTTATATTTATGTTATATAAAAATATTTTTAAATAATTTAAATTTAGTTAGAAAATTTAAATTTAAAAGCATATATGAAATGCTACTGAAAAATGAAAGTGTTGTTTGTCCTTTTTTATTCACCTCCTAAGATGGATTGATGTTTTATAATTCTATTACAATTCAATGGTAGAAAGAAAAAAAATGTGCTAACGTGCAATTGATAATTTTAAATTAACTTCGAGATAAAAAAAGATGAAATAAAAGCTATAAAATAAAATTAGGAAGAGAAAATTTTCAGAATAGAAAATGATCTTAGTTAAATACAAATATTTATAATAATAATTTTATATTTCCAATTTTAGTAAGTAGAGATATAAAATAATTTTTTATCTCATTGCTCATTAAAATCATTTTAAAAAAACTGCTAATGTTAATTAGTTATTATTAAAGTTATTAACAAGTGAGCAAGCTTTGCTCTAGAATGTAGCTGATTGATTAAAAAATCTTTCTTTTATCTAATCAATGACACTCCAATTGTTTTAAAAAAACCAGTTAAATAAAAATAACTTTATCAGGTAAAAGCATATATATATATATATATATATATATATATATATATATATATATATATATATATATATATATATATATATATATATATATATATATATAGAGAGAGAGAGAGAGAGAGAGGAGAGAGAGAGAGAGAGAGAGGAGAGAGAGGAGGAGAGAGAGAGAGAGAGAGAGAGAGAGAGAGAGAGAGAGAAAGAAAGATATATATATATATATATATATATATTTGTGTATGTATAGATATATAGATATATATATATATATAGATATATATATATATATAGATATATATAGATATATATAGATATATATAGATATATATAGATATATATAGATATATATATATATATATATATATATATATATATATATATATATATATATATATATATATATATATATAGAGAGAGAGAGAGAGAGAGAGAGAGAGAGAGATATGCAGTAGCGTGCAAAATTTAGAAATGCTAACAGTTTTTATCATAACTTTTTAAAGACTCAAATGAAAAATTCACTAATTGTGCTTTATATTATTTCAATTCAAAGTAAATATAAAAAAAATTAAATTAAGTATAGTTTTTTAATTAAAATTTAATTGTTTTTTGACTCCACAAAGGTTTAGAAACTGTATCATCCCCAGCAATTAAATTAATGTATCATCCCCAGCAATTAAATCATTTTTTTGTAAATAAAAGCAAAGTTAAAAGCCAAAATATTTGTGAAATTCACCTTTTTTAAGCGCCGATACAACTAAATGTCAATTAAATAATTAAATAAAATAAAAATAGCCTCTGTCCTGTTAAAAAACCACTGATATCTGCAAGAAATTTCAAAATAAAATTTGCAATAAATCTTCTTAGTTGGACAGTTAATGACTGGTCAAAAGTCCATTTCTCTGATGAATCAAAGTTTATACTATTTAGTAGTGGCGGATTCAGGCATGTCAGACGTCTAATTGAAGACAGAAATCCAATCAAATCATTCCAAAATATTGGCAAAACATTACCTGCTGCTAGACATGCTTAAAGAAATGTTATGGTTTGGGGGTGTTGTAGCTGTTACAATGAGTGTCCCATTCATCGCATAGGAGGTATTATAGACCAGAAAGTTTATTTAAACATTATGAAGAATGTTATGCTGCCACATTCAAATTATAAAATGACTTGCAAATAGATCTTACAAAAAGATTCCAAGCTTTGTGTGAGATCTAATAAAGAATATCAACAAAAACCTTGCTTTGATTTAAAAATCTTGGTATAATTGGATTTGATTCCTTGTCTCTGTAATGCTGTTTTAAAGGCAAATTAATATGCCATTAAATACTATCTTATTTAAACAATTTTATTGAAAAATTTTATTTTTGTAAGTTTTAATTAATTTCAACTTTTTTTAAATAAATATTAATCAAAGTTCAGTTGTTTCAAAACTTTTGCATGAAAGCTTTTTAAATTTTACAAATTTTTTGGTTTATATTTTGAAATGAAATTAAGTAAAGCACATTTGGTAAAATTTTCAGCTTATTTGAGAAAGTTTGTAGAAAGTAATGCATTAAAAACTGAAAAAAGTTTGCGTTTCTAAAATTTTGCGACTGTATATTGATTTACTTTAAATAGAATAAAAATATCTTTAAAACCAATAAAAAATACGCAAATATCAAAACATTATATTTTTAATGAACACAATTAAATTTCATTTTAAAATAATAATTGTTCTTAAGTAATATGAAATAGTAATTTCATTTTGAAAGCATAAATTAGCAATAACTCCGAAACACAAACCTTGACAAACAAGGCCACTGTGCAAAGAAGCAAGTTGAGCGCGGTACTACCAGGGACATGGTGGGGATCGAACTTGGAACCACTTTTTTGTAAAATATATTCACAAAACTCTTAGTTTTTCAATTATTTATTGAAATTTCTTTTTTAGTATCTAATTAGTTACTAACTACTTTTTTATTTTAAATAAATTTCTCTTTAGATGTGCATTCTTTAAAGGATTAATTAGTATGGACGATAAGACTTTATGGAGGAGTCCTGAAAAAAATATAAAAATTGGAATAAATCGACTTGGTTTAAGCTTGTTTAAGTCATCTAAAGATGTAAGTAACATAAATTTAAATTTGTTGATTCAGAAATTAGAAATTTATATTAAATATTTAATGCAATAAAAAGTTTATAAAATTTTAATGAAGTAGTGATGACACCAGGCACTACTATGCTGACAACTTAAAGACATTGTTTCCATTATTTGTTCTTTTTCCATCTATGTGATCTTTAAAGGCATTTACAGAGACTGTAGGCTGCATTTGATAGAATTCCATTCAATGCATTTACCAGGTGGTTAGTGAAGAAATGCTTCCTCTCTTTGCAATTTTTGACTTCTTGCTTAGTTAATCATCAGTTGTACCCTCATAGGCAGTATTTCAATATTGATGGGGCATACACCTGTGGTACAGCAAATTTTATTTTTTTCGATATCATGAACAATTTTAAATTGCTGAATTAAATCACCTCAATGTTTTATTTCTTCAAGGTTTGTGAGTAAGGATTAGAGATGTGTCGGAAACAGTTTGTGTCGAGTCCCTAATTATGGGTACTTGGAAGAAAAAACTGTGTCCTAGTTCGTGTACCTGGCACTGATTCCATATTGAAATGGTGGAATAAAAGCTTGAGAAATCCCTTGCGTTGAATTATTTTTTTCACAAAATAACACTGATTAATTTGCACTAATTAAGTTTGCCTAAATATATCAAGTTTGTTAATATTAAGTAATAAATAATAGGTTGTTAATATTTGGAATAAAGGGTCGTCCATAAAGTATGTATGCTTTTATTTTGACCTTCCCCCTCCCCCACATTTTGGTATACACTTTTTCAAGTACCCTCCGCCTTCCTAAAAGTACCTACGCTTTTAACCAACCTATAAAAGTACCTAAGCTTTTAACCAACCTATAAAAGTACCTAAGCTTTTAACTAACCTATCCAACATTTTATGACCCCTGCCCCCCATCTCGTATACACCATTTGCAGACTCCCCGTCCTGCATCCGAGCTTACTTACTTTATGGACGATCCCTAACTTGCCGTCTTACGTTGTTAAGACCCTAAATCATCAAGAGAGCTTTAAAATTTAAATTAACTCTATCAACTTAAAAAAATACTGCTCTAGCTTACTAATTTTCGTTTTATAATTGCGGTATTATATAATTTATATTCTTTTGTAATTTTTTGCTAAATAATTGCTTATATATATTATTATAAGCTAAGGAGCGACAGAGAATTGCAAAAAAAAAAAAAAAGAGTAGACCTTCTTGACTGTAGTGTAAATAAAATGAAAATAAAATTTTTCAAGTGAGACACGCTTATATTGAGTAAGTAGGGCTTTGTGGTTATTGACTCCATAACACTCTTAGTCATATCAAGAAGTTTGGTTGAAGTTAAAACTAAAAGCAATCCTGTTAATAATATTTTGACACAATTCAAAGTACCACTTAAAAATATAGTTACAGCTGTTGCTGTAAATTACCTTAGGTTATTTACAGCAACAGCTGTAATGTTTATTAAAAAGTTCTTTTAAGGTACCAGGTGCCAGATACCCTGCACATCACTATCAAGGATACGAAGCCTCTCCTTGTATGACTTATGCTTTATTTTTGTGTTTTTGTTGCTCTTTGTTGAAAACACTCTAGCATACATATATCTCGTTGTACAATAAATGTAAAACTTGTTGTATCAGTTTATGGTGAAAAAATTTTTTTTTTGAGAAATATAAAATTTTTCATTTAAAAAAAAACAAAAACTGGGAAATAGCAATTAACTAAAAAAGAATTACTTTCAGGGCTCACATATATGCTGAAGAAAGAATTATTCAACTTCCAGAACTTATCTTCATCCCTCACAAACTTTTCATTGATATCATCTCTTGATTCTATTAGTTGTGTTCTACCTGTTATAGCCAACAAACAGGTTGATCCATTGCTCGACATTCGTATCACTCCAACTTCTGTATCTAAAGTGGTTTTCGTCTTAGCCTCTTCTATAGCTTGTGGTCCAAACAATATATCTGTTATAGTCTTGCAGAAGTGTTCTCTGGAGCTGCCGTCTATACTTTCAAAACTATTTAACAAGTGCATATTATTGTTTTGTTTTCTAGCCTGCTGGAAAGCAGCATGTCTTAGTCTTTTTCCTATCATAAACACGGTTTTTGAGTCTTTAATTAACAAACACTTAACCTCTCATCTTGAATCTAATAACTTACTTTCTGATCATCAATTTGGATTTCGATCTTCTCGTTCTACAGTTGATTTGCTAACAGTAATAACTAATAGGTTTTATCATGCATTAGATAGATGTAGACAGGTTAAGGCTATCGCTCTTGACATTTCTAAAGCTTTTGATAAAGTTTGGCATGTTGGTCTTCTCCATAAGCTTTCTTCTTACGGTGTGTCAGGTAGCACCTTTAAGATTATTGAATCCTTTCTTTCCATTCGTAGTATTAAAGTTTCTTTAACAGACAGTACTCTTCTTCATATCCTGTCACTTCAGGGGTTCCTCAAGGTTCTCTCCTTAGTCAACATTTTCTGATTGTTTGGAGGGGGCATTTGAGCTTGAAACAAATCTCACTTCTGCTTCAGCATGGGGCTCACAGTGGCGGGTGAACTCAATTTTTTCAAATTGTAGATGCAATTAACATTTGGAAGGAGTCAACATAAAGATAAGTATTTTTATAGAGACACAATTTCAAGCCTCTCTCTAAAGACACCATCTATAGATTATAGATAATCAAATGCACAAATTAGTCACCACAGGTCAAAAGCTTTCACTCTTGCCTTGAAAATGTAAGACCCTTTACTGGTGTTAAGTGATGTGCTCTGAAGTGATATTTTAGCAAGTGCTGTCCGATGTGCATAGTGGAGTTACCAAATGAAAATATGTATCAGTGTCTGGCATGGTCATTTGGTTTAAAATGCCTTAATCGCATCCAGCGATAGCTAATATATGTTTTGTTGTTGTGATGTATATTAGAAGAAGTTGTGGCTAACCAGTCACAAAGAAAATAATTTATATAGCTTCTGGGACACAAAAATCACATACAGGTGACCCATGGAGCCGTCTCATTAGATAGACATTGAAATGGTGATTTTAAGGACATATTTTAGATTGTGGAGTCCTAAGGTGAGAACATAAAAGTATAGATATCCAGAGGAGTAGTGAGACTCATTTTAAGCAGGCTTGGACAGGAATGGCCTACGATCGCACGCTGTAACTGACCACGCTTATCATATTTTTTCTTTACAATTTGACCACAATGGTTTTGATGTTTTAACAATTTAAATGCTATAAAAAAGGTGTTATGTTATAAATAACTTTTAATCGTTGATCTTTTCTTAAGTTTTTATTCTACGTAAAGGGTTTAAATAAAATAAAAAAGTGTTTATAGTGGTTGTTTACAATAAACGTATTTTGTGTAAATTAACAAATCTTATATTTAAATTTTTTTTATGTACGCATGTTTTAAGATAAATTTGAATTATAATAATTTGTTTAAAACTATTTTTCCACGTGTTTCTAAAAATCTTTTAAAAGATAATTTTCTAATTTACTTTAATTTTAAAAAAGAATTGAATTAAATCTTCCGTTGCAATGGAATGATTTAATTGCTTTGTTTGTTTGTTTTGTTTTTATTTCTACAAAGAATTGTTCAAAACTTTTTTAACTTGACTAACTAATCAGAGCATGAAATGTTTAAAAATAACTATTTTAAATAGACACTGCTTGATTCTAAGGGTTTTAGGTTAAATTTCAAAAGACATGAGGTTTTTCTTCAGATTCTATTAATATGTATATGTAAGAGTTGGAATGTGTTGATAATAAAATCGAAAGCGTTCCTTCTTAGTCCAAAATTGATATTTTTCGAAATCCAGAAAATAGTGCTTAAAAAACATTATTATTATTTTAGCTCTCATTAAAAAATCATAGAAACCCTCATGACCATTATCTTTGTCTTCAAAATGTGGTTAATTTTATATATAATAATACCTTTAATGATTTGATGACTTTACGGCTTACGTGCTACTAGAATTACTATTTTTGGGTCTGTTATATACATTACAGGTTTCAAAGCAAAATAAAATTAATAAAAAACTTTTTTTTTTTAAATTAAACAATAAGACCATATATATTATATAAATAAGTTGAAAAATTTGAATTTATTTAGTTTAATAAGCGAATTTAATTAGTTTAATAAGCGAGAGGTTTGAGTTTGATCCCCACCACGTCCCTGGTAGTACCGGGCTCAACTTGTTTACCGTGTAGCGGCTTGTTTGTCAAGGTTTGTGTTTTGGAGTTATAGAGTTGAGAAAGGCTTATAGCCATAATTAAGTAGCCTCTTCGTCTGTAGTGGCCTTCTCGGAAGAGGGATGGTGTCAATAATAAATTTTCTAGGATCTTCCTCAAGCAAACATGGGTTAATAACATTATTGAATAATTGCATAGTCATATAAGGATATCCTGCATATAGGTACAGATAGTAATCTGAACTTAAGGAGGCAAAAGTTCTCAAGTCACCTAATGAGCTTATTGTACCAGTACAGTAACAACAAGCATGTTTTCCACCATGACTCTATAATAAATTCTTTTATTATTCTAAGATTTAATGCTTTAATAGCTACTTGTAAAAATTAATAAAATTAAGCAAAATCTCTTACTGATGTTCCAAGAAGTACATTTATGAACTTTAAGTCAGAAGCTAAAAAAATTTGAGCTGATTTAGATTAACTAATTTAGTAAGCATTCCAAGATTGTGGTTATTCTCCTTGATGTTACGTACTGAAGCCAGAATTATCACGTTAACTCCTAAGTCTTTCTATTTTGCTCCTCTAACTTTGTTTCATCGAAAATATTCATTATAATCTGAAAATTAATCACAATTGAATAATAATTCTAATTTTATTTCATTTATTTGAGTAATATAAAGTAGGTTAAGTTACTAAACCTTGAGTGAACCCTGTCCTCCATCAATTCAAACTCTAACAATGGCTTTTGTAGGATCTAATCCACGTAGAGAGCAGATTTCTTGAACAAGTCTAGTGAGATCTTCAATGTATACAACATCTTTCAACACTGAGTTTTCAAGTTCATCTTCCTTTCTATTTAAAAAAACAGTTTTTTTGTAACTGTAAAACTTGTCTAGAGCATGAGACCGCTTCATAACCGTAGCAATTGAATTCTTTTCAACACCTAATTGTAAAATGCTATACTGTAAACAATGTGAGATATATTAAATATTATAGATTTTTTGAAGAAAAAAATAATAATGCACTGTCGTTTAAATTATGTTATAAAATATTTAGACACCTAAACGACCAAGATCTTTTCAAAAATCTCTAAGAATATTACGAACAACATTTTCAGGTAGATCATGATTTTTCTTACTATCAAATATTGTAGACACTACTTTTTTTGTTTGGAGCTTTGGTTTTAATACTACAGGTAGGAGTGATCCTCCTAAAATTATAATAAAATATTGCAGAAAGTCATTTTAAATAAATAAGAAAATAAATAAAAATCTACCAGTGGATAATTGTAACGAATTTTCATCCTTAACTAGAAACTTTAAAACAGTTTAGGTTATTTGCTCTGACATCTTTTCATCCTTGGAAAGAATAAAATTCTTAGCATTTTGAACAGCTGATGTTCTCGTGCCTGGGTGCCTAATGCCCTTTCTAACTAATTGAAAACTATCTGTCCAGAATGAATTTAATCTTGCAATGCAGAGATTTTGATTTGACTCAATGGTATAACTTCTTAAGCTAAAAATCTTGTGGCTGCGCTTGTCTAATACCTTACAACAAATTGGACATAAGCATTCATCCTCAGTTGGAGCAACTCTTGCTACTTGTATAAGTAACTCTTCCACCTTCCCTCTTCTATCATTTTTACAGGCTTCCCTTGCTGTGAACGAGATTGTTTGCATTTTTAGTGAAATATTTTAGAAAAAATTTGATAAGTACAATAAAATATTTGTAAAATAACCTTTTTGGCATGAGAGCATTTTTGCAACGACAACAAAGTCCAGTGGGAAATGCATTTATATCAAAACTGAATCCTCCGTGTACATAGTCTTAAACTAGTGTCACCAATGATGGCATACTGCGAAGAAAGTAGTTGTCTGTTTTGTTACAGCAACAAAAACAAACTGAATCTCTGGACTCATGATTTTTTTCTTTAAAAGATGAGCCATTTGATATGTAATATTTATCTATTTTTATTGTTGTTTAAAATAAATGCTAATTAATTAAAAATGTTATAAAGAGTAGTTACAACTTTTACAAAATAAAATTTTTTACAATATTTCTAAACAAGTCGTCAACCGCTTCAAGATTTTTATTAGTGAAACATTTAAAGGTATTGTTATATGTTAAGTTAACCACATTTTGAAGACAAAAAAAAGGGAATGTTACGTGGCTTTTTATGACTTTTGTAATGAAAGTAAGCTTAAATAATAAAATTAATATTGTTTTTTAAGCACTACTTTCTGGATTTCAGAAAATATCAATTTTGGACTAAGAAGGAACGCTTTCGATTTTATTTTCAACACGTTCCAACTCTTACATATACATATTAATAGAATCTGAATCTGTCTTTTGAAATTCAACCTTAAACCCCTAGAATCAAGCAGTGTAGACTATGATATTTTTTTTAACATTTTTTTTTTTTTTTACAACTTTTTGGAAAAAATGTTTATTCAATTTAAAAATAATATACATAGCACTTTTTAGTAATTTGAATAAAATTTGTTCACTCATTAAACAATCATTAGAAGTAATTTGTAAAAGCGTTTTGTGTAACTTTAATAAAACGTTTCGAAAGATAAATTTTTGAGTAATTTATTACGCCATTACAAATGTAAAATAATTAATTTTCGTTTCGAGTTTGAGTTTTTTGAGTTTTATTTTAGTGCTTATATATTTTCTTTTTCGTAAGGAATTGTTTTCTTTTTTCATTATTATGAAAAAAGAAAACAATTCCTTTTATGCATTTCTTTTTTCAGCGCATTTCTAAAATGTTTAAAAATCATTTTAACATCTAAACAGTCGTGGTCAATTTTTCAAAAAATAAAATCATTTGCGTGTTCAGCACGTTAATTGCACTCCATTCCTGTCCAAGCTTGTTAAGTTGAAAAAATATCTTCAAGTGTAAAAACCATGTTGAGAATAGTTTTGCTCTTGCCCCTTCCCTCTTGGTATAGGCTATTTATATATGGTATTCTTTTTTGGAATGATTTATACTTTCATTTTTTTACATTATGTTTTACTACAAAAATATTTTTTAATAAGTTTGTAAAATAAACAGAGAAATAAAAACTGTTTCAGTCGCCCACAGGGTGACTGAAAAAAAACCGAAGGGTACACCACTGTTTAATTATATCATGTATTGTATTTTTTTATTAATGACATTTTATTCAAATCCTTACATGTATTTGTGGTTTTAGGTCACCCCGAGGCAGGAACATCTTCAAAAGTCTCTCTATCATCTTTAAATAGACCAACCCACTTTACTATGTTTTAGTGCTTGGTCACTCTAAATCAATAATACCTTAATACTGATCCATTGGTTATGTTTGTGCTGAAACTCTAAGTAAAGAATAAATTTTCATATATGCTTGATATTTAATTTTAAATTTTTACCTTTTTTTAAATAATAAAACTTAAAAAAATTTCAAACATAAAATAATTTCAATATATTTGTAACTTAATATATTAACATTTAAAAAAACCAAATTTAACTAAACATCTTTGCATATAAACAAAATGTGAACAATTTCCACATCTTTAGCATAAAATCTTTATATATACACCTCAGATAAAGCCAATAAAAATAAGTTTAAAAAAATGTCTTTATCAAATCTTGCTGAAGCTTATGTGTTTTGGGATCTTGACAGCATATCTCACATTCATTGTTTTTTTATCACCCATGATTCTCTCACAATATGAATTCAACTTAGTTTTAAAAGTAGCGAAATATATAAGAATATAATTTAATTTTGCATACTTTAGTTTAATTAAAAACTCAGTAAAGTTATTGCAAGAGGGTCAAAGAAGGTTTGCTTATGTTTTTCATTTTAGTTTAGCATCATATTGGTTGCAGAATGAACTAAGACTTCAAATGGTTAATTCAATTCATTGAAAAATCCAGGCTATGATAATCAGGTCACTCCTCAAAGTTCTTACTGACATAACTTAATCTCCTCATAGAGTTATCAGAGATATTATTTTAATTTAAAGCTGCAACAGAATTGACGCAAGAAAAATAATGTTCCTGAATTAAAAATAAAAACTCTATTCATGTTGATACTAATTATAATCAATCAAACAAATAAGGTTCAAGCTCTTTGTCTTTATGAGCAAATGTGCTTCTGTAACTTCAATCAACCTAAACCACCAATCAGCAGAACACCAAGTCGATAAATATTTAAAGTAACCTTGCTTGGACTCTGCAGATCCACATGAATATAGCAGCAAAAATATCAAGACTTGGTAGAGCTAGCATGTATTGTTTATGTATCATGCCAGTGGTTTCAGCTCCTAATGAAAAGTTGTTTAGTTTATATTTTTAGCCCTGATGCAATCTGTCAAACAATAATACAACCTGTCAGACACTAGCGTAATTTGTCAGGCAGTTGCTTCGAGGAACTTGGTTAGATTCAATTCTTTGTTGGTTAAATTCAAAAAATATAAAATAAATTTTTTTTTATAATTTTATGCTTAGAGTAAAAAAAACTTTTGTATTTAAAAATTTTTTTAAAGTTTTTATTTAAAAAAAATGTGTAAAAAAAATAAAACCAATAAGTTTAAAATATTTAATTTATAAAAATTCAAATAGTATTTGAAAAGCATTTTTGTAACGTAAAATATTTGTGTTTTTATTTGTACTTGTATTTGTAAAACTCAGATTGCATAAATTTGTATTTGAATTTGTATTTAAGAACCTAGTATTTTAATTTAGGAAAGCGTATTTGTATTTGATTAAGTGTATTTAATCTCAACCCTAATCATTTATCCTTATCATTTATAGTGATCCAACTCTGATCATTTATCTAGTGCAAATAAGTGAGGTTTTGAATTTACTAGAAAATCTTCTTCATTATCTATCTTCATCATATTCTTATCTAGCCTATTATCACCTGATTCAATTTTGACTGATCATGTAAAATGTCTCATCAGTATGTGGTGGCACAGGGACAGTAAGTCCTAGACTGATTGCCAATTGGCTTAAGAAAGGTTAAGGTATATATATATATATATATATATATATATATATATATATATATATATATATATATATATATATATATATATATATATATATATATATATATATATACACACAATATATATACATATATGTGTGTGTGTATATATGTATATATATATACATATATATATACGTATACGTGTGTATATATATATGTATATATATACATACATATATATATACATATGTGTGTGTGTGTATATATATATATGTATATTTATATATATATATATATATATATTTAAACAATTTTAAAATGTATTCTACAAAATAGAGTGCTCAATGTTCTTAAAAGAACAGAGCAATTATAAATTAGTAGAAAATCACTTAACGAAAATTTTTTTTCTCATTTTACACTGTGTTTCATTAATAAAGACTCATTAGAAATAAATGATCAAATTAATAAAACTTCAATTTATACCAAAAATTAAATTACAGGAAGTCGCAAATGTCTTAACTACTGTAAATTTTCACATATTTTGTGGAATTTCCAAAGAATTATTATAAAAAGAATTCTTTGGAAATGATAACTTACGTTTTTTTAGATGTATTAGTATGGATTCAAGTCAGCGAAAAAAATTTAACAGTGTATATATTTATATATATATATATATATATATATATATATATATAAATATATATATACATACATATATGTGTGTTTGTGTATATATACATATATATATATATATATATATATATATATATATATATATATATATATATATATATATATATATATATATATATATATATATATATATATATATATATATATATGTATATATATATATGTATATATGTATACATATGTGTGTGTGTATACATATAAATTAAATTTTTTATTTTAGGAGCTCATCATATTTCTACCTTATGATGATATATCTTGGGGTTTACTGGCCAAAGAAGATGAAAATAGTATGGATTCCTTGTGTCTTGAGTTTGATTGCAAAAAACAAACTCAACAAATATTTATTGAATCAAAACAGGTAATGTTGTTTAAAATTTTCATATTACTATTCTTTTTGGTGTGATCTGTGTGTAATCATATGACACTACCCCTCCTCCTTCCTTTTCTGTGTTTTACTATAATTGTAACTTTATGAAAGTATTAAAGTTCAACATTTGCTCAAAATCTTATAAGAATGTCAGTCATATTAGTTACTTAAATTCAGTTTACAAACATTCAATATAATAATTTTTTTAAATAATTTTAATTGCAAATAGCACAGGCAGGCAATCATAAGGTCAACCAGAATCACTTTCCATTTTCTTGTTTGTTATAAGAGTAAGGGTGTCCCAGGTAAGTTATCTGACTGGATATATGAACTACCAAGTATTCTATACTAATATTAATCAATACCAGTATATATATATATATATATATATATATATATATATATATATATATATATATATATATATATATATATATATATATATATATATATATATATATATATATATATACACTATCCAGGCTGGATAAAAAAATTACTGTATCTTTAAACTAGGTTTTTTGTGAATATTAAAATGTTTTACCTAATGCTGCAGTTCAAAAATGAGGTCTAATGCAATCATTTCATAATTGACAAACGAATGAGTTTTTAATATGTTCTTCTTTTTAAGTTATCTAATATTAACTGATTTAATTAATAAGTTAAACTATAAGTTAAACTACACACAAAAAATTGTATTACTCATTCATTTGCATTAAAGAACTAAACATTTTTCTATATTAAGTTTACTTTTCTCATCAATATTTCCATGTTCAGAAAAAAATTTCTCCAAAAATAAAGATGATAGTAATAATAATGGGTACTTTTATCAAGCTAAAAATAATGGACTAGTACTTTTATCATGCTAATAATAATGGGCTAGTACTTTTACCAAGCTAATAATAATAGGCTAGTACTTTTAACAAGCTAATGATAATGGGTACTTTTATCTTCTCATAATTCAAATAATCTAAAACACCATTGTTTTTATCTATAATAAGGTGATTAAAGAAAACATCAATTTTTCGAGATTCAAATAACATATTTTGCAAAGTATACATCTGCAATGTACTATTATTTACATATATTTGTAAAAGTACATATATTTGCAAATTAAATCGGGATTAGTTTATATTTAATAGTTTGATTATCAGGGGATTTTTTTAAGCTCCAATAAAAAATTCTGTTAATATTATTATTACTTTCTTTTACTATTCAAACTTTCTTTTAAATTCTTGATTGTGGCCTCTGGTAAACCTACCCAATACTTCTGATACATGATTCCTATTGATAGTATCATGTTTGTTTATAAGTTTGTGCATTTGGATAAGATTGCTGTTTTCTTTTCTGTTTGATAGAATATGTAAGCTCATTTTCATTAATCTTTGTTCGTTACTCCTTTTGCTCGTGGCTCCCTTTCTTTTGTAGTCAAAATTTAGCTTTTTGTTTATCTTTTTTAATTAAGTTTTTTCTTTAATAAAATATGGGTTCCACATGAAACATATTCCAAGTGCGGCTAAACGAGTGATGTAAATAACAATTTTGTTGATGTTTCATTGGGATAGATAATTGCTTGTTTTAATGTACCCAATTTTTGATTTGCCTTACTTAATATTTTTTCAATGTGGTATTCCCATTTTAAAAAGTCCAAAAAATAAACTCCTAGATCTCTTTCCAATGGTATTACTACTAGTTCATGTTAAATAATATCTGTTTCTGTATATTTATTCATTACAGTAAACCGCTTGGCTAGCATGGACAATATTCTTGCTTTCAACAAAACCAAATCACATAACAAAGTACACCACTTAGCTAGCAAGGACTACTCTCTTGCTTGAAACTAAGCTAAAAAAAGCTAAACATTTGTAAATACAACATAGTTTTTTTAGCATTTATTTAATGACATACCTTGTAATGAATGTTTATCAATTTTAAAAAATAAACTATTAAATAATCTTGTTCTTGAACATACAACATAGAGTTGACTGTGTGAGAAGCAAGGGTTTTTGAGATAAGTACCAACTTTATCAAAATTTTGACTTTGTTTAAAAGTTTGACCTTTTAAAAGAGCATCCTCTTCAAGTTCTTAAAAAAAAATACAAATTACTAAATAGTAATTACTAAAAATACAAACGACTAAACTAGTGTTATTATTAAAATAAATTAAATAAATTACCTGACTTTAAAAGTTACTTTGCTTATTTAAAAATAACATAAGGTTTATCTATTACTATAGAAGTCATCAAATTATTATCTAACATAAAGGTTTTGGATCTTAATTTGGATCTTATTAAGCAGATATTAACAGATTATAATAAAGATAATAAAAATTTAAGATTACCTTATCACGTGGTCAAAAATATAAAGTGGAATATTATAAGACCAAGCATAATAAATCTTCTTTGAAAAACTCTTTATAAAACTCGCACAAATGAGTAACACCAGTAGCATCAGTGTTAAATTAGACATTAATTATAAGCGATTATAAAAAGCAAAGGTCCTAAAATCAATCCTTAAGGTACTTCACAACGAACTAATTCCCATTCTGATCCAAATTCTTTCAAAGCATCTCTCTGTTTTTAATTTGCTAAAAAAGCTTTATACAAAAGCAACAACTTTCCAATGATACCTAATAATTTTAGTTTCAAGAGCAGCCTGGGATGCCAAAATGAATTAAAATGCTTTAGAAAATCTAAAAATGCAACATCAACAAACTTTCCACTGCTTGTTGCTTCTGTTATTATATCTAAAGTCTTAAGTAAATTTTTCACACAGTTGAATCCATTTTGTTCTGGTATTATTTAGTCCTTAACAATACTTTCCACTACCTTACAAACAAGACAGAGGTCAATGAAATTGGGCAGTAGTTTCCTGCATGCTACCTATCCCCATTTTTAAAAATTGGTGTAATGTTTGCTTTTAACCAGCTTGTAGGCAATGTTCCACTTAAAAATAAGTAGTTAAAGGTCATACAGAGTGGTCTAGATAAACTGTCAGTACATTTACTTAAAAACATTGTATGAATTTTATCAATACCTGGAGACTTATGAACATCTAAATTTAATAATCGTTTTTTTATATCTTCCTCATTAAACAATGGGGCTGGACAAATTTTTTCTGTTATTGTTTTACATGTAGGCATAATAGTCAAGCTTTCGTTTATAGATGCAGAATTAAAAAATCTAATTAATTAGTAATTACTTGACTGTCAGTTAATATTTTATTGTCTTCGATTAAAATTGCTTTTTTGCATTATAACAAATTAAAATACTGTTGAATAATGAAATTGGTCTTTAGTTTTTAGCTTACTAATAATATAAACATAAACTTGTTTTGGATTATTTTTCGATTCTGTTGCAATTCTGTTTCCATTCTGTTTTTTAATTGCCTTTACAAGTTTGCTAAAATTCGCGAACTTTTTATACTTTTCTAATTTTTATTTTTTTTACTCATTTAGATGTTTTTATTTTTTTTTTAATCATAAAGCTTTATTTAGGCATTCTTTTATCTTTTTTAAAAGTAAAAAGCTTAAAATATTGAATATAGCTTTTGCCAAATGAGTAATTAAAATAATAGGTGAAAATATAAATTTTCCGATAAATATTGTTTTTAAAAATAATATATCTCAAAAGTTCCGCAGAGTTCCACCCTGAAATGACTTTTTTATCCTAGGGGATGTTATCATGGATAACTGAAAAAAAATCAGCTGCCCCAAATTGCCCGAAATGGATTTATGGGCATAAGTATAAAAAATAAAAATCTGTGTAAAATATTGTTCCTCCACAATGAGGGGGTTGTAAACTGTACGTGGCCATTACTTCTGAACACCAAAAGATTTTTTTATGAAATTTGAAATCTATTGATAAAATTAAATTTTATTTTAAGTTTTGAAATCAATTATGTTTAAAATACTGTCCTCCCTCTCAAAGGGTTTGAGGGGGCTGTTATTTGGGTTCTTCATGTTCCCAAGCTCCAATAACCGTAATATTTTGTAACACATCCTCATTTGACAAAAGTATTATGTGTTTATTAATGTTTGCAACTAGAGCAAAAGTCAAGTTTGGAACACATCAGGCAGTCAAACCCTAAGTAAAAATGCAAAAAAGATTATTTTAGAGTAAGTATTAAGCAAGTAATTATTAATTTTATTGGAGTTAGTGTTAGTTCAACAATGATCAAAAAAGGTGGACAGGTGCCCAGTATAGAAGCATTGAGTGAAGAGGAGAAAATTCTAATTACTGATCATTTATATCTCGTATGCCGAATGAAATGTATACCATTTTAGTCCAGATATTCAATTTATACATAGTTTATATCTAAATTTTGGTTATATTGCTTTATTGAAAATATTTCCAGAAAATTTGGAAATTTTAGAAACATCTGCCAAATTTTATGTTCAGTCAATGGTGAACCACACTTTATCAAGAATTATAAACATATTTAATACAGAGTGTCTAGATTAGGGTTGAGCTTTTATCGAAAATTTACCGGTAAATCGGTAAAATTGTTTTACTGATTTACCGGTAAAATGATGTCGGTAAATTTCGGCAAATATTTTTTTTAATAACGTTGAAGGATGCTTGAAAGTCTTTTAGAATGCTTGAAATGGCTCAACCAATAAATTAAAAATTTAATTAAAAATTTAATTTTCATTTTCCTGTCAACAAAGCTGTTGTTTGTTATGCTTGAAAAGTGATTTTGTTGGTTTAGTTTGGTCTAAACACTTTAAGAAAAACGTTTTTACTTTCTTGTGACTTATTTATCAATCAGTGTATTTTGGAAAACGATATTACATCCACGGTCATTTACAAATAGTTATAAAACTTATATTAAGTAAATACCTTTAAGTTGATATAAAAAAATATTTTTTAACACAAATAATAATAAAAATGATGAACTATGAATTAATTATAATGATAACACTATAATCTTAAAAAATAATATATTGAGTATGATATTTATAAATTTACACTAAATAAAACCAATTAACTAAAATAAACAGAAAGAATTAAATAGTTTTAAATACTTAACATATATAAAAAGTAAAATAAAGAATAAGTACATCCGAGATATAGATACAAAAATTACATTACATTAGATACAAAAAATTATAATAAACAACAACAACAACAACAAAAAAAAATAATAAAGAAAAACTAGACTGAATATAAAAAATAAAAATAATAATAATACTAACAACTATAATCAATACTACTAGAATACAACCGTTACAATAATAATCCAAAAAACTTGAAATAAACACGTCACACTCTAATATAAAATAATTAAAATCTCCAACTAACAGATAAAAATAGATTAGGTGGGTAAAAATGTATAGGAAAAGTCAACAAACGAGAAAATCAGGAACATTAAAACACAATACAAACACACACACACACAAAACAAAACATATCATAATATTAAAAAACATGAAAATAGGGACAAATTCACAGAAAAAATAAAATTACACAACATTTAAACATAGAAATAAATTTTAAAAAGTATATATTTTTGTTACATCTTCGACTTTTCGAATTTATAAAAACGTTCCATATTTTTCTTAACTTTGTTTAGCGTCTACCTTCTTTCTTTTTTTTTCATACATTTTAATTTAAAGATATCTTTTTGTTGTACTTGATTGATATTTTTTTTCTTTTTTTTTCTTTTGGCTTAATTTTGTTAATGCTTTCATTTATTCTTTAATATATATATATTTTTCTTTTTACTTTTAATAGTTTTTGTTTTTTTCTAGATGATTCTTTTTTCTTTCTTTTTCACCGTTACAAAAAAGCGACCGCCATTTTTCGATGTCATTGCAAAGTCTTCATCATTCATATTTATTGTGGTCTTTATCACTAAATTTGATTTGCATTTTGGCAAAATGTCAGACGCTTGGAAACACTACACCTTAAACAAAGGGAAAACAGTTACTTGCAAAATTTGTGGAAATACAAGTCAATACACAAGTTCCACAACTGGAATGTGGTATCACTTAGACAAGAAACATGGAATCAAAAAGGAAACACAGGAAAAAGTGACACCAAAAGCTGCATCACAATCAAAAAGGCCTTTTTTTTTTCAAAAGCAATCATTTGAAGAAGTGATTTCAAGACTTACAGCACTGGATGGATTTAGTTTCAATGCCATTGTTAACAGCTCTTTCATTCGATCTGCAATGTCTGAAAAAGGTTATGATTTCCCAAAAAATCACAAACAAGCAATCCAGTCAGTTAAAAAGTTTGCAACTGGCGTAAGGAATGACCTTAAAAACACTTTCAATTCTTTAGTGACAATGGGAAAACGCTTTTCAATTACACTGGATGAGTACATTTCTTTGAAAATTACATGAATATTAATATTCATCAAAAAAACAATCACTGGAATCTGGGCTTGACTCGAATTTTCGGATCTATGCCTGCTGTAAAAGCTGCAGCTTTGTCACTGAAAAAGTGGCAGAATTTGGGTTGAAACTAGGTCACAGCATTGTCTGCTCAGTTACTGACGGAGCTTCCATGATGGTTATGTTTGGAAAACTGGTTCCAACCGAGCATCAAACTTGTTATACCCACGGAATACACTTGGCCGTTCAAGAAGTGCTGTACGAGAAGCCTTCTCAACAAATCCAACAAAACTCATTTGAAGAAACAAGCGACGACGAAGTCAGCAGTGACGAATCTGAATATGACACCGAAGTCAGTTTTCTTGGTGCCGTCATGGATGAAAACATTCCCATTCCGAAAGTGAAAGTTCACTTGCAATCTGTCATCACAAAAGTCAGAAAAATTGTCAAGTTATTTCGAAAAATGCCCGTCAAAAATGACATCCTTCAAGAAGAAATTAAGAAAGAGCACAGAAAAGAGGTTTCACTTATCCTTGACTGCAGAACAAGATGGAACAGTCTGCTGTCAATGATTCAACAGTTCCTCAAAGTCAAACATTCAATCAGAAAAGTATTGAAGGACATTTTTCCACATTTGATTTGCAGTGATGATGAAGAAGACATTTTATCCAACATTGTTGCTGCTCTTGAACCAGTCAAATTAGCAGCAGAAGCACTTTGCTGACAAAATGCAACTCTTCTTACTGCTTAAGGAATTTTCAAGTTTCTTGTGAACAGGCTGAAACAACAAGATTCAACACTTTGCATTGCAATGAAGAGTGCAATTCTGAGACGTTTTGACAAGAGAAGGCAGAGCAATCTTGTAAGCTTGTACAGATATCTTTCCAATCCAGAATGCTTGTCCGACATTGAAGAGCATAATGTTTTCAATATGCCTCCGAAGTCTGTACTTCAAAAGACCGCCAAAAACTTGCTGTCTAGGCTTTTTCCAACAAATCCAGGTGACCTGGAGTTTATTCAAGAAGTGCATGGCTCAGAAACTCTTGACGAAAATTCACTTTCTCTTGAAGAGGAACTCGAGGAAGCAATTCAGCATCGGCCAAAAAACAGCGACACAATTCAAACGACGAATTCAAGGCCATTTCAAAAGAAATGTTGGTCTATGAAGCAACCGGAAAAAGAACTGCAAACCTTGAACTTTTGTTCAATGCACTAGAAACCATCCCACCAACAAGTGTCGAATCTGAGCGAGCCTTTTCTGCCGCTGGATTATTTGTGACAAAAATTCGATGCAGAATGAGTGACGACTTACTTGATACACTTTGTTTTCTCAAAACTCATTTTTTTATCCAAAAATAAATCTCAAAACTAACATTTATGTGTTTTATTTACTTATTACTGCATTTTATGGTCTTCTGTTTATGCCTTTTTATTTTTTACCGATTTAACCGATTTTATCGGTAAATTTTGATTTTTTTACCATTTTACTGGTAAATTTAAAATTCGGTAAAAGCTCAACCCTAGTCTAGATGGATCGGAAACAACTGGAAAATTCTATATGAAAGCTGGAATGGATGGAGCCTCATCTCAAAGTGTATACAATCAAAGGTTTGATGACACAGATCTTTCAACAGGAGTTGAAAGCAAAAAATCCTTGTTCCAAACTGCAATTGTTCTGTTGAAACTGGAAATAAGGGCCATCACTGTATGGTCAAACTCGATGCCTTCATGCCCTCACTTTTGCAGGCCTCTTCACCTACAATACCAAAAAGAAACAATAGAGCCAACAAGAGCTGAAGAATTAGATGTTAGGAAACAAATAGAAAGTCTTCAAGATTTTGAACTTGAAATCCCCTTCTCTAACCAGAAAGCAAAAGTAAAGATAAAAATTGAGATGACCATGTTGGACGGCAAGGCAGTGAATGCTATAACAGATACAAACTCAACTCAATCTTGCAATGTTTGTTCTGCCAAGCCTAGTGAAATGAACAAGCTGGATATAATTAGAGAAAAAGTTTGCAATAAGCAAGCTATAGCTTTAGGATTATCTACACTGCATTGTTTGATATGAGTTTTTGAATTCATTCTACACTTGGGATATAAAATGGATATTAAAATATACCATTCCCGATCTCCACAAGATAAATTATCTGTAAAATCTTGAAAAAAAGAAATCAAAAGAAAGGTTAGAAAGGTGTTAAGCTTAGTGGTTGATACTCCTAAGTAGGGACTTGGAAATACTAATACAGGGAACACTGCAAGGAGGGGATTTCTAGCAGCAGAATCTTTCTCTGAAATAACAGGAGTTAGTTTAGACATCATTTTAAGACTAAGAAACATATTGAATGCTGTTTGCAGTGGATTCCACCTGAACTTGGATGCTTTTAAAGCATACTGTTATAAAACTTCAGAGCTGATAGTGGAAACCTATCCTTGGTACATTATGCCACCTACACTTCATAAGGTTCTGGAACATGGATTTTTAATTGCTGAGATTTGGATCTTCCCAATAAGGCGTATTCGGAGGAGGCTCAGGAAGCACAAAATAAGGCCATCAGAAATGCAAGACTCGATCGCACATGCAAAATATCTAGAATTAATGTGATGCAGAACCAATTCCATTATTTACTAATAAGAAGCAACCCTGTCATCTCTTCGATTGCTTTCAGGAACCCCAAGATATTTTCTGGTCCTAACCTTGATCCTGACATACAGGACCTCCTCAGAGAAGTTGAATAGTTTTTTTTTTCCTTATAAATGTTATCTTTTTAAATTTAGACTTTTTCATGTAAAAATTCACTTATCAGTATATATAATCAGGGATTACATATTAATGCCTAGTAAATAAGGTAAATATTTTTTACACTTAGAAAATATTTTTAGAATAATTTCTAGAATCTAAAAATTAAAAAAAATTGCATTAAATAATTCAAGGAAAGAAGGGGAAGGAAGAGGGGGTAAGGGAGGGATCTACAACTTGAAAAGTTTTTAATTACCCACTTTTTAAGTTTGTTTTTGAATTGGAAGAATAATTTAATAAAAACGTTTATAACTTTACAAAATTTTGAGTTTTGGCTGCTTTTTGACCATTTCGCTTCACTGTGCAGCGTTAGGAAAAACATTTTCAATTTGATCACTTTTGATAACACTGTAAAGCGCAGCATGACATAGCTGGAGATTAGTTGTGGTCCAGGAAGAGTTTTATTTTTTTGCTGGCACATATGAAACTACTGCAGATCAGCTGCAAAGTTGCTGTCTAGATCCTGCGGGTAAAATTTAATTAATTACATGGTGCATTTAACACAAAAAATGGGAAAAAGAACAGTGAGAACTTGTTGAAAAGACATTGAAACAACAATAGTTGTGACAGCATGTGCTTCCCATCTAGTATCTGAATGTAATTTCAGCACCATTTCATGACTAAGACAATCTAAAAGAATTTTCCAACTGCCTGTTGATGCAGAGAAAAACGTATAGAGCAACTATTCTCGTAACTTTCCTTAATGGAATTATGTATTGACAGTTTACCAAATTATCTTCAAACAAACCAATTTGGTCATTTACATAAATACATACTCTGTTGCCTCACGTTTTCTTGGGGTCTTTACAATAAAGGTTATACCCAGGCATTATTTTTGCAGAAGTATCATTCCACCATGTTTTGATGAAAATTATATCTGGAAAAGTAATTTTAGTTACAATTATAGTTTCATTCAATTTGCTTTTTTCAAAAGATATGGTATTGGAATATAATCATTTCAAGCTGTTTGAGTTGGATTCAGAACTTGTAACTGGCTGCTGTGCATTATCATTTATTTTGGTAGTTAGGGTATTGGTCACAGTTCTTTTAGATATTAGGATGTTGTTGATATTTTTTGCCACTTTATGCTCAAATTTCTTTTTATTTAGTTTTACTATTCTACCATTTCTTATACCATAATAAAATATTGTTCATGTATGAATGTCCATTTAAGGCTTCACACCTTAATTGCTTTGTTAAAATTCTTTCTGCTTAAGTCATGTCAGTATTAAAGTTAATATTTGGTATCTTTTCCCTGAAGAGCTGCTTTTAGCACTTTATTTCTTGCATGCACATTAACAACTTTTGTGACATACTTTGATTGTGATTTTGTAATTTGTTTCACAAACTCTCAAGATTTATATTTTTAATACCTTTTTTTTTTTAAGCTTTTTATAGTTTTAAACTAAACACAATGACAAAATGTTATATATGTTTACTTTTAATAAAATCTAAAATAAACTGTTAATAAAAACTTTATATCAATAGAATATATATATTTTTTGAATGTGTTGGGTAGGCACGTATGATGGATGCAATGATAGAATCATGCGTTAAGTACATGGAAAAACTGAAAATACCTAAAACGTATGTAAAGTTATAATTTTTTTAATTTTTTAATATGCCTAATATAGTATTTTTGGTTTAAAAAATGTTGTTTTTTAATTATTCAAATGACTCATAATTGTAAAGTTGAATTTTAAAACTTTTTTTTTAGTCCTACAAGTCTTGATTACAGCAAATTATCTGATATAAGTAAGCTGTTATTTGTCTAATATTTACTGTTAGAACTATTTATATTTTGTTTTAATATATTTTATTCAATTATGTCTTTTTTTGAAAAAATACTGTTAAATGCAGAATATTATATGTAAAATGATTTTAATTCAACCAGTTTTACAAACACAAAACACTACATTCCATAAAATGCGCACTATTCTTATTCTCACTAGAAGCTCTGTTAAATTTTTATAAAATTTAGTTGTTCTGAAATTCAGTTGTTTTATCTTGAAAAAAAAATTAGTTTACACAAGTTTTTATTAATTTTGTAAGTTTTTCTAAAAAAAATAAGTTTTTTTATTAAAAGTTGCAAAATATAGGTTTTAAAATATGGAATTGCTGTGAGACTCAAATAAAAAAAGTCTGAAGAAATAACAATATATGAAATTAATTATGAAAGGAAACATTTTTCTAAATTATTATTAAAGTAGTTAGTATAAATTAACTTATCATTATTGTACTACTCTCGTTATTCTTCTAATCTCATTATCTAATGTCATAACTTTGATGTACTTCAAAATAATTAATTTTTAATAAACCTTGAATTAGTTTTTAATAAACCTTGAATTAATTTTTGATAATTACTAAATGTTAATCAATAATCAAAAATATTTTTATAACAGAATTAAAAAAAAAAGATTTTTTATTCTTTCACATTTTATTTTTCTGTTTGCATGTCAGGATTATCATGATCACTTATCAGCATTTGTAAAATCTCAGAGTACAATGACAATGACATGTTGCAAAGTTAAGTGCATTGTTGAAGCCACAAAAGAAGCCCTTTGTTTCAACTTTTGGTTAATTACCAGAACTGAGGCAACTGCATAGCCCATTGCCTAGGGCGCCTTATACACTCTATGGTTTCTATGTCAACTTTTTTATTAAAAACATGAATGAAGTACCATAAAAATATTTAAAAAATATATATATCATTTCCACGAAATTGTTTTAAACTTCTTTCACAAGTATTGGTAGTTTTTTAAGTAACTTTTCATCAGTTGAATGTTTGCAAAAATCACCAGATGTATTTTATTTACCTATTTGTCGTGAAATCTGATTTGAATTCTCAGACTATTCTTTTATATGTTTTTGCACTGCACCTCCTCGCTCAATTACCTTCTCATTAGCACCTCCTCACTCAAATACCTCATTAGCACCTCCTCACTCAAATACCTCATTAGCACCTCCTTACTCAATTACCTTCACATTAGCACCTCCTCACTCAATTACCTTCTCATTAGCACCTCCTCACTCAAATACCTCATTAGCACCTCCTCACTCGATTAACTTCTCATTAGCACCTCCTTACTCATTTACCTTCTCATTAGCACCTCCTCACTCAATTAACTTTCTATTTGTCTTTTGTTTTTCTTGTTCTTCCTAAGACTGAACTTATTTTTATTTCTGATTGACTCTTGTTATCCTCTCCAATAACAAGGCAGGGGGGGGGGGGTAAGACTCTTGTTATATCAAAGCCTTTCAATAAAATCTGACATGCTATTAACTTGTTTCATATGCTGTTTTAGAGAAAGTTCTTTCTAACAGCAGTATTAAGGTTGCCCTTGATGGACACTTCTCTCTTATGTAACAGTTTGGGCTTGTTGTGGCTTAAGAATTTTAACACAAAGTTGTTTATTGCTAAAAATTGTTGTAATATTACTTATATTGATGAATGGCAACACTCATACGAAGTTCTTTACTTTAAGTCATTTTGAGTTATCATTTACTGCTGACCTTTTATAAAACCATTATATGATCCATTGTAAAATTAGCAACTGCTAAGGTTGCCTCTCTTTATTATACTTGTCATTTTGCTAAATATCTTTTATTAGCCAATTATTACTACTGTCATATTTGGTTCTTCTAATCAGGTCTTCTCATAAGAAGAACCAAATATGACTTAGCAGCTAGGATCCAATAGCAAAATATTTAGACAATGTCTAAAAATTTTGTTGTTGGACTCTTGGTGCTAAGCTTGAGGCTATGTCCCAATGTTGTAAAGTTGCGTCTCATTCTCTTTTCTACCACTACTGTTATGTTTGCTGCTTAAATAAGCTATTGTCACCTGCTCCATCAACCAAAATTAAATCTCGTCATTTATCCAAGTTGCATCTTTTTACTGTAACCATTTCATCATACTCAAAAAAGTTTTATCTAGTTGTTTTTTTCATCAGTAGGTTTTCTCAAAAAGATTTTCTGTTTGTTAAAAAATAAGATATATTCAAAAAAATTAGTTATTTCATGATTATATCTATTTTAATGACCTCGTGCTGATTAATAACCTCTAGGCAAAACTTCCTTGGTTAAAATTACTTTTTCAATTTTATTTATTATCTTTTACATTTGTATTAAATCACCTTAAGCTCATCTTACAACTAAAGTAGTGATGCCCACTTATCTTTTCTCATAACATAATTTTAGTCGCGATATCAATCTTGTAGCATGATGCTGAACCTTTTCTAAAATATTAATTTTATTCTTAAGAAGACCACACAGCAGATTTAACAGTCTAACAAAAGTTGTGTATATAATTTTTAGTAATTTACGGTTGAAACCTAGAAACGTATTGTTTTACATACCCAGACTTTATTTTTTTGCACATAGAGTATTTGGTTTTTACATTTTAATCAGAGCTAAATATTACACCAAGGAAGTGATATTTAAAGGTATATTATATAGTGCATAATTAAACACTTCTCAAAATTAAACTTTAACAACCATTCATTGGATCATTAGCCGTGTTGATGTTTTAAAAGAAGATTATTTACATTTAGGAAATTCACAACTAAATCTTGCAAAACCCCTTCTAAAATCTTGCAGGGAACAATGAAGTGTGTGAAATCAAACCATAATTAATAATTTACTTCTTTTTTTAAATTGGGGACTAGTAATGGCTTGACTTCTTGGTATTTAAATGTTTTAATCTGGTTAGAATATCTTTAAAGAGGTTATATTAAAAATTAATTTTTTATTGCTTCTTGAGTCATGCAAATTAACGTTATTTTCTTAAACATTTTGAAACTTGTTGTTAAGTAAATTGTTATTGATTGATTTTTAATTATACAACTGTTTGAAAATTAATTTACAAGACATAATTTATGAAAATAATTTTGAATGAAAATTTAAAATTGATCATTACAGGTTTCAATAAAAGAAATTTAAACAAAGTTTTGATATTTGAGTGAGGCATTATTAAATCATGGGAAATGAATATTATATTACATCATGGGAAATTCACATTGAGTATTCAAGTTGGCTTTATATTTGCTTATTTATATTTGCTTTATACAGAGGTTCAGTAATCTTTAAAGTTGCGTCACTTGCATCACATGTGATGCTATTTTGTGTGTTAAATTTGATTTAAGAAAATTTATTTCTAAACGTTGAAGATATCAAATATGTTGCCACAAAACTGCTAAAATGTGAAGTTAAAAGGAATTTGATTGTTATCAGCAGATTGTGCTGCATCATTCATAGCGTAGTTATATATTTCGACAACAAACGATTATTAATGATGGAAAAAGTAATGGAGAGATTAAAGTTTTTGAATTTATATGAATCAAAAGAAAGTATTTTTACTAGCTATCAATTTTTTGAAATTTTCTTATAAGGGCTTTTGTGCTAATTTTATAAATGTTCAACACTTTTGAAAAAAATTGTCATTAACAGTTTTTCATCAGCAATAGAAACATTTTTTTTAAGCAATTCTTTTTTTGTTTAACTATTAAAAAAAGCAAGTTAGCTTTTTGAGAACGTATTATCACAGATTATAAACTAGAAAAAAATCAAACAATAAGAAATTGTCACCAAATACACCAATAACAAATCAATTGCGTGTCGAATATTTAAACGATTTAATTAAAGCAGTCTTTTAAAAACTATGTTCTATAGGGGGTAAGACCATGCAAGATTTTTGACTGACAAAAAATTATTCAACGCATCAAAAAGAATTCTTTTGGCAGTGCTAACAATACATTAGAAAACTGAAATATTCAGTGTGCAAAAGTTTGCAGATGGTCAAAACTTCAGGGCTTCTGAGCTTCAGAGCAGCAAAAAACCTTTTATCTCTCCAAAGAACAAAAAAACTAAAACTGAATTTGCAAATTAACACTGGGATATTAATAATGTGGTCCTAAATATGGTGCTAAAGTTTAAGAAAATTACCAAAGAATTACAATATTTAAAGCAGCTAAATCAAAAAAATCAATTTATCTATTTTTACAAAAATGTGAGAAATTAAGTTAATTCTAAAATCAGTACAAATTATTTTAAATTTTTAATCCAGATATCATCATCTCTTGAAAAAAGGTTTCCTGGTGTGATAAATAATTTAAATTTATTTCTCAGAAATATTTGTGAATTGTTTACTTTTCTGTTGATATCCCTAGTCAAAAAGTCCTATAGGATCCTATAAGAATTTGTGACAAAAAAATTTTTAGATTTGAACTCCATTAAATTAAAACATAAGTTAAAAAGTGTTTATAGTTATCAAGGTTTTGTCTTCTTTTTTTTTTTCTTTTTTTTTTTTTTTGTTCTAAAATCCTATAGGATTTTTTGGCTAGATATTATCTAATAAATTTTTGGGTTTATTAATCAGTATTGAGGATTATTGACATCGTGATCTTTTATGGTAATGCTGGAATGCTGTTTTTATTGCTAGACATAGAACACACCATTCATTTTAAATATTAAAAAAAAATTTCATCAATTTTTATAAAGAACTAAATGTCAAATCAAGGCTTTTTTAGCAAACCTAACATGTTTTGTGTATTTAAATTTCTAATATGCTTTTCCTCTATATTTAACAATATAAAAGACAGTACCAGGAGGTTGTTGATGTTCGTACTTGATAAAAGTTTCATCAATTGTCATACAACTTTATAAAGCGGTTTTTTTTTTTTTTTTTTTTTTTTTTTTTGAGTTTTGGAACCGTTGGGCTCTTTTTATGATTTAAAAAGAATTTTTACAACAAAACTTTGAATTTCTTTTTCCATTTTTTTTTTTTTTTTTTTTTTTTTTTTGTGAAAGACTTGGGTTGATCTTGCTTTCGAGTTCTTAACACGAGGGGCGTGGGGATTTTAGTCCAGATCTAATAAACGGGGGAATTTTAATAAAAGAAGGTGTGTGAATTTTTTTGTGTTACTATATAATTATTTTTTATAAAAAAATTCAGTTTATAAATCCTAATTAATATTTTTTACAAAACACGCCTAAAAGAATTATTTTATAATTTTTAAACCGATTTTCACTGATTTTTATTTTTATTTTTTTAGTTTTGTTTATTAATTATCACTAAATTAATAAAGGAGGGGGAGGGGGAATTTTCAAAAAATTAATAAACTTTTATTAAGGACTCGAAACTAAACGGTTAACCAGCTTATATCTTGAAAACCCTCTTTGCAAGATATAAACTCTTTTATATGAGGTGCTGAGTGGCCTGACCCTCAATTTTTCTAATATGCAGTTTATGGTCTCATTGTGAGATTTGAAACATAGTTTCCTGTGCCAAAGTGGTCTAACTCACACTGCTCTCTATTTCAGTATTCTATGCTTAAACCACTTGATTGTTAACTATTTTTAATGACTTAATAAATTTTCAAATGCGATTTTCTTAAAAAGAGCCGTATCGGGGTTAGGCCACTCTGGCCTCAACGCCTCCTAAATATATATATATATAT
This sequence comes from Hydra vulgaris, assembly GCF_038396675.1. Classification (NCBI taxonomy): domain Eukaryota; kingdom Metazoa; phylum Cnidaria; class Hydrozoa; order Anthoathecata; family Hydridae; genus Hydra; species Hydra vulgaris. The sequence continues at coordinate 30,350,304 of NC_088928.1, read as the reverse complement.
ATATATTTATATATATATATATATATATATATATATATATATATATATATATATATATATATATATATATATATATATATATATATATATATATATATATATATATATGTATATATATATATATGTATATATATATATATGTATATGTATATATATATGTATATATATATATATATGTATATATATATATATATATATATATATGTATATATATATATATATATATATATATATATATATATATATATATATATATATATATAAATTAATTTATTTATATATATACACTTATTTAAATTTATATAAAACATTTTTTTATTGAGTTAACTTTTTAAAATGAAATTTTTTATAAGTATGTCAAATTATACTGCAGTTATGAAAAACAAAAATTTAGTAGTGATTACTCGAAATTTTATTAAAAGAATCCAAATAATTCAAAAGTAATTGGACTAGCTAAATACTTCTTTAAAAACAATATTGACACAACAAATTTTATTAATTTATTGTTACTTAGTTCTTAAAATTATAAATGTATAAAATTCTTATTTGAAAAATATAAAAAAATTAAACCTATAATAATTAAAAATTAATTGCTTTTTTTTGTTTCCAGGACTACTTAAATAACTTCTTTTTTTTTCGTTTTTAGGATTGCTTAAATAACTTTTTTCTTCGTTTCTAGGACTGCTTAAATAACTTTTTTTGTAAATTGAATAAGTCAAACCTTTTATTTAGGTTTTTCTTTGGAGAAAAAAACTCAATTTTCGTTAAGCCGACCTTTCAAAATTTAGAGATTATATCGACATTGATATTGACATTAGAACTAGCGTAATGCGATTGAAGAAATATATTTTATTTTTTTTACTTTTTTTTGTAAATATCAAATCAAGTAACAAATATGTAAATATTGATTTGCCTATTATATTCTCCATTTTTAGTTTATTTTTGACAGAATATACGGTTATATTTTGGTCGTTCTAAAAATTCTACGCGTTTGTTATATTTTAGTTTGTATATATTTTATTATAATAGTATATAATTTCTATTATAATAGAAATATAATATAAATAATTGTTTGGATAAATTTCTTTAAAACAATTTTGTTTCCCCTTTTCTTAATTTTATAAATCTGAAATACGAACTTTGGTAATTAAAGGAAAGCAGAAAAAAGTTAAAGCGTATTACTATTGGAGACTTGGTGTTGTGCGAACGAAATGTTACGCATTCAAAAAAAATATTTTAAAACCTGATAAAATTGAATAAGGTGCAATAAACTGATCCCATAATTAGTATTACCAATAATTGAACTCACTTTCAAGCTCCGCATGTAACTTTCAAACTCCGCATGGTTTTCAACTGTTTTAAGAATCTTTATGGAAATCAAATTGTGATGTTACTAAATATATCTACGTCATCAGATTTTTTTTTTTAGTTTTCGATTTTTAAGTTTAATAATCTTTTTAAGGGCTCTTGTTAGACTTAAGAAAAATTAGTCCATAAATTTTTTAATAATTATTAACTAATATCAGACGTTTTTAATGTATTTTCGAGTAATTTCGAGTTTTTTAAAAAACCGGAAAGTAATAGTAAAAATAATAAAATGAGAAACTTATATTATATTATATAACTTATATGAATAAATAATACAAAACATATTCTACTCAATCAAATAAATTACAACAATTCAAATATAATGTAAAAAGCAACTCGAAATTAAAATTACTCGAAATCTCAATAAAAATCGATTATTTTTATATTAAAAAAAAACCTTTTTGTAAATTTCTGTAAATAATGTAAAATTCCGTAAATAAAACAATCAATGGTCAAAAGTTAATAGCAAAAAACATCATCATCATTAATGTCTGGAGGTTTCAGTAAACCTAGTGTTTCTTTTGGAATCTTGTTTAGTTTTTTTTTATGCAATACTTGTTTACTGGAGATAACAGGATCAGAATTCAATAAAAAAAAGTTAAAGATATCAGCATTTGTGTCCTTTTGACTACATTTTCTAGAGTAATTCTCTCTATACCTTTTAAAGTCTTTGTTGCAAGCCTCTTGTTCTTCCTCAGTCAGTTGTCCTAATGGCAACAATGCAGATGATATAATTTCAGGACCATGTATAAAGTATTTATGCAATGTAGGGGGCATGCTGTACCATGGATACTTTTCAACAAAGTATCTTGTTGTGTCAAGAGCAAATAATCTAAATTTATTTACATCATTATCATATCCACTCGCCACTGCTATCATAATTGTATGCATTTTTTTAATCAAAACTATATCTATATTTGTTATAGCAGCTGAAATTTCTGCCTTGGCAAAGAAGCGTCTAGCTGTATTTAATAATAATTTTTCCACCAGAAACAAGACGAAGAGGGACGATGCATGTTAGAAAAGTAGCTGAATCACTGGCTTTGGAATCACAAAATGCTTGTTTATAGGAACTATGGCCTGAAGAGCCATCAAACCCCCATTTTGAAATTAATTGAAGCTGATTATATTCTTCATTCTGGAGAGTCCTAATAGCAGGCTCCACAGCTAAAATTAAGCGCTGTATTGCGTGGTTCAGTAAAGATTGCAAAGAAACCAAAGCATAGGTTTCTGTTACATGAATATCGATAGGATAACATAATTTCTTGGCTGCTTGAACTTTTTTGTATGAGGGAAACCTTTCAGGTACAATTTTCCCTAAAACATCATATTGATATCTAGATAGTTTTGCTTCCATCAAAACACTTAAAGCATCTTCACGTGACATTTGTTTTTGTGGTTATTAAGTATTTTCTTATATGCTTCTTTATATTTATTTGCAGGTTTGGGACTTTCTGTAGCTTCTTTTTATAGTTTTGATGCATGTAACATTCCTTCAGTTCTTAAACTTATCTGAGTAGCACAAGTCAAAACAGATAGAGAATGAGTCTCGCTTAAAACTTTTAATTTTCTTCGGATCGTTCGTTCACAAAAATTTGAATTATTATATTTCTTTTTGTTGCTGCAAGTTTTTTTTTTTTTTTTTGTTTTTTTTTTGTTATTCACCTCATCTGTAGTGGCCGAAAAGGCTACTACAGATGAGGAGGCTACTTAATAGTGGTTATAACCCTCAACTCTATAACTCCGAAACACGAACCTTGAGGAACAAGGCCGCTGCGCGGAGAAACAAGTTTCGCTCACTGTATGCTGATTTAAACAAATGGAACTGTTTAGCCAAAACTTATTGTGTTTTTGAAAAACTTCATATATCCTGTGTGATTTTATCCAACGAGATTTATACTGTGACATAAATAAAGAGAGTGACTGACTTAACGCATTTAAATGTTTTTCTTCGCATTCTGTAAGATTTTTAATTTTTTCATTCAAAAAATGAAATTGTTCGTTTATTATAATAAACCTCTCATAATTTTAATGAATTTCTCATAATAGCCACAAGTTTACTTCTTTTAAAAAACATAATGTTATTACTCTAAACCGAAATCACATAAAAAAAGTTTTAAGATGAACCTAAAAAACAATTACCAAAGCATGCTCAAAAATGCAATGAAAAAAAACGTCATTAATTTGATGCGTTAATGACCTGGTTTCGTTACCTGGTTTCTACTGATGTAAATGACACAAAATTCCACAAAAAACGCTCAAAATGTGCACACAAAAAAAAGTTTGACAATCTATAATCATGAGCCATTCCATAAAAAAAAAATCTCAGGTGTATCTAGGTGAATACCTAAACAAAAAGTGCATTGTTTAAAAAAATTACATAAAAATGAAATATTTAAAACGCTATTTTTGTAATATATAGTGCAAGCAATTAAATAATATTTTATTATTACCAAAAGATAGCTACAAGCCTAAAATTAAAGAATACCTCAAAAAAAATTCATAACTTTTAACAAACTTGTAAGCACTATATAAAAAAGGTGGTACTTTTAACTCGCGCAAGCGAGTCATTTTTTAGACAAAAAAATGTCTAAAATATGGGTTCCACAGGGTTAAAGTTCAGTCCAAACCTAAAAAAATAACGTGGATAAGATGGACCAGAGACTCGTTTATGCATTACTACTTAAAAAATTTCATAACGCCTTATTTCATTTTCGTCAACTGTCCAATTTTGAAGCAATTTTGCCCCACTGTGCGACGCGAAGCACTTCAATCACTTTGGCATGCTATACCATCTTTTAACAGTTTTATAAACAAAAGACATGTTACACTTTATTAAAACATAAAGCATATAAAAGCTATAAATCAAAATTAAGGTATATTGCCACAATGAAATTTACAAGTAAATCTGTAAATTTTGATATAATTTTAAATAACTTACCTAACTTGAAGTTTACATGTTAGATATTTGCTTAGACTTTCGATCACATAGACAAAATACAAATCATTACGGATTGCGGTTTCAAAAAAATGTCTAATGACTTTGTAAAATAAAAAACATTTACACATTATATTTATAACCAAATTAACAAAATATAACAATTTCCAATAGTTTTTAATTGTATGTCTATTGAACAAAAACGTCATTTCGTCGGGGGTAGTACTAATCCGCGTAACTAGCATTGGCTACTATATTTGGATATTAATAATTTTAACAACAAATATCTATTGTTGACATTAAAAAAAACATGAATATTCAAAGAGTAGTATTCGAATACTACTCTTTATACTAAAATAAAACAAAAATCTGTTGAAATAAGAAAAATTTTATATTTTAAACTTTTCCAGTAAAAAAAAATGTACTGTAGATACGCGATATTATCCAATGCTAGTTACGCGGTTTTGCACCATCCCCGACGATTTGATTAATCTAAAAAAATTAACCGCATTAAAAAAAGGAAAAAATACATCACCTGTGTTCAGTGCCGGATTAACCCTTAAGAAAAATAAGGCACTTGCCTTAAGGCCAGCAAAAAATCCGGGCCACTAAAAATTTATACATAAATTTATATTTATGTCTTATCTTTATTGATGAAATTATTATAATTATTCCAATTATTATACACATTTTGTTCATATATCAATTTTACGATGTCAAAAATTGTAACTAATTCATTCTTATAAGTGATAATTTTTTTCTTCTAAAATATCGATTTAAAATATTTCTAATAAAATATTCAAAAAAGACTGTGTTTTTTTATATTTTTGAAATTTGATAACATTTGTTTTAAACAGTGGAACTCTTTCGTAAACAATAACAAAGCGTAGTAATAAAATTAATGGTTTTAGCAAAGGAGTATACTTTTTGATATAACTATTGTTATAAAATTGTAATCCTTTAAATTTATTAGTAGGTTTAAAGAAGAAAAAATCATCACATTTACTGCAGAAAGAACTGGGTATAGCTTTTTTGTTCAACATGCCATGTTTTAAATGTTTCTATCAAAACATATTTGTCACATATTTTATTTATTGTTAATATTAATATAACAAAGCTCATTAATATAATATGGATTAGATCCATGTATCTCAACTATACTGAGTGACTTTCATCATATATTATTATCTATACATATATGTAGGATTTTTTATCATATATTTATAAAACAATATGTTTAATCATTATTATATCACATATCCATTTTACATATTCTAATTAATATTATTTTAATTTATAAATTAGTTCTTGCTATAACATAGAAAACATATATACACTATACATGTAGAACTTCAGTTCTGTGACCTAGGGGTATAAGAAGCAGATCATTAATAAGTCAAACAATCAATCCCAGTGAGTAATTTGCATGAATTTTTGAACACCATGCTCCTGAAATAAACAAAAAAGAATGAACACCATGCTCCTGAAATAAACTTGAAAAGAATTAAAGATGCAAAACGATCAACAATGGCTCAGCAGCGTCTTTCTGTACATTCACTTCTGTGCATTGAAAGTGATTTGCTCAACAAGGTTCACTTCAAAGAACTAATTGACAAATTTGCAGTTATAAAAGCGCGAAAATTTTAAATTATGTAGTTTTTACCTAATAAATATTCTTTTTTAATTTTACTTTTCTACTTTTTGTGGAAAAGTCCGTATTATCTGTATTTTCAGGCCACTTATTAAAATGTGCCTTAGGGCCAACAAAGCCTTAATCCGGCACTGCATGTGTTAACTGAAAATCTATTTATTTATACATGGTAACAAAACAAAATAAATATAACAAAAATTATCAATTTACCTGTTGCTGATGTTTTTTGTAGAGAATTGTTAAAAATAGTCAAAATCTGAAAGAAAAGACCTTTATTGCAAAGACACAAAATAACAAAAACGTAAAAGCTATCAGTGCAAACAAATTTTGTAATTTGATTAAAATATAAAATTATTCCTTGATTGCGACAAACTAATTACTTTTTAAACTATTAGCTTATGATCAACATAGTAAATTTTAAAATATTAAAGTTTACTAAGTTAAGATCATAATTTAAAGTAAACTTATGATAGTTGGTAGAGTACAAAAATAGAAAATGCAAAAAAAATCTCTTGAATTAGAAACGAAATCAAAAAAAGCAAAGCAAAAGCAATGTAAATTTTTAAAGAAATTTAAAAGATTCTTTAAAAATAAATTTAGTTTTATAGAATCTAACCAGAATGTCACTGCCAGACAATAACACTTATTTAATTAGATTCATATAAAACACAATTGAATATAACACTGATGAAATAATCAGCAACATATGCCCTTCTTATTATAATTCCGATATTTCAAATCTTCCTGCTGATATAGATATTAATGAGTTCTCTATTTTACACCTAAATATCAGGAGGTTTCAAAAAAAATTTTGATAAATTTAAAGATTTTTTATATAGTGTTGAAATTAGTTTTAAAATTATTTGTCTCGCAGAGACCTGGTGTCGAGATAAACAAGTTGAAAAAGATTCAAATTTTCAACTACAAAACTATAAAGTTATTCATCAAGTCAGAAATTCTGAGACAATAGGTGGAGGAGTATGTATTTTTATCCACAACTCTTTAAATTTTAAACCGCTAACCGAATTTAGTGCAATTAGTAATGATTGCGAATCATTAACGATCGAAGTTATAAATAAAATCACTAAAAATATCATTGTACATGTTGTGTACAGACCGCCATCTAGCAATAACAAATTTTTTGAAAAACATTTTGAAAATTTAATCAAAAACAAGAATTTATGTGACAAACGTGTCTTTTTTTTTGATGGGGATTTTAATTATAATGCGCTTGATTACGACACAACTAGAAATATAAAAAATTTCAAAATGGGTTCATTCCAACAATAAATAAACCAACACGAATTACTAGGAATAGCGCAACCTCAATTGATCAAATAATAATTAATGAATATACAAAAAATAAAATAAAAACTGGAATAATAATATCTGATATATCGGATCATTTCCCAATATTTATAATCGCGCATAAAGTTGTCGAACACACCCCTCAAAAAAAAATTATTATTACAAATCGAATATATAATGACATTTCTATGGAACTTTTTAATAATTCTCTATTTTCTGAAAACTGGGATGAAATTCTACAAATTCAAACCACAAATACTGCTTATAACAGTTTCCTTCCAATATTCAAAAAACACTATGATAAAGCTTTCCCGGTGGTAACAAAAATTATTAAAACTTATAAAACATTTATAAACCCTTGGATTACACCAGGAATAATAAAATCATAAAAAAAACAAAAACGATTGTATGAAGCGTTTCTGAAAAAAAGAACTTATGAAAATGAATTAAGGTATAAAAAATATAGAGGTCACTTTGAATCAATTATAAAGCTTTCAAAGAAGTTATGCTATTCAAATAAAATAATAAAATTTAAAGGCGATACTCAAAAAACGTGGCAAGTCATCAAAGAAGTAAATGAAAAAAAAACACTTAAGCTAAATGGTCTTCCAAAAAAACTAAACTATCATCATCAAGATATTACAAAAGAATCTATAATTGCTAAAACATTTAATGAGGTGTTTGTCAATGCAGGTTTAAATTTAGCATCAAAATTAAAACACAGTGAGTTTAACAAGGAGAAATACTTGACTCCTAGCAATTCAATTATGGAAAATGCTGAGTTAACTGAAAAAGAATTATTAGATGCTGTGAGTTCATTAAAATTAAACAAAGCACAAGGATTTAATAATGTTAGTAGTAATGTTGTAATTAAATGTATTTTCTATATTAAAAAAGTTTTTTTGCATATATTTAATCTTTCGTTTAAACAAGGAATCTTTCCAAAAAAACTTAAAATTGCAAAGGTAATACCAGTTTTTAAATCTGGAGATGATACTAATATTTCTAACTATAGACCTATTTCCATTCTTCCATGCTCTCGAAAATACTAGAACGCATTATGTATAACAAATTATACTCATTTTTAGAAAAAAATAATATTCTTTATAAAAAACAATTTGGCTTCAAAACAGGGCACTCTACTGATCATGCAATTCTTCATCTCATTCAGATTATTTTTCAAGGTTTTGACAAAAACAAGTTCACTTTAAGTGTTTTCATAGATCTAAGTAAGGCGTTCAACACTGTTGATCATAGTATTTTAATTAAAAAATTAGAAAACTACGGAATCAAAAATATAAATATAGCTGCTTTAAAAGCTACTTATCTAATAGAAAACAATATATTTCATTCGGGAATGAAAAAACTAACAATATGTCAATTACTTGCGGCGTTCCTCAAGGATCTATATTAGGACCACTTTTATTTTTAATCTATATTAATGATTTAAGCAAAGCTTCTAATATTCTAGATTCTATTTTATTTGCTGATGACACAAATTTATTTTATTCTCACAGTGATATAACAACATTATTTAAAACGGTCAACATTAAACTTCTAAAACTAACCGAATGGTTAAATATGAATAAACTTAACTAATAATTTAACTAAAAATAGTTATACTATTTTTCATCGCCTCCATAAAAAAGATAAAATCCCTCTTGCACTTCCAAAACTTATTATTGGTGAATACATCGTAAAAAGAGAATGTTCAATGAAATTTCTAGGTGCAATTCTAGATGAAAACATAAATTGGAAAGACCACATAAACATGATTGAAAATAAAATTTCTAAAAATATTGGATTACTCTATAAAGCAAAACCATACTTAGATCAATCATGTTCGAAATATATATATTACTCACTTATTCATTCCTATCTGAATTATGCAAACATTGCCTGGTGCAGCACCAATAAGACAAAGACAAAAAAGCTATTCAGCAAACAAAAACATGCAATTAGATTATTATCAAATGCACACCGCTTCTTACATTCTGGACCATTGTTCAACAATCTACAAATATCAAACTTGTACCAAATAAATATATATCATCTGCTAATTTTTATGTATAAAACTAATAATAATACAATACCAAATATCTTCAAACCATTATTTAATAAAATTCAACACAAGTACATGACTAAATATTCAAGTAACAACTTTGTACAACTATATATGAGCCAACCAAGTTCTCAATAACTATTAGAGGACCTAATGTATGGAATAAGATAATTAGTAATGATATTAAAACACTTACAACTCTTGAACAGTTTAAACAAGAGCTAAAACTATTACTTTTAAATAATGAAAAAACAGAGAATTTTTTTTAAATCTATCTATAAAAATGTTATATTTGAAAATTATCTATTAGTGCATGCTTTGTTTGTCTGGAAAGGTCTAAAGTCTTTAATTATATACATTATATTCAATTATATTATGAATAAGTATGTATGTGTATGTGTGTGTATTTACGCATATAAGTATATATATATATATATATATATATATATATATATATATATATATATATATATATATATATATATATATATATATATATATATATATATATATACACTATATATAGTGTCGTCTGATTATAAATTAACCTTTATGTTTTCATTTTTCATGTTTTCTTTTTTTGCTGTTGGTTTTGGTTTTCTTGAATGATTTATTAAAATTTTACTTTAATGAATAACTTTGAAATTTGAATATACATAGCATTGCATGACCGTAAGTTAATCTTCGTGTTATTGAGAATAAACTACTTCTTTAACTTTTATTAAAAACAACTTTGAAAGACTTTAACTATTTTGCATTTTATATAAACTTCTTTGAAACATTTTGCTTTTTTCGCTCATTTTTAATTTTTATTTTTAGTTACAACGTATTTATATAAATGTCTAGAAAAAAAAGGGACTTGGTGATAAGGCAAATCTGTCTTCTTCTCGTCCTTGCCATTTTTATATATATTATAAAACACGGAACTTGTAAATATTTGTACGGCTAAATGAAAGGAAAAAAAAAAACACACTAAATGAACATAAAATTATTTAAAACCAATAAAAATAAAGAACAACTTACTTGTATTTAAACTAATTTTTATAAATAAAAGTATGTTCAATACTTACATCATTTATGATAATAAAAGATTCAATGATATTTCAGAAACTTATCAAACTTATTAAAGTCTCGTGCATTATCAGTCAAAAGCGTCCAAGTTGATTCTTTCAATATTATACTGAGTATTATACTATTTTGATGGTTATCTAAATTCTGTCATTGTTGCGCACTCGGTTTAGAATATTTAACAGGGGCGTGGTAAAATAGCTTTAATTTCCCTATTACCTAAATATTAGATATTTTTAACTTTTTATTATTTTTAAAAATTATAAATTTAATAAAATAGTTTATTTAAAAAAAAAAATTAAAATTTTATTTATGTTCTTAAAAAAAATATATATTTCAAATATTTCCCCTTACTGTTTTAAAAAAGTCAAGGTCGCCGCGTGGCAAGTTCAAACCATAAGCACGCTTTTTTTTTTAAATTTTTGTTATTTAAAATGCAAAATAAAACAACTTTCTTTCTTTCAAAACAAACTTCTTTCATCAAAAGTGTTTTATTTTGTATTTGAGAAAAATCGAAAAAGATTAAATTAAAAAAAAAAATGACGAATCAAACAACGGCCTCCGTATTACAAACCAGGCGTGCTATCCACCCTGCTACGCAGGCATATTGTCTAACGACAGTTTAAGACTATATAACAAATAAAAACTAAAATTATATAAAATTAAGTGCTATAGATAGAAAATAGGGATATAGAAACCTTAAGGAGATTTTGCCTCATTGCAATTTTCAAGAGAAAGTAAAACTTAAAGAGAAACTGTAAAACTTGATATCTGTTTTAGTATGTTTTTAACGTTACAAAATTCGAAGTTTACCTAAGTTAGATATTTGCAAACACTTTCGTTGACTTTTTTTTTTAAAAAAAAGTGCTGTAACACTTACTCGCTATTGCCACGGTTGCAATGGCCGCCGAGAGTACAGTGTCAAACACTTTCGATTGAGCATTGACATGTTCCTTATTATATTATAATATGATTATTAGTTTAAAAAGAAGTTATACTAATGCGAGTGTTAGATTAAAACTTAATCTTCAAATATACCATTATTACACAGTAATGATAGACAGTGGTATTCTTAATTGGGATCAGATTTAATTTGAATTGACTCGAATTATAACTCAAGGTAACATTAAACTTGCGTTAAGAAAGTTTAATTTTCATTGTTTAATAGTTTTTATTTAATTATGTTATTTGCAAGCATTGTTATTGATGCATTTTTAATAAACTTAAAGCAATTTTATTTATAAAGTTCAACTTTGAGCTAATAAGCAGAGTTGTTTATCATTGGCCTTGCCAATTAAATCATAATAATATTTATTATTATCATCATTATTATTGTTATAATTATTGTTATTATTATCATCATTGTTGTTATTATTTATACTAATCAGGAGCGGATCCAGGCTGTAGCAAATGTAGCAATGTAGCAGTTGCTACAGTCAGCTAAGTTTTTTTTTTCTCTTTTTATTTTTTACATACATTTTTTTTCATGCAAAAGAGAAAGATAATTTAAATAAGATACGGAGGTTATAACCCAGCGGGCACAGACGTTAATCAGACGTCTTACGGACGTCTTAACTTGGTCGCGACGTCTTAGACCAATTTAGAACGTCCTAAAGACATCTGGTAAAGACGTTTTTATTAGAACGTCCTAGTGATGGCATTAAGATGTTATCAGGACTTCTATATTTAAACATCCTATTGACGCTCCTAAGACAGACTTTAGACGTCCTAATTACCTTAGAAATAAGTTGTCTTAAATAAGTTTACAGGACGTATTCAAAAAAGTTTTTAGTAAATTTATATATTAACTCAGTGCATATGTTATGCGCTTGCTCGGTTAATTAAAATGTCTGCTAGTAAAGGTTGATTATTTTTATATTATTAATTTTGGTTGGTTATTTATCGTTTAAAAATATTTTCCAATTTTCTATATTCTATTCTCTATAATCTATACAATTTTTTAATAAAAGAAAATTGAGTTTAGTTATTTAGTGTAAATAAGTTGCCAGTATAGTGAAGGAATCTTGATAAAAGATCGTTTCGCTTTGTATTTTATGGAATAGTCATGATATCTTGTGTGTCTGTGTTATATAATATAATATAGTATAACATATATATATATATATATATATATATATATATATATATATATATATATATATATATATATATATATATATATATATATATTCTATTAAATACTGAAAATTGTAATTGCAAGCAAAAAATTGACTGCCCTATGAATGGCAAATGTTTATCAAAAAATATTATTTACAAATGCATTGTTTCAATATATTGGCTTACCGAGCAAATAGAATAAAACGTTATGCCAACCACAAACAATCATTTAAACATAAAAAATACTCAAAAGAGACTATGCTGTCAAAATTTATTTGGCAGCATATATTTATATATATATATATATATATATATATATATATATATATATATATATATATATATATATATATATATATATATATATATATATATATATATATATATATGCATGAGACCAGCCAGAGACGGCTGAAAAGACGTCTCTAGAACGTCTGGAAAAAACGTCTCTAGAACATCCTAAAAAGACGTCTTTAGGACGTCTGGAATAGACATCCCCAAGCCTATCATTTAAGACCAACTAAGGACGACTTATAAATGAAGAGTGAGACGTCTTATGGACGTCTTTAGGACGTCAGAATGCCCGCTGAGAAGTATTCACAATGCGGCGCTTCAAAAATTAATTTAAAATCGTAACTGAGCCAAGTTGACTATGTTACGGAAATATTTCATTCGGAAAGTAAAATCTTTGACTAAAAAACCCATGCTTTTAACGGGCTTTGTCTTATATACATAAATTTTTGAAAGAATGTCAAACATTTTGCAGCGTATCAACTTAAATTGAACTGGGAGTTAAATAAAATGACAAATCGACTGTTGCAACTGTAGTAAATGTCAATTTGTTATGTTTTGAAACAACTCTATACATACCCTTGACGATTTTATTATACTTTTCAGCTATTTAGCTGTTTATCTTTTTATTAACAAGGAGGTCTTACGTAGTGACTAAAAGTCATCAAACAAGAACCTGTAGCAAAATAAAAAATTGTGTAGCTAAGACAAAAATTCTGTTAAATAATCACTTTCCGTTTTTAAAACTTTTTTTAATGAAGTGGATAGCAATCGTTAAATGAAAAGGTTTCATAATTATAAAAACTAAATTAAATAGCACATTTCAATCGCCTAGCAACACTTTATTATATGATCTGATTAGCACCAAAAATTTAAAAAGGTTAAACTAAAATAACATTTTGCACAATTTTCCTCGCAGATAGGTTTTTAGTTTGTTCTAAAATTGCAAGGAACTTTCTACTACTTTTTTTTTGTACTTCAAAAATTTCTACTAGGATCTATTATTCTCTGTGACAAGGTGTATGTTACAAAAATGATATTGTATCAGGAAGTTGCTGTTTTTGGAAAGCCAATGACATAAACTCTCTTTCTAAAAATGTTTTAGATGTTATGGTAGCTTTTAATACAAGTTATATGTTTGATAGTCCTAATTTCTTTTGAAAATGATGTGATCAAATTCATTAAACTTTGGAATCAGTAAGAAGATCAAATAGCAAAGCAAAGGCAATTATATGTGATAAAAATCTAACTTTAACATTTAATGAAAAACCCTGGTTAACTACAGATGAAACTCTTAGGTTGTTTGACCACGTTATCACAAACATACAAATTAATAGACTCAGAAAGTAAAAAGTGTGGGCGTTTATTTTAGGTTCAATAATAATCAAAAAGCTTCCTCAGAGATCTAAATGGTAAACAAAGAAAGTTTGTTTTGGATTTTTGCGATACAGCATTATGCACGAAATAGACATAAAATATCAACACATGTCACAAGGCATTTCACAAATTATACACGTGAAGAAATAGCTAAAACGTTATTTAGAAAAGCACATTTGTTACACATATGTTATGTTAGAAAAATTTGTTACAGAACTACATGAATCAAAACTTAGAAATTTAAGAAAAGTATTTTTTTAAACTTTAATTCAATGTTCAAAATCATTCAAAATAGGTGGATTAAAAAGTGCTTTTGACAATACTGTTCAAAGGATTTTCTTCAATTTGGTTAAAGATAAAGTTTTTTAGACTTCCATATTTAATACTTTTATGCTTTAATGCATTACTTAATTGAAATTGAGTGTTATCATCACAATATACCTTCCTATTATACTTTATAAAAAGTCAGTGAAAACTTTGTACACCAAAATCAAACTATGTTGTTTTAAACAAAGAATGACCATATTATGTTTGTCTTGTTAGGTTGACATTTTTTCATTGACACTTTTGTTTTTATTATTTACTGAGATTTAATAATTTTAATATACCTGAAATTTGCTGTTCTGGGATTTTAAAAGCATTCCTTATTTTTATAAAGCAATATATTTTTATTGAAACGTTTACTTTAGTTCTATTTTTTATTATTTTCATTATTTGACAAAAAGTTTATTGTAATGAAGTAATGAAGTCTATTAAAAATATGAAAATATTTATAAATTGTTTTTATAAATTTATATAAATTGTTAGAGTGTCTATTTTAATTTTCAGACATTTTATAAAGTAAACCATTAAATAAGGCATTAAGAGTTTTAAAACAAATTTTAGTTAAATAACAAAATTGAATTTTAAACAAACATAGATTAAATTTGTCGTTTTCATTTATTACCCTCCAATTTTTTTGCAGACCAAAACGTTTTAAAAATCACAAATATTTTGTTGATTTAAATATATAGACAAATTTATTTGATAATGTTTTGTGTATTATTTGGCATAAATACATTGACTGGCAATAGGAATACCAAGAAGTAAATATAAATACATCGACTGAGGATAAGAGTTCAGTCAGGTTTTTATTCATGATTAAAAGTCATAAAAGACAAATAAACTATCGTTAAAAAGTATTCAGTTTAACTAAATGGTTTTAACGTCGCATAAATCAAGTAACGTTATTCCGCTCTAAACGGACAGTAGAAAAAACAGCACTAGGGGACCTCATGTATCACTGTAAGCTACTGTACATCCAAGGCTGGCGCGAATGGTGTGTGATCCCCTTCCCTCAATGAATTTTATTTCATTATGTCTGCAAATTTAGCTCTTTTAGACTAGCAAATCGGCATACGCAGACCGTATAGTACTGTCGGCAAATGTGAAAAGCGAGGATTTATTTTTGTTAGACAAAAAAAAAAATTTATTATTTTTACTACAGTCAAAAAAAATCTGGATCCGCCCCTGCATTTGAAATAATAAGAAATTATCTGAATGAATATCAAGCAATGCTACAAAAAATAGCTGATTTTCTTATTGAACCAAATGTTTATTGGTGTGAGACAAAATTTGTTTTGGAATTTTATGTTTTAAAAACGTGACAACAAGTAAAATGACTCCACATCATTTTAGACCAAAAACAAAAATAGAAAAACTTAATTACGCTAAAAGTAGCCGAAATGAAATATGCTTGCCAAATGCTAATATATTAATACTTGGCATATAAGATAAAAGTTGAAGATAAAATTACCAACAAGGCAAAATTAATATTTTTGAAAACATTGAAAAACTGTTCCTTATGAAATATCAAGATACAAAAAGATTTTAATTTTTAAGATGAGTTTCTTTTTTTTTTAAACAATTTCTCAATAATAAAACAAATAACTTTGTAAATAATTATTTTCAAAAGTATGTTTGTAAATAATTTTTTTCAAATGTATTAAAAATTAACTACCAAGTTATGGTAGATAAAAAATATCACAAAAGTTTTTAATATCAAAACAAAGTTTAATGATCTGATTATCAAATATTCATAATGGTATTCTTGAACAATATTAATGATCTAATAAGTAAGCGGTGTTTTATTTTTATGTCACCTCAAAACTTTTTAATATAGCTTATATTAAGTCTTGATGATCGCGTGATTTAACTTATTTAATTTTGATTTTATCAAGCATTCTGGATCTTTTTTGGAAACGAAAAATTTATTGGACGCGAAAAAGACGTTCAAAAGACGTAATAATAATAATAAATGAAACTTTTGTTTCATTTATTTGTTAGAAACTTTTATTTGTTTTAACAGCTGTTACTATCAAGTAATTTCTATTTTGTAAACTATTTTTAATCGTTAAAATCTTGTTGTGATAATAACTTACTGCTATTATTATATTATATCTATAAAATATAAGTTATGAATGGATGAGAAAACTTAAATTGTTTTTTGACGTTGATATCAGGGGGTGTAAAAAAATCAACTTTTCTAGGCTTTAAAGGTCTTTTGTTTTAAAGCAAAAAACACCAAATATACAAAAAAATTGGCCTTATAAAATCTAATTTTCTTTAAAAATGTCCATGTTACTACCGCTATTATATTATACAATTTAATATTCTTCAGAAAAATGGTCAAATAATTTAACCAAAAACAATTTTGAGTTTTACGGTTTTTTTAAAAAAGCTAAAAAACCTACTTTTCTCACCCCTGGTTGAAATTATATATATTTTATAATAAAATACAAATAATTTAGCCTCTTAAATTTTAATTTAACTTTAATTCACTGCCCTCTCAACCCCCCCTCCCCCAATTTTTATAAGACTACAATGCAAGACTGTATTGCGCAAATAAACGCGTTTTTGCAATAAAATATTTAATGATTTATTGCAGACCAGATATTTACCGGAAATATCTCGATTGTTTAAACTAATAACCGACTGACGGCAGTTTTCTGAAAAGCACCTTAACAACGCTGAAAAGCTCACTTCTTAAATGTGACTTTTTTTAATTAAATCTCAAGTGACAAATAAATCTTCAACTATAAATTTTTTTTATTGATAAAAATTTTTCAATGAAATTATTATTTAATTGATTGTTTTTTAATTGTTATTATTGATTCCTTTTCGTTTTTTAATAAAGTGTTGTTTAAATTACACTAATATTTGCGTATTTATTCACCCCGAATGCCAGTAGAATGGAATAAATTTTTTTAATCAAATAAATTTTCATAAAATACTTAAAAAATATATATATTTGATTTTTATATATTTAAATTACAGCTCAACCCAGTTGGCACGGGGCGTAAAAAAGACGCCCTTTGGACGTTCAATTAGCGTCCGTCCGTCGTATTTAAATTCTAAACGTCTTTTGAACGTCTTTTTCGCGTCCAATAAATTTTTCGTTTCCAAAAAAGATCCAGAATGCTTGATAAAATCAAAATTAAATAAGTTATATCACGCGATCATCAAGACTTAATTTTTTTTTAATAAAAACGCATTTTTAACACAAATGTAAAAGCAACTTTCAAATGTAAAAGATCTTTTAAATGTAAAAGGAGTTTCTTATAACTGTTTGCGAGCGTGGTTTGGTTTTTAATCTTTGGGTTCGTGGTTGTCAACTTGTTTTCGTGACGGCACTTAGATATAATTTCTGTTTTTTTATTTAACAATTTTTGCGTACCTTTGTATGATATTATGCAAAGTTTTTCATGAAGGCAAAGCCTTCATGAAAAACTTTGAAGGGGATACTATACATTTATAATGAAGGGGATACTATACATTTATAAATAACATTAGAGGCTCTACATTTTCCTATTATAGGGCAGTTTTCTTTCTTTATGCAATTGTAGGGTGGGTATTCTTTTGGTCTTTCTGAACTAATTTTCTTATTGTGACTTTTTATTATACTTTCGATATTTTTGGTTCAGCTGTAACTCAATTTGATGGTGTTTCGATTGAATAATTTACTTAGGGGGTGGGATGTTGGAAAGTGTTTGTCGATGAAGTTTAGGAAGATATGTCCGACATTGGTAGAAACGCTTTTACTGTACGGGGGATTAAACCATATTATATTTCTTTTTCTTGTCTTTTTTTCTCTTTTTTGGGGGTTATACTTTAAATTAAAATTAGTGAAGCTATTTCTTCTTAATTCATCTTCGTATTCTGGTTTAGATAAATTAGATGTTTTTTTATTTGAGGAATTTTATGATAATCTGTTGTTGATAGAGATGGGGATTTGCTTTATTATTTGCGGAGGGTGGATGGAATCAGAGTGGATGTAACGTAGATATTAATTTGGTTTTTTGAAAGGTTGGTAGGAGCTTTTTTCTAAGTTAAAGGATACATCTAAGAAGTTGACTGCGGGTAGGTTTGTTTGGATCTCTATTTTAAAACCGATTATTTTTATAGCTCTAATTATGTTTTTTCATATTCTATCAATTTGTGATCCAGTTTTTTTACGAAATACCATCAGACCATCGTCACGATATAGTCCAACGTCTTCTTTATTTATTATTTTAGATAGTGAGCCTAATATATATAGGCCAACCAGTTCACAAACTTCTCCACCGTCAAAACAACCCATTGTGACATCAAAGCAGTCGTGTGCTAAGTTTTTCTTCCGTGTTTCGTTTTTAAAAAATAGCAAGGTCTTTCTGCAATGTTTAATGACTCTGATATTCTCTTTGTTAATACTTGTGTGTTTTTTTGCAAACAGTACTGCATTACTTAGTATTTCAAATGTAATAGTGGAGTAAAAATCGACAATGTCAAATTGAATAAAAACACAATGTTGTTTATCTGGTATATTTTTAAACCATTTGATTGCATCAGTGGTTATTTCCATTGGTTTAAGCTTAATATAGTTCTTATTTTTTTATTTATAGTATCAAGATATTTTTTGTTTATGTACTCAACGCCGTTAATGCATGTACTGGAAAATACATGAATTTTGCGTTTTTGTAAAAAGGTTTTGTTTCACTGCATTTTTTTAGCCTGAATAATTTTTATTTTACTCCTAGCGCTTTAGTTTGTCTAAAATCAAACAAAGTTAAATTTTTTTTAAATTACTTAAGTTTAGATATAAAATTTTGCTTTATAGTTGATGAGCCATATTTTGGTATAAAATGGTACTACTCTCAATGAAGATAAAACATTAAATTGAGAAAACAACTTTTTCAAACAAGTTTTAAGTTATATGTTTAATTTCTAACCAGTCATATGTCTGCAAACATATTAAAGGTCGAAAAAAATTAGTTATTTCAAGTTTAAAATCTGTTTTTTCCATTTTATATGAAAGTTTTTATTAATATGAGTGCGAAGAACACACACATTGACATACGACTAGTTAGACTTTTAAAGTTAAACCTTTTAAGGTTTATTTAAAAGTCTAAGCTCAAAATTTAAACATTACTGTGATGTGAACCAACCCTATTTTATAATGCCATAAAACTATGCAACTAAAATTCCGGTCTTTAAATTACCATAGATTAATATATATATTTTATTTGAATATATATATATTTTTTATTTTTTTTGTAGAAAATATGTATACATATTTTCTTACTCCATTGCAAAAGACATGTTAAGTTTTAAACAATATATATAAATATTGTTTAAACTTAACATATCGTCCCCTCAGTATTATCTTGTTCTATCTACAAATTTTTTTTTTTGCAAAAACCAATTTTTATTGTTTAAAAAAGTATAATGTATTATTTCCACTTATCAATAAATTATTACCTTCTCTGCTTCGTCAAGATTTATTCAATTTGACTTTGTTCTAATTACAATTTTACGTATTTTGTTAGTTTTATCTTATTCTATTTCACTTTTTTAAAACATTTTAGTATTATAATGTTCTAATGCCCAAATCTGCAAATCAATGTTGTAGCGCAAGTCACGTGACTTTTTATTTTGATATTTTCAAAATGTCTTCAAGTAAGTTTATTGGTTTAGTTACAAAAGAAACAGTTGACTTTGAATTACTTAATACCGACTCGTAAGTAGTTTCTATTACTATGGTAATTTTATAATTTGAAAATAAAAAGGAAAATTTTATTTTTCCTATAATTGGATTCCATTTTATGTTCTTTTAACGATAAAATAGTCAACTATTATATCGTGCATTATCAACTCTTATATAAATATCGTGCATTAAAGGGTTAAAATAACTTAAGACTAGCTCTCATACACAGTACTAGTAGTTAACTAACTATAAATCTATATGTATAACTATATATATATAACTATATGCATAACTATATATATTGTGCCTTTAAATAACTATATATATATTGTGCAAAGTCTTTAAGTAAGACTAAATTCTTTATATTATTTATTTCCTAACTGTAAAAAAATAACTTATATTACCCTGCTAATTACGATGCTTATGAAATTCCAATTGTCATTAATTTTTGATTTTTTTTTAATATTATATTGTTTTTAAATGTAGCTAAAGTTTATACTTTTTATTTCTACAGTGTCGATTCAAGTTTCCACAATAAGCTACTACATACGGATTTAGAAATAGTTGTGCCAATAGAGCAACTCTCGACAAAAAAAAAAGTTGGACGTAAAAGAACCAGAAATCTAGATAGCTGGAAATGCAATGTCAATAAAAAAAGGCGTCAAGCTGGCCAGGAGTATAAAAGCAGGAATAAAGTGATAAGAAGAAATAGAGAGATCAATAATGAGAAGGACTGTACTAACTGTAAATTTAAATGCCACATTTATTTTCCGCAAGAGCAACGGGAGTTACTATTTAACAAATTTTGGGGACTCAATGATGACCTCAAAGCACACTTTTATAGTGAAAATACAACACGTATTGTGAAAAAAACTAAACGAACACTTGCAATTTCATCGAGGCGGCAATACTTATTTGCCTACTTTTTTCACCTGGCAGGGATTCCCATCAGAGTTTGCAAACCTTTCTTTTTAAACACTCTTGACATAAGCCTACAAAGAATTTCATATTTTTATAAACATTTCCAAACAGATACAAACACGCCTACCCCAAGAAAACAAGGTAAACATACAAAAAAGAAAATTCCTGACGCGGTCAGAGATGGCGTTAGGAAACACATATATAGTATTCCGGTTATAGACTCGCACTATTGCCGTGCTAATACTAATAGAAAATACATTGAGTCTGAATTGTCTATTAGTCGACTGTATGAGCTTTACCAAGACTTTTGTCAGCAAAAACGGTTTCAACCGGCTAAAAAGCACTTATACTCTGAAATTTTTTTAACTGAGTTCAATATTTCTTTCCAGCAAAGAAAAAAAGATAGGTGTGATAAGTATGAAATTTTTAAAATCAAAAGTGCTGAAGGTATTTTAAGTGATTGTGAACGGGCTCAGCATCTAAGTCATATTGAACAAAAAGAAGATGCACGCGAAGAGCGCAAAAAAGACAGACAGTCAGGACATCCTGTTCTCTGTTTTGATTTACAAAATGTTTTAACAGTTCCCAAGGCTGAGATATCCAACTTTATTTATCTTAGGAAGCTGTCTGTTTATAACATGACAGCATATCTTTCTTTAGATAAATATGTTTATTGTTGTATCTGGTCTGAAAGCCAATCTGGCAGAGCCGGAAATGATTTGGCATTTACAATCCTACGAATTTTAGAATCTGTGCTTACCACCCATCCACAACTTAAGAACCTCATTTTATGGTCAGATTCTTGCGTTCCGCAAAATAGAAACAGTATTATGAGCACGGCAATAAAGCATTTTTTAAATGCTCATCCTGATGTTGAATCTATCACTCAAAAGTTTTCTGCAAGCGGACATGGCTGTGTTCAAGAGGTTGATGCGGTTCATAGCAGCATTGACCAAAAATTAAAAAAAACTGAGGTATACAGTCCACTGGGTCTGATCAGAATACTAAAGTCTGTTAGGCGACAGAAACCTTTCAATATCCTGCAGATGAAAGATGTTGATTTTTTAAATATTCAAGCTGGAGCTAAAAGCTATAACTTTACCAAAGTGCCCTTTACTCAAGTAAAGCAATTAAAATACTATTCCAATCATCCTTTTACTGTTTCATTTAAAACAAAACATGCAGACGGCTTCACCTCAGTTTTTGCAGGTGCCCAATCATTAAGAAAAAAGAAATCTACAGCATATCCCATTACTGCACCAAAACTGTCAATTCAGACCAAAAAAAGCCACTTACTTTCAAAAGAAAAGAATGAAGATATTAAAAAAATGATGCCCTACATGCCTGAGATTGATAGAAATTATATGGCAACTCTTTGTGTTTAGTAATTCATGTGCATCTCCCATGTACTTTTCTTAATATTTTTATGTCTTAATTAATTGTTTCATGAAAAAAAAAAATGTTTTACTTGAACACAACCAAATAATGTCTAAAACAGGGGTGGATCCAGGTCGTTGTACTAGGGGGAGGGGGTTATATGACCAAAAAAAATGATTTTTTCAGCTAAAACCACTGTTTTATTTGATCATTTTTCTAACTAAGTTCAATAATTCTTTCCGGCAAAGAAAAAACGATAGGTGTAATTAGTGTAAATTTTTTAAAATCAAAAGTGCTGAAGGTACTTTAAATGATTGTGAACGGGCTCAGCATCTAAGTCATATTGAACAAAAATAAGATGCACGCGAATATAAGAAGCACGTAAAAAATGCTTATAAATTAGTTTACTAATAAATATATTAAATGTGTATATAACTTTTTTTTGCCAAAAATTCAAATGTTGCAAAATAATATTTTGTATTTTTATTTTTTTTTTAATTTCTATCAATAATATTTTGAAGATTGATAATTCTTAAGATGGGAGGAGGGGGGGAGGGGGGAGGGGGATACTCCCATCTTTGTATCCGTCCTTGGTAAGAAATACATTCAAAACATTCACCAAATAAGACATTTGTGCATGTTTGGACAAACTATAATTAAAAAAACCCAAAGAAATTGACATAGAACATTATACAATTTTTGTATTTTGTAAAGTTTGTCAGTAATTTGTTCTATCTCAAAAGTCAAAAATCATTTTTTTAAACACTAAATACACAATAATTTTCTAAAAATGGTTTATAAGGGTATTATATATTGACCTTGACAATTTTATAATAACAAAATTTGGTGCAAAGTTTATTTTGAACATTTTTAGGGCTTTTGAAAATTCAAATGCCTTTTTTTCAAAACCATAGTTTAGCGACATAGAACAAGATAATACTGAGGGGACGATATCTTTTAAAACTTAACGTTTATTGTTTATAAACAAATGTTGCAGACCGGAAAAAAAATATGTTTGTTATCACCGAGAACAAACAAGACAAAAAAGTTTGAGACCTTGCATTAACGGCGTTGAGTAACCAAGTTCACTTTTGGCAGGGCTCAATAGACGGCAGGGTTTATTGCTTTGGAATGAGTCTTTGTGGTCTTTTAGTGTAATAAAAGCTTCAGACTTTGCGATTATTTTTATTCGCCTGCTTAAGTTGAGCGTGTTTGCTATACTTTTAGCTTCGAGGTTAATTGAGTTTTCGAGTTTTTGTGGAGCTTTTTAATACGCTTTTGTGATGTTTTCGTTAAGAAGTTTAGTGTGTTCCTGAGTGGAAATTTGATAAATACTATTTGTTTTGTCTGCGAATAATAAAACGTTCGGGTTGCTTTTTATATTCAATATGTCTCTTTTTAGTTTGTTGTGAAATTCTCTGTGTACTTTTTTAAACTTTATAAAGTTTATTAAATTGAGTAAATCGTTTTCAAAATTTTCTAATTCTTTGCACTAGGGTGGCGTGTTATTCGTTTTGAACCCAAACGTTTTATTTGTTAATGACTGGTTTTCTTTTCTTTGATTTAATTAAAAAAATGTTTTCCAGCGGATTCGCTTGATGAAGTTTTCTGTTTTTTCTATCAGCTACAGTTTATAACTGGTTTTGTCTGGTATTGGTATATTTTTTAACGAGTAGTTAAAATTAATTTTCTCCATGGTGTGGAATCTATGCAGTAGAGTGCTCAACTAATTAGCGTAAGGCGCGATGTAAATAAGTTTAATTTTGCTGTGAGCAATATAATTGCTGTGAGCAATATAATTGATTTTTTGACGAGATTAAATAAAAATAACTACATCATTTTTACTACTAAAAGTTTCATGCGTTTAGCAATCATCAGGTAAAAAATTGTTTTTTTCGTTAAAAAATATACTCAATAAACATCGTGGCGTTCAAAAACAATTATAAAACTATAACTATTTCCGAGCGTGGTTTGGTTTTTTAGTCTTTGGGTTCGTGGTTGTCAAGTAGGAACTTGTTTTCGTGACGGCATTTAGATATAATTTCTGTTTTTTTATTTAATAATTTTTGCGTACCTTTGTATGATATTATGCAAAGTTTTTCATGAAGGCAAAGCAAGCATTTTTTTGTTACGTTGCTGTAGGCGGGGTTCTTGTTTGACAACCACGAGCCCAAAGATTAAAAAACCAAACCATGCTAGCAAATAGTCATAGTTTTAATTGTTTTTGAACGCCACGATGTTTATTGAGTATATATTTTAACGAAAAAAACAATGTATTTTCTACGCATGAAACTTTTAGTAGTAAGAATCATGTAGTCATTTTTATTTAATCTCGTCAAAAAATCAACTATATACTACTATGATCAAAAAGTAAGGTGAATTTTTTTATAAAATGAAAAATCTTTATTATTCTTCCAAATCTGTATCGTCCCACTCAAAATAATCCCCCCCAGCCCCAATGCACTTTTGCCAACGTTTTTTCCAGTCTTCGAAGCATGCCGAAAAGTCCTCGGTAGGGATAGCCTTCAATGCGCGTGCCAATTCACGTTGGATCTCTTCAATGGACTCAAAACGATTTCCCCGGAGTGGTCTCTTGAGCTTTGGGAACAGCCAGAAGTCACACGGTGCTAAGTCGGGCGAATACGGTGGTTGTGGAGCAACATGGGTAGAGTTTTTGGCGAAAAACTCACGAAGAACCAGTGCTGTGTGCGAAGGCGCATTATCGTGGTGCAAAATCCAAGAGTTATTGGCCCATAATTCCGGTCTCTTTTTGCGAATAGCTTCACGCAAACGTCGCATAACGCTTAAATAATATTCCTTGTTGACAGTTTGGCCAGTTGGAAGGAATTCGTAGTGCACGACACCAAAATAATCAAAGAAAACAGTCAACATGACCTTGATTTTTGAGCGACTTTGACGTGGTTTCTTCGGTCTCGGCTCGCCTTTTTCACGGTATTCACTCAATTGGTTGGTTGTTTCAGGGTTGTATGCGTAGACCCAAATCTCATCGCCAGTAATAATTTGTTTGTAGACGTCTTGATAGTCAGAAAGCATTTTAACGTTTTAACGTTTTAACACGTTTTAACGTTTTAACACGTTTTAACGCGACGCTTTTTTTTCAAAGAAATTGAGAAATTTCGGCACCAAACGTGATTTGAGTCTTCTGAGGCCCAAATGATCCTTCAAAATCGCTTGCACCGACCCAAATGATATTCCAACCATTTCAACAAGGTCTCGAATGGTTAACCGACGATTTGCAAGCACCAATTCTTTGATTTTGTTGATGTGGCGATCATCAATCGAAGTCGATGGTCGTCCGGAGCGTTCCAAGTCATCAACACGTTCTCGGCCTTCTTTGAAGTCTTTGTACCACTTGTGAACATTTTTTTGAGACATAGTCTCTTCACCGAAGGCCTTTTGCAACATTCGATACGTTTCAGCAGCAGAAATATCATTCCGCAAACAAAATTTAATAGCACTTCTTTGCTCAACAAAATTAGACATCGTGAAAATCGCCGAATGCACTTTTGGTACTTCAGAAACAAGCGTAAACAAAAAAAAAAATAATTATGAGTTTGACATGTAGTTTGGCGCAAATGTTAATGACATTCCTACCAACTTAAAAATAAAAAAGATTGGACGATTCGAATAAGGCCGGAAGTTTAAATTAAAAATTCACCTTACTTTTTGATCACAGTAGTATATATATATATATATATATATATATATATATATATATATATATATATATATATATATATATATATATATATATATATATATATACATATATATATATATAAAATATAATATATTCAATTACTTAAGAATCGTGGTAATATTGATACAGAAACTGATTATATGATATATTATATATATTTATACTAATTATATATTTGGTGCCTAATATACATATCAAGTATAGTGCCTAATATATATATCAAGTATAATACTTGATATACTATATCAAGAACCAAGTTCCGACTATTTGAAAGATTTAGACATCGCAGAATCTCATGCAGAACCATACTTTTCAAAAGGAAAACCTATTAATTATACAAAGAGTTTATCATGAAATATTACAAAATCAAGGTATGGAACTTCGTGAAGATGCAAGAAAAATTTTAAAAAACACCTAGAGGTATAAATAAGTTATAACTATAAATTTTCCCTGCATCTTCGAGATTAACAGTTTTTAACTGCTCCTGAAAAGTGTGGTGGTAATTACTCTTATTTTGAAATACAGGCAAGTATTAAGAACATTTTTTTTTTGAATTTTAGTATTGATGGTTTTATTTTTTTTTAAATTCTCTAGTAAACAATTGTGGTAGGGTTTCCATTCTCCTCTTTTTTCGTAAGAGAGCGCAGCGCTAAACTAAATAAAATTAAAGTTTTCACAGCATTCTCCTACGGAAAAAAGAGGAGAATGGGAACCCTAAATTGTGACCAATACTAGCTTGCTTTGATTATTTTAATATTTGTATTGCTGGCATTTATTTTAATGAAAATAAGCCTTATTCAGTAACTAAATACCTATTTTTTTCTTTGAGTTAAGACAATAATACAAAATGGTTTTCTATACAAAAAAAAAAAAAAAAAAAAATTTAACTGTCAAGTCTTTTTTTTGTTCGATGTTCCAGCTTGATTGTTTTTAAAATCTCATAATGGTTACAACTTTTGTGAAATGTGTTCCGTTTATGGAACTTATGTTAGTAATTGTGTTTAATAAGGTGTTTAACGAAGTAATTGTGTTTATTAAGGAAATATTCTGCCCACCTATCTCTTATATAAATCAACTGTTACGACTGGCTTAATTTTTTAAATTAAACTCATTTGTTAGTGACTTATCCTACTCTTTTGAAATTTGAATCTATTCCAAAAAAAAATCACACAAAAGAATAAAAACTTTAGTTGTACCAGACGTGTCAAAGTCTGCTTTAAATAATCCTTTAGAAGATAGATGTAATTAATTTTTCTATTTTACTTATCGTTCTTTAAAAATTTCAAAAAAATAATTGTAATTAAAATCAATATTTATACTTATTATTTGATAAAATTATTTTTTAGTTACTTATTCAACTTTAGTAAAGAATGAGAAAAATGTATTTAAAGATGGAAGTGAGTTAATATTTTTTTCTATATGAATGAATTTTTGATAATTTATGGTTTTTAGTTTTAA
This sequence comes from Hydra vulgaris, assembly GCF_038396675.1. Classification (NCBI taxonomy): domain Eukaryota; kingdom Metazoa; phylum Cnidaria; class Hydrozoa; order Anthoathecata; family Hydridae; genus Hydra; species Hydra vulgaris. The sequence goes on along the minus strand of NC_088928.1, from coordinate 30,322,645 downwards.
TATTATGTAAAAAAATATATAACACAGCAAAAATTTAAAGAGGAATTTCAGTGGACCCATATAGGCATTTTAGGTGGTTGCAGTTTTGGTCATCATATACTTAATGGACCATTAGTGGCAGCAGCCATAAGTGGATAACATGAATAACCACTATATCACTTGTTAGTTATCTTCTAGGCACTTACGATATTTACTAAGTAAACGATGAGTTAAACTCTATTTAACTGCTCAAAATGCCTATATAGATCCACTGCAAATCCATGACAACAATATTTGCTGAGAAAGTTTCAATATGTAGTCATTTATTTATCGACATATATTTTCAGGATTCTCAATCCTCCTTAAAAACCTTAAATATCCTTGGAAAAAAAATCCTTCTTAAAAGTCCTTAAATAACCTTAAAAAAAAGTTAAAATTTGACTGCTCTCCTTAATTTACTTTTCTATAAATTTTATTCTACTTATTAATTAAAAATTTATTTATCAACATATAAATTTATTTATATATGCATTGGTCAAATACATGTTTGTATTTAGTAATATTATGCTACATTTTTGTATTTCAAAAACTCACATTGCATTTATATGTATTTAGAAATTTATAATTGATGTGTTTGAAGTTTTTGAATTTAATTGCGTTTTAAATAAAAGAAATTTTATTTGATGAAATGTATTTAACCCTAAACTTTATTTTTATTTTTGCCTTCATTTTCAAAAGAATAGAACAATAAATTTGGCTATAGTCTATTTTATGTAATGGTTAATTTAAATAGTTTATTTTATAATTAAATAAACTATTTATGTACTATTTAATCTATTATGTATGTAACTATTTTTTGAGTTAATTTTTATACAATACTTGATGAATTTTTATAAGTAACAGCTTCTTTAATTCAATCAGCTCCTTCAAGATTTGAAAGCCTGTGATTTAAAATTTTGCTCTTCCAAAAAAAAAAGTTAAAGAAAATATATGAAGTCAATAATAAATCTTTAAGTTTTACAAAGATTAATGTAAGTAATATTTTTTCTTTTAATAATTATCTTGGAAGTTATTTTAACTATATAGGTTTCTTTTTCTTTATAAACTTATTTTTTTAATACTCCACAATACTCAAAATAGCTACCTAGTCAGTTCAGCAAGAAAAAAAGAGCAATTAAGATTTCCCTTTCGAAGAATGAATTTAATAAAATTTTAAGTTAGTTGTTTATGTGTATATATATATATATATATATACATATATATATATATATATATATATATATATATATATATATATATATATATACATATATATATATATATATATATATATATATATATATATATATATATATATATATATATATATATATATATATATATACACATATATATACATATATATATATACATATATATATACATATAAATATATACATATATATATATATATATATATATATATATATATATATATATATATATATATAAATATATATATATACACATATATATATATATATATATATATATATACATATATATATGTATATATATATATATATATATATATATATATATATATATATATATATATATATATATATATATATATATATATATATATATATATATATATATATATATATATATATGTATATATATGTATTAGGGTGTCCCTAAAAACAACTTTTTTGAAAAAAATCTGCTCCCACCCCTTAAATGTGTTCTATATAATACGAAAACACTAGGTTTAAATTTTTTTTGAAAAAAACATATTTATAGAGGTCCCCCAAGACCCTTTAATATTTAACGGGTCCCTAATATTTTCAAAAAAAAAGTTTTTCAAAAATAGGTCAACCTGGTACTCAAATGAAGCGCAATTATATAAAAATTTCAAAAATAATATTCATTTTAAAAAATAAATTTGAAGTTTAAACTTATTTATCACAATTATCATGAAAAATTCACTTATTTCATTTTTTGCTAAAAAACAAGATTTTTACGTAGTAAAACCTAAAATAACTATATTATTTTAAAATGAATGTTATTTTTGAAATTTTTATATAATTTCGCTTCATTTGAGTACCAGGTTGACCTATTTTCGAGAAACTTTTTTTTTTTAAATATTAGGGACCCGGTAAATATTAAAGGGTTTTGGGGGACCTCTAAAAATATTTTTTATTCAACAAAATTTTAAACCTAGTGTTTTTGTATTATATAGAACACATTTAAAGGGTGGGAGCAGATTTTTTTCAAAAAAATTGTTTTTAGGGACACCCTAATATGTATATATATATATATACATATATATATACAAAGTTAGATAATAGAAAAATTAAATTGCTATATTGTAACTATGAGTTACCATTGTAACATTTTTTTAAAAAAGGAAGTCTCAATTAAATGTGTTATGTTTTTGTTTATGTAAATGACTTTCATATGACAACAAATATTTTTCACTTTTTAATTCAAGGAAAACAAAGAGTAGGAAAAAAAGGTTCTATAGTTTTGTTGTGCAATCTCTGGCATTCAAATACACGAGTGTCAAATTGGTCTGTAGAATTTCCTGTTCTGCAACTGGAAATATTTTTCTATTATCTAACTTTCTACAGTTATATAAAAAAAATTGGATAAAGCATTAAACATACCACAACTGATGAAAATAGTGAAAGGCCTCTAGTGCTTTTTTATCATTTATATATTTATTTAAAAGAAATAAATCTTTTTTCAAATTTCAAAAATTCAATTATTGTTTTTTTTGCTTGGCATACCTTTTTCCATTATATTGTTTATTATCAATTTTGTAGTTATATATATATATATATATATATATATATATATATATATATATATATATATATATATATATATATATATATATATATATGTATATATACACACACACACACATATATATATATATATATATATATATATATATATATATATATATATATATATATATATATATATATATATACATACATATATATATATATAAACAACTAACTTAAAATTTTATTAAATTCATTCTTCGAAAGGGATATCTTAATTGCTCTTTTTTATTATATATATATAAAATAAATTTTTTTTTCTCTTTTATATATATGTATATGTATATACATATATATATATATATATATATAAGTATATATATGCATATATATATATATATATAATATATATATATATATATATATATATATATATACATACATATATATATATACACATATACATATATATATAAATATATATATATATATATATAAATATATATATATATATAAATATATATATGTATATATATATATATATATATATATATATATATATATATATATATATATATATATATATATATATATATATATATATATACAGTGCTTTTTTTTCTCCTGGAACGCACCGGAACGGCGTTCAGGCACCTTTTTTTTGATATATATAATTTGTTTGCTTTATATAAACATTTTTTTCCTCGTATTATTATATAATGAAAATAGTTCATATTTAAATATTAAACATTCTTTGCAGATTTGAAAACATTACAGCGCTGCGTTTCAAAATTTGCTCAAGAAGAATTTAATTTATTTTCATCTTTTCTTAATAGCGTTCGTTTTTATGACGCCAAGTTCATTGTTTTTCCGATTATAATCGGAAAAACATACAATTTCTTGAAAATGCGTATGGTTGTGAGATTAACAATTATTAATCTCACAACCATTCGCGTTTATAACAAATCTTTTAAGAAATTCTATTGTTTCTGTGCAGTGTTTGTCCGAATATTAATCTCACAACACCTCACGCAACTTAAAAAAGATCTATTTTTAAAACAAAAACTTTACAACAGTATTTGGAACAGTAACTTTTATTGTATCGTTAATGAATTTCCTGTTATTACCGTTTTAAATTCAAAGCTATAACCTAATTTTTATATTTAAATACTGATATAAAAATATCAATTGAACAAAATAACGCAAAACTAATTATGAAAAAAATTACCAGTTTCTTCTCGGTGGATTGCCCTGTTCAGAAAAAAATCAAATTAAATGCAAAAGAAACAGAAGAAATCAAAATTACAACGTCAGATTTACCTTCTGCAGACAATGACACCAATTATAGCTGGCCAAGTTGCTGGACTTTAGAGCGAAAAACAGAGTTTTGTTCCAAAAACGAGTGGCTTTGTTTTTCGACAAAAAAAGCTCGGTTGCACTACCAGCCAAAAAGTGAAAACACTTGGCGTAGAAGCTAAGATGGGAATGAAAATATCTAAAGAATGGTTTAATAATGAAGTTTCTTATTATGGTGAAAATAGAAAGCAACAGTTAAGTTCGTTACGTAAGAAAATATTTGATCACAAAGAATCTGTAGGACATCAAGCTGCATTAAAGATGGTAGAAGAAGCTAAAAAAGAGACTCTGTCAAACAATATTTTAAAATCTTTAACGCGTGAGAAAATTGTAACAGCAAACATTTTTCGAACTGCATATATAAAGTTGCTAAAGGAAATCAGTCTTTTAATAATTTTGAAATGGAAATTGATCTTCAAGAAATTAATGGAGTTGAAATGGGTCGTATTCTTCATTCTACAAACGCATGCATTAATATTGTCAATCATATAGGTAACGAAATGAGGAAAAAAATTAATGCAGAAGTCATAAAGTCAAAGAGTAAGATTTCGATAATTATTGATGAATCAACCACTATAAGCCAAAAATCAACACTGATAGTGTACATTCGGTGCTGTGTAAAAGGCAGCGGAATGAATTTACCAATCAATTTATTTTTGGATTTAGTGGAGCTTGAAAGTGTTACGGCTAAAGGACTATTTGTTGCTTTACTTGAATGTCTTCATTCTTATGGGATGAAAGATGAATATTTGAAAAATTATTTAGTTTCTGTAGCATGTAATGGTGCAGCAGTGATGTTAGGATGCAAAAGTTGCATTTTTAAATTAATCACTGAAAAGTTTCCTTTTGTTATAGTTTGGCATTGTGCAAATCATAGACTGCAACTATCAGTAGGCGATACTATTAGGGAGATCTCAAGTATTAACTGATTCAAATCATTTCTTGATAAGCTTTACGTCGTGTATCATGCTTCCCCTAAAAAATAGCAGAGAGTTACGTTCATGCGCAGAATTACTTAATATTCAGCTGCTGAAAATTGGTCGAATTTTAAATTCACGTTGGGTGTCATATAGTTTCCGTTCAGTTTTTGCAGTATGGGAAAATTACGAAGCGCTTGTGAAATATTTTGAGGAAGCGATGGTTGATCCTACAAGGGACAAAAACGAAAAATCCACTTATGCAGGTTTAAAAAAAAAATTACATCAATAGAGTTTTTAATGGATCTAGGATTAATGTGTGATGCTCTCCAAGAATTATCGGAATTGAGTTTGGACCTACAAGAGCGCAATATTGATCTATACAAAGCAAATCAAAAAATTAAAGCTCTTATTCAAGTATTCGAAGAAAGAAGAAATAATGGTGGTCCCTATTACAAATTTGCTTTAGTTTCAGCACAGAAACTCTGTTTTCATGGAGTTTTACTTCACAATAAAAATTCCAAAAACAATTCAGCTATTAATCCTAACGCCTTTTATATAAAACTAAAAGAGTCAATTGAAAAAAAGTTCCTTGCTGACAAAGATGTTGAATTAGCTCAGTGGGCTCGCATCTTAGATCAAAATCATTGGCCTGATAACATAAACAACCAAGTGACATTTGGAGAAACTGAAATCAGAAATCTGTCGTTAAGACTACAGTTAAATGAAAGAGAGATGATTCGTGGATTCCGTGAATACCTGGCAGAAAAAACATCCTGAAAATTTAGTTCATTTGGTACACGCTCTACATACTATTCCCATTTCCTCAAGTGAATGCGAACGAGTGAATGCGAACGAGTGAATGCGAACGAGGGTTTTCACAGATGAATCTGATCATCACATCATCAAGGGCTTCATTAATGGCAAAAACAGTTTCAACGTTGTTATTCATTAAATTAGTGGGACCACCGCTAACAAGCTTCGATCCTTCAAAGTACGTTGATTTGTAGTTACTTAGCGGAAGGCATTCAGCAGTAGACACTAAGAGCAAGGAAAGGAGACGAGAGAATATGTCCAACGAAAATTTGCAAAAACTATGGGATTTGTTATAAAAGTTTATAGTTTTGTAAATTTTGCATCTTATATACAGTGACTGATCCTTCCCCCACTCACCACCTATCCAAAAAAAAACATCTGTCATTATTTAAAAAAAAGCTTCTTTTATTGGAAAACGGTTTCTTATATTTGTTCCCGTCTTAATGGGTATGATGTACGGGGGAGCCTACAAACAGCTATACATATAAAAATTATTTTTATTACTAATTTCTGCCTCATTTTTAAAATATAATGAAAAATACAGGTGAGTTCCGGCACCTTTTTTTTTTTTTTAGAAAAAAAGCACTGTATATATATATATATATATATACATATATATATATATATATATATATATATATATATATATACACACACACACAAATACATATATACTACAATAGAATATCTTTAATTTTTATCTTTTAATTAACTAACATAAAGGCTCATTTAATTACTTAATTAAAGAATAATGAAATGTAAAAAACTTTTAAAGTTGAAAATAGTTTTGATCTTTACTAGTGTGATTCTATCGCTGAGTTTCTTGAATGTGATCAATAACTTTTCAATAAAAATGTTGCAAAATAAGTGATACATTTTTATTATGATTGAATGTTTAGTTTTTTTTATAAGGGTAAATTATTATCATAAGTTACATAACAAATTTTGATCTGTAGTTATACATGTTGCACACTTTACACATACACAATATTATCGAATTGATCAAAACAATAATGAATTATCCTATGCCCAATATTACACTAAACTGCTTCATATCACTTATACTAGTACATATACTTCATATACTTATACAAATTACACTAAACTGCTTCATATCACTAATACTAGTGTTATCTTTTGAATTTAGAAATAGAAGTTATTAAATATTAATGGCTCATCATGCAGTGCAGTTGAGAAGGGTATGCTTTCAAAGTAAGTATAATTTTTCTATAAAAAGAACATTTTTAATACCATCATTTTATGTGTGTGTGTGCGTGTATGAGTTTGTGTGTATTAAATATACATATATATATATATATATATATATATATATATATATATATATATATATATATATATATATATATATATATATATATATATATATATATATATATATACACTGGCGAGTTTTTAACTTGTTTAGACGTATGGCAAGGAGCATTGTCATGTTGAAATTTAATTTCATCCTCTTCTAATTCTTCCAGTGTGGGCAGCAAAGATTTTTGTAAAATACTAATGTATTCTTTGGAATTTATTCGTAATCCATCTTGGACTCTATGCAATCTGCCCACACCTTTGGCAGAAAAACAACCCCAAACCATAATTCCAAGATTACTCTTTACCGTTTGGTGAATACAATCTGGATTTAATTGTTCGTTCTTACGTCTAATGCACATCTGTGGACGATCTGAATGCAAACAATATCGTGATTCATCTGACCATAATATTTTTGTCCAGTCTGTGTTTTTATTATATTTTACCCAAGCTAACCTTGCCTTTTTATGGCGTGCTGTAAGACAATTTCGAGGCGTCTTAAAGATCAGGGGTTCAAAATACACCCATGTAAAAAAGTACCTCTTCTTACAGCACGCCATAAAAAGGCAAGGTTAGCTTGGGACAATGCTCCTTGCCATACGTCTAAACAAGTTAAAAAATGGCTCAAGGATAACAATATCTTCCTTTTTGAAAATTGGCCTGCCCAGAGTCCAGACCTTAATCCCATTGAAAATTTGTGGGACTATATGGATAAAGAGGTCTATAAAAATAATATTTCATCTTTGGATGATCTTTGGGCAGCCATAAAACAAGTTTGGGTTACGATACCTGACCGTTTGATAGCAAATTTAATTGAGTCGATGCCGCGTCGATTAAATGAAGTGATGAAAAATGGTGATGGCCACACAAAATATTAATTTTTTTTTTCAAAATGAGTCGTATATATGTGTATGTATATGTATTTAACATAAGCGATATGTTATATTTTATGTATTATATTTTTAATTGATTAATAATACATAATTTACTGAAAAATTGTACTGTTCACTTTTTTTTGCTCGCCAGTGTATATATATATATATATATATATATATATATATATATATATATATATATATATATATATATATATATATATATATATATATATATACACTGAGGCATATTCGTTTAGACGCATCAATTTTTTTCTCTCTATCTTAATTTTTTTCTATGTATTGTCAACTGATATGCATGCAAGTTATTATCAAAATAATTGTTGTGTTGTGGGCTAATAAAAATCACAAAATGATTTTTTCTATGTGTCTTTAATAACATGAGAGTATGTTTGATATACAAAAGCACATTTTTTAATTGGAATATATCTATAGACGCAATCAGGTTAATAAAGGTAATTATTGATTTTTAATCACTTTTACATAAATAAATTGATAAATTTTAGTGTAATTTGATCTTTTGCTCTGCCAGTATCTTTTTTATTGCATTTTACGAAATGCCTAAACAAAAGTATTTGACAGGTGCTGAAAAAATACAAATTTATTTATATCGTGGCTCAGAAATCTCACCAGCACTTTCTATACGAAAAATAGCAAGAAAAATTGGAAGATCTGACCATGTTGTACGAAACTACATTGCAAAAGGTGACAATTACGGTGTAAAAAAAGCAACAAACGGCAACAAAGTATTAACAAATCGGCAAATTAATCGAATTCGCTTCGAAGCAACCAAAAATAAATTGAATGCAACACAAATAAAGGATAAATTATTATTGCCTGTCACAAATAAACATGTTGCACATATTCTACGTACAACACCAAACGTAAAGTGGAAGAAACTACAGAAAAAACCAATGTTAAAAAAACACCATAAAATTGCTAGATTACAGTTTGCTAAAAACCGTATGCATTGGACTCATGAGTGGCAAAACGTAATATTTTCAGATGAAAAAAAGTTCAATTTAGATGGTCCAGACTCTTACAGTTGTTATTGGGATGATCTAAGAGGAATAAATGACCCACAAACAAAACGAAATTATGGAGGAGGAAGTTTAATGGTTTGGGGTGGATTTTCTTATTCAGGAAAATTGACTCTGTGTTGTGGTTTACCTAAAATGAACTCGATAAAGTATACAGAAATGTTGGATGATGTTCTCATAACTTATATGGATGAAAATATGGACGATAATGCCATATTTCAGCAAGATAATGCTGCAATTCACACATCTAGGCATTCTATGAAATGGTTTAGAGACCACAACATCCCGGTTATCGAATGGCCAGCTTGTAGCCCGGACTTAAATCCAATTGAGAACGTGTGGGGAATGCAATCAAGAAAAGTTTACGACGCTAAAGCAGCCGGACACCAATTTAAAACTGATACTGAGTTAAAGTGTAAAATCCTTGAAGCATGGTCCGAGTTGGATCAAACTACACTTCAACGACTAGTGGAGTCAATGAAAGGCAGAATTTTTGAGGTGATCCAGTGTAATGGAGGACATACGCATTACTAATTTCCATCTTTTAATGTCAAAAATATGACTGCGTTTATAGATATATTCCAATTAAAAAATGTACTTTTGTATATCAAAAATGCTCTCATGTTAATAAAGACACATAAAAAAATTTTTTGTGTGATTTTTATTAGCCCACAACACAACAATTATTTTGATAATAACTTGCATGCATATCAGTTGACAATTCATAGAAAAAAATTAAGACAAAGAGAAAAAAATTGATGCGTCTAAACGAATATGCCTCAGTGTATATATAATGTCATAAAGTGTATTATAATGTTCTCTTTATTCCTTCCCTCTTTATTTTTACATACTTATATTTACAATTTTTTTTTAGGTTTAAGACTGTTTACCTGATTCCTACAGCAAAAAAGAACTTTAAATTCTGTTGGCAATATTCTAAAGCGCGCACCTGATCTAAAAGAAGGTGAATGACGTCAAGTTTTCGAACAGTCGTTTCTCGGAAATTAACAAGTGGATAAAGAAGTTTAAAAAAATTATAATTTATAAAATTTAGCACAATTATATTATTAAAAAGTTTAAGCAAATTTTTATTTTTTACTTATTCTCAAAAAATTCTGTGAAAACATAAATTTTAACCTTAGGTTTGAATAAAGTCGTGTCAAAACACGTATTTTAGACGTCGAAATAAGGACGGCTAAATTAGGTTATTTAAAAACGTCATTTGGCGTTTCCGTTTAGCACTAGTTCTGAACGTCCTAAATTTACGACTTTTAGACGTCTGAAAAACACGCCTTTATTCCGTCCTAAAAAGACGTCATATGGCGTTGCCATTTCGAACGTCCTAAAAATACGTCTTTTCGACGTCATATGGGCGTTGCCGTGTCCACTAGGAATATTCTCTACAACTTTAAAAAAAAAATTAAAATCTTTTTTCCGTAAAAAACAAATAATTAAAATCCTTAACTATTCTATTTGACTCCATTTAATTCTGTTGGTTTTATTATCTGTTATTTAAAATATTATAAAATTATTTTATGTTATGTAATCCAGACTCAATAAATATTAACAATTATTTAGCACACTTACAGGTGTGTATATCTGAACTTTCAAAATGCTTTTCACACATATATTTCACTATTCTTATTAATTTTTTTATTAAAATCTTGAAATACAACTCTATCTTTTGTAATGATTCTTAATATTTCTTTATTCCAATTTGAGAAAGTTCACTTTTATTTTGGGTTGACTTTTATTTGGAAGTTTAAAAGTACTAACTGCATCGTCTCCTTGTTTTGTATATCTGCTACTACCACAGCCTTATATTGAGCAGTTTGCCTCAGGCATAATAAATCTTGATTCACAACAATAGGTTTCAGTTCCACTTCAAGTAACTGAACTGTAACTGAAAGATATTTTTGTTTACCTTTAAGAAACTTAACCTTATGATTCAACAATAAAAAATTTTGACCACTTGAATAAAGAAAAGAACTTATTAGACATAAAACTACAGCTATCTGAATGGGTAAATTATTATGTTTTTACTATTTTGCACTCCAAAAGATCTGGGTTCTAGTTTTTTGGGTACAAAGAGATTATACGAAAAGCTATTGTACACTTCCAGACTATCTAATCTAGTGACTGTTTAAATTCAATTAACTAATAAATATTTTTCATAAAAATAAAAAAAATAATAAAAAGTTTTCCTTTAACGAAAATATAAATTCATTCATGTAACGTGATTTTCAAAACATAACTCAATGATTTAACTCAAAGCAATATTTTGATTATTAAGCTAATAGAAAAAAAACAAACAATTTTTAAAAAAATAGTTTTTTTTTTTTTTAATTACAGAAATATTATATTAGGTTGGAAAAATTATTTAATAAAATTTTCATGTTTACAAAAGCTTTTAATAAAATTTATATGATTTATTAAAAATATTTTAAAATATAAATTGTTTAGTTTGAATTATAAATTGTTTAAAGGAAAATTAAAATTAAAAAGGTAACAAAAAAAAAAAAAAAAATAAACAATTAAAAAACAGAATCTTAAAATAAAAGTTGTCAAAAATAGAAAAAACTTCCTTATAAAACATTTGTTTTTTGTTTCTTAAGAAGCAAATGGATTTGTCAGCTGAGTACAAGCGGTATAGGTGGATGATCCACCACTAATCACAGCAACCAGTACAATCTCTAAGAGTAAAATTTTTACGTAAAAAGGAATGTTTTTTTTCAAAATCCAATAAAAATAGCATGGCAATATAAAAGATGTCATTGTTACTGTTGTACCGCCAACAATAGATAGAATGACTTCGAAATGAGGAACAGCTTCAGATATACCAATTATAAAAAAGACTATTGATGATCTTAGTATGACTCTTGTTCTACCAAAATCTGAAAATAAATTTAAATATATCAACCTAATCTCCAAGATACACAGCATCAACCTTTTTAGCGTTCGTTATTACTAACTTGCAAACAGAGAGCAAATTTTAAACATATTCATGCTTATACTTAAGTCGAATTAAATATAAACATAAAAAAATCCAACAACTGGAGCCTGAAAAAAAAACTCTAAAATTTAAGCCCCATTTACTGCAAATGTAAATGTAACCAGTTTGTAAAATATTTTTCTTACTATACTCAACTAAATTTCTCACTTTAACTTGAGAGGGTTATAAATTTGATAATTCATAATTTTCTAATATCAAGAGATTAATCAAATGGCCACACTTTTTTTGCCTAAAAAATTAGGATAATTTAGGAGATTTTACAAGGTTCTTAAGGAGACCTACCGAGTTTAAGAAAAAGAATAAAAATCTCAAGAGATTTTTGGAAGAATTTCAAAATAAAGTGGCACTGAAATATTTTCTTTTTATTTAAAAACTGTTAGAATGCCTAGCTAAGATAAATAAAATTAGGGAATAAACACTGTTATCTAAAAAAACTAATATTCCTACACATACAAAAATATTATCTTGAAACAAATCAATTTCATACTTGCATTAGAAAATCATAAAATTTAACATTGCACAAAATAGATGACTAAGCAGCAAACAATAATCAAAAATCATCACACACAGCCGATTTCAAAAATTTTTCATATCATCCAGTCATAAAAAAGAATAATCAAATCAAAAAAAAAAAAAAAAAAAAAAAAAAAAAAAAAAAAAAAAAAAGGTTGAAAAACTAAAACATCCAAATGTAAATCTCAGTTTTCCTGTCAATAAGTAAAAAGTACTTATTGACAGGAAATAATGTCAATAAGTACTTTTTTTGCTGCTGTAATTTTTTTTAGTAAGTCCTGCTTTTCAGAGGCAACTCTCTTTAGCGCATTAGATTTTAGAATGGTTGACTTAATTTTATTTAATGATTTCTGCTTTACCGCTTGCAATGCATAATCATCAATGATTTTGCCGGTTATTTGTTTGGAAAAACGGTTAACCGTCCCCATTAAACTGTCGGTTAACCGACTATGCGTTTTTGAATGAAGTCCTTATTTTTTGGTAATAGTGTACACATGCATTGTATGTATTATGATAATGTAATTATTTTATATTTTGTTGTTAATCATATGCATAATAAACAAACAGTTTTTCTTAAATTTACTGAAAATATTATATTACACTATGTTTGGTCGGGAAAGGCCTGCGATCGCACTCTGATCATGACCACGCATACAATATTTAGTTGCGACATTGATGTTTTGAGAACATTCAAGTTTAAGTTTGACATTAACATTTTTGTTGACTTTTCATTCGTTATAAGCCAAAATATTTTTATATAAAAAAATTATATATATAAAATATAAAAACATTTGATTAGTAAAGATTAAAGTTATGAAGTTAATTTTTAGCGTGTATTATAAAAACTAATTGTTACGCGGAAAAACATGGAAACATACTTAAACAAGAATGTTCTCAAAACATTTTGTAGCGGAAAGAATATTCGCGAACACTAAAAACCCGCCAAATCTAGAAACAAAGATTGTTATTGGTTAAAAAAATACGCCGACTAAGCGAATTAAAGTTCCAGAGTGATCCGAAGTTTTCGTCGAGATTTCTATTGTAAATTGTTATAAGAATATATAACAAACAAATTTTATTTCAATACTCTGGCTTATTCGAAATGAAAGAATTTAATACTTTGGCTTATAACGAATGAAAAGTCAACAAAAATGTTAATGTCAAACTTTACTAAGTTGCACAAAAGATCATAAAAAACGTAAATTAATGTAATACATTTATAATGTACACATTGTTTAACCATCGTCATTGTTATTCGTCAGTTCGACATGGTTGCTGATTTGTATTTCTTCATCTTCATCATCATTTTCATTAACCAAGTTTTCCAAACGCATCTCTGAATTTTCGTATAGAAAAACCAGCATCTCTGCATGTTCAGGCGTTAGTTGACACCTTTTCTTTGTTATGACATTTCCTGCACTTGAAAACACTCTCTCGCTCGGACAGCTGGCAGCTGTGATGCAGAAAAGTTGTGCAGCCAACCTAAAGATAAGGGGGAAACGAAAACTGTTTGACTTCCACCACACTAATGGATCTCCCGTGAGTGGTACAGCAGCTTCTGCAATATAAATTTGCATCTCCTGTCTAAAAGTGGGTTGAGGTGAACTGGTAATTGTGCTTGGCTTGTAGATTCGTGAAAACAAATCCACCTTTGTTTTCTTCTTTTTGGTGGCTGCAGGGGCTGGTGCAGGGCTGGCAAATTGTGGCTGAAATGTGGCGTACAACTCTTCTGAATACATTATTAAACTGGCTTTGTCTTCGGCAGTCAAAAATGGCAAGCTTTTGAATCGAGGATCCAGGAGGGCAGCAACCATGCCTAAATAGCGAGGAAAGTCATTGCCAACCAAACCGTTGGTTTATTTTGTTAACAAGCTTTTGTTTCAGCTGTATAACGGCCCACGTGTCATTCCCCTCATCCGGCTTTAGGAAATCAAGCAATCCGAATAATGCTTGGTCTCACAGTCCATTATAGGACGAACAGGCTGGGGAAGCCTGGATGCTGGAGTTTGATAGTAGTTAGCATTTGTCTTGATCTCATCCATCTGAATTTATTTGAGGACATTCCAGGACGGATTCGAACTTGTAAAAAACTTTGCCACTCTTCTGATGTCCGCCAGCGCACTCATCACTGTCTGGACAGCGTTGATGCTGTTATTTATGGCTAATTGGCTTGTGTGCCCGACACACCGTACCACACGCTGCACACGTTTGCTTGAGTTTAGTGCTAGCACAATGTTTGCGGAATTATCTGACACCACCGCAAAGGGTTCTGGAATTTGCCAAGCATCCATTGCTTTCTCCAGGCCTGCCTATAGGTTGACGCTTATGTGGCGCTCCTAAGAGTGGATCAGGTTGATTGCATAACTGACAAGATTCCAGTTCTAGTCAATCAAATGTATTGAAACCGCTATTAAGCTTTCATTTGAATTTTATGTCAATGCATCCTTTGTGAGACAAGGATATAAGTTCATTTGTCCCATAATTTCATGCACCTCGGCAAAAATGGATGCCTTTCTTTTTTGAAATTGCAAAGTTATTCGTGTGACAACTGATGTGTATCCTATCATTGGAACACCTGCAATTAATTTAAGTAACCAGGATTATTACTATCATATTAATATCACCCGCACCAGATGTCCCAGCAACCAGATTTGGAGGATGACGCAATTTCAGGTGATTTTGCATTGCAGACGTACTTCCTCCTTTGCATGATATTGTCTCACCACATACATCGCACAAAGCAACATAATTATCTGCTTTCTTAAAATACTTCCATACAATGCTCTTTATGTGGCTAGACATTATGCTCTGAACAAATTAAGTATTATATTGAAAAAAGTAACCTGTTTGTAATGTTTCAACACGGCCGGGTTTGTTGGTTTTTACGGAAAAAATTAGAAGGCCAGTTTTTTGTTGTTGTTGTAATTATTGAGTTTTCATAGAAAATGCTGGAATAATAAAAAGATAAATTATTAAAACAAATAAACAACTGTTTAAAATTCTTTTTTATTTAAAGTAATATAAACATTCATAAAATCACAATAAATTTTAAAATACTGTGAAATTAACAACAAGAAATAAATTAATCATTATGCTTTCTTTTTGTTCTCTTTGATTTAAAAGCAACAATCTCGTCTTTTCTTTTTCCACCATTGATAATTATTTGCTTGTTGTTAAAGTATATGTTTATAATTTTATTATTAATAAATATTATAGCATTATTAAAATGTTGAGGACACATGAAGATCCACCTCTTCCAAGATTCAGGAGCTTTCTTGCAGCATATCTGATACTATCAGCATTTAAAAATAAATTTTCTTGAGCTAAATCTACTTTAGCAAAGCAATGGGATATATATGATGCAAGATGTTTCCCAGGTAATTGAAGCCCCCCTCTAGAAAGCAAATTTGTATACTCAACACAAATGGTGACCTCATGATTTAATAACGCTTCACATTTAGAACAAACAAATTTTATAGAGATTTTTTTCATAATAAATCCTGCAATGTAGGTTGCCACCTCCTTGCTGTCATCGTCTAAATCAATCTCTTCAAAATCATTTTCAAAATCGATTTAACATGAAAGGTCTGGACTTGTCTCTGGTTTAAGATTTAAATCCCAGTAATTTATATCTTCTTTCATTAGAGATTTAATTTGAAGTATTTTCTCAGAAGATTCAACTTCACGTAAACCAACAAGAAAACGACCTCTGCTCATTTGTTTATATTTTGAAAATTGACGTTCTAGAGGGTCACTTTGGAAACGACTTGTTAAAATGTAAGTATAACCTTCATTGAGTAAATCATCACACAAATCAGCAGAACTTTGTAATGTTTTTATCATAGCATTTGCTGTTTGCTTGCTAAGAGTAAACTTTCCACACTACTTTAACTGTTTTATTTGCCATTCATTAATCCACTTCGAAAAACAACGTAAGAATTCAGTTATATAGTTATTTGAATATTTTGACTTTGAATTCGATATTAACCATCAACTATTAATAAGGCGTAAAAATTCAGCTGCAGATAAATCTTGTGGAAAATAACTTTTAATGGCAGCTGACGTTGTTTCATGAAAAACATTCAAAGCAAGAGGAAAACTTTGCTTATCATTTCCTGGATGTAAAGTTTGAAATGTGAGTTTATCTGCCTTACGTAAATTAGCACTAAGTTTTTCATCTTTTTCGTAAGTTTTATGGAGAAGATGCCAAGATATTTCACCAGCAGTAACTTTTTTTTTTTTTTTTTTTTTTTAGAATATTCACCTTTCCAAGGCCCGAGGGGGGCCACTACAGTCGAGGAGGCTACTCATTTTTTTGTGTTTAAACTAAAATAGGATCATAAAGTCCATCGAAATGGAAAACAGGGAATATAAATCGCTTAGAATTAAGTAGATTATTTCGAATATTTTTTAAGAGATGAACACTATCATACATAAGGTAAATTTTTTTTTCTTCGTACACAATAAAATGATCTTCTTCAGATTTACCAGTTCCGAAGCATTTAATCAACTGTCCATATCCTGATACATTTGTCGAATGATTGTCTGCAACTATTGAACGTACATTAAATCCTGCTAATTTCAAAACAGACAAACTTTCTTTAATTTCAAGGAAAACTGTATCTCGATTTATTTTTGTTTGTGGACAAGACTTTATGACATAAGGGATAGATTTTTTTAAACTCACATCCATAAAAACAAGGATACTTTTGAAAAAGTTACCATTTTTATCCAAACCAACATATTTACCGCTACTATACTCACTACATTTCTGTAAATACATTTCATCCAACATTAAAATACAGTCTGGGTCTACTTTTCCTTCCTCCAAAAGTAACTTAATAGCTTTTAAGGGTTCAATTCCTCCGTATGCTTGCTTTGAAGTATAGCGTTGTAATAATGAAAAACGAAGAACTTCAGATGAATATGGTTTCCTGCCTTTCGGTTTATAATATTGGATACTATGAATTTCATCTAAAATAGTATTTTTTTTTTCTGCAACAAAAATACGCATATATGATGCAAGGTTTTCTAATATGCTAATATTTTTAAGTAAATATTGGTTTTGCTTAAACCACTTTGGAAGAGGAATTTGACATCCATTGTGATGCAACTTTACATGCAAAGTAGAATCGACTTGTATTGATTCAATACAGGGAGCATTATCAATAGATGCCACACTAAAAATACAATAATATAAAATATGGGAGTCATATTTTTGAAAAATAAAGCCAACAGGACTTGAAGATGAATTTAACATTTCTAGGTCTTTGATAGAATCTTTTTCCATAAAAATATCCGATTCCTCTTGAATGCTTGTGACACATCTAGTTGGAGATTTTCTTGATGGACCTGGAATAGATAATAACAGAGAAGGTGGAATGTTTTTTATTGCATCATTTGAATAAATAGTTGGTATCATATGAAGATCATAAATAAGAGTCATTCTAACACCGTGCTTTAGAAATTTTGGATCAAAGTGTGCACTACAAACACCTGAATGTTCTGTAGGAAACCAATTTTTTCTATTAACAAACTTAATCCATTTTTTTCTTAACTCAGGTCTTTTAAGAGCATCAGGAAATGCAAAAATACTATTTTCTTTGTTATAAACTGTTGTTTCTGAAGTCAATTTTAGAGTATTCACATTTGTATTTGATGATTTACTTTTGTTCTATATTTAACAAACTCTATAATACAAAAAAACTGCAAAGGTTTTCTTTTCTAAATCAGATTTATTTGCATTTAAAGTCTTATAAGAAAAAAATAACAAAAAATTGTTTATTTAATAATGAAAAAATATTATTAAATTATATGCATTTATTTTTTGCATTTAAAAAAAAATTGGTAGAATCTCAGTATCTCAGGTAGAGTTCTAACATATAAACTTGTTTGCATTTCACAAAAAAGATCTTTATTTTATGCAATCTTTATGTTTTATAGCTGAAGGATTTTCTATTTAAAAATCTTAAAATAATTAAATTGATAAAGACTTGATAATTAGTCGTTCTGGTATTGAAATTAATGAAAATATAACAGTTTGCCTACACCATGAATATGTTTACTTAAATCGTTACTCAACAATCACAATAATTTGCTGTGATCCATTTCACTTACACAATGGAAAAAGAAGAAATGATATTACTACTTAGCCATAAAACTTTTTTAAAGCTTTATCGTAACTATATATAAGAGTTTTTTTATTGTAAAACTCTCACTAAAGCAGTAATTATAAAGTTTTTAGAAGGATGTAAAGAAATTAATATCTAACTTGCTGGAAAATTCAAAAACATTGGTATTAATGTTACTCCTGGAGAAAAGATATGTCCCGCATGTAAGATTAAATTGATGTCATTTAAAGATAATGGAACAGGAAAATTGACTTGCAGCTAGATTTATGAAGATAAAGATAATGAACTAATTATAAACAAATTGTTAAAAGAAAATCTTTATTCATCTTTGACGGTTATGAACTAAGTCCTCTTAAAATGCATGCTGTGAATAGACACTCAAGAGTTGCTCTTGGTAAAAAGAAATTATTACATGTTCAAAAAACAGTAAAGTTAGGTATTGCAAGGACTTTAAATATAGATCTTGATCAGTTAAGCCAAGAAGATTCCTTTAATAAATTATCTAAGGAAGTTAAATATAAAGCAAATGACATGGATTTACTTATAGTAAAAATCAAAGAAAAAATTTTAATTTCAAATCGGAATCAACAAAGGAAAATTCAACTACTAACTACTGGTTCAACTACTGGTATTCAACTACTGGTTCCAATTTCTTGGTCTAACAAAGATATAGAAAGAGAATTTAGTGTTACTAATTATATGGTGCAGATATCACACAAATTGCTTCAGAAAAATGGTATATTATTGTTTCCTGAAGAAAAAGAAAAAAAAAGAAATATTTCAAGAGACTGTAGATAAAATTATTGAACTTTATTGTAACGATGAAAATAGCAGACAAATGGCTGGTAAAAAAGATTTTGTGAGTATAGCTTGAAGATCTCACATGCAAAAGCGTTTAATTCTCTCAAATCTAAATGAACTATACGCTAAGTTTAAAACCAGTCATCCAGATATAAAGACTTGTTTTTCTAACTTTAGCTCGCATCATTCAAAATGGTGCATTACAGTAGGAGCATCTGGTACGCATACAGTATGTGTGTACCTACCATCAAAATGTTAAGTTAATGATTAGTGCAGTGGAATTGTTAAAGGATTATCATGAACTTTTGATATGCTTGTTTGTTGTAGGGTATCAATGTATCTTGCAATTCTTGTTTGTAACAAGAATTGCAAGATACATCGTTGCCCTTTGTGTCCAGAAGATTCTAAATTAGGAAATTATCTTGAAAATGAGTTGAGTTCTCAAGAAGTTATTAGTGGAGACAATGCTTGTTGTATAGATTACAAACAATGGAAGACAACAGACCGATCTGAGCTAGTAAGTCTGACAGAAACCACAAGTAGTTTCATTAATACTCTGACAAATAAGTTACAAATGCTTACTGTTCATTCTTATATTGTGAAAAGTCAAGCTGCTTCTTTAAGAAAATTAAAAGATGAGTTAAGTAGTACTGAGGTCCTTTGTGATTTCTCAGAAAACTATGACTATGTAGTATAAGACAAAGTAGAAAGTTTTCACTGGAAAAAAATTCAAGCAACATTGCATCCAACAGTAGTGTAATATAAAGTAAATAATGTTTTCAAATATGATTTAATATGTTTTATCTCTGATAATTTACTGCATGATGTAGATATGGTATATCCTGTGATGAAGTTAACAGTTAAACATATTAAAATCAATATTTCTCATCAAATAGAAACTGTTCATTACTTTTTAGATGGGTGTGCTGACCAGTACAAAAACTGTAAACACTTCATAAATATATGCCACCATAAACAAGATTTTTCTATGAAATGTGCATGGTCTTTTTTTGCTACAAGTCACGGTAAATCACCCTGTGATGGTATTGGTGGGAATGTTAAACGACTAACTTCAATTGCTAACCTTCATCGAACAACAACAAATCATATACTTACAGCATTGCAATCTTTTATTTTTGTCAAAATGAAATCATAGGAATTAATTTTATTACATATCTAAGGAGTCAAACATGATAATCTGAATTGAAATGGAGCAAAGATATTTAACCACAAAAACGTTACCAGGCACTCGCAGCTATCACAATTTCATTCCAATAAGTAACACAAAAATTGGAACTAAAGTTGTTTCTGAACAATTGGAGTATTCATTTGTTTTTAATTTTCAAACTGATGGGATTATTAAAAAATACTTGATTGATGTAAGCATTGGAGTGTGTGTATGTTTGATATATGATAAGAACCCATGGATCGGACTAGTTGAGGAGATTGATGTTGAAAATAAAGACTTTTAAGTTAGATTCACGCATCCATGTTACCCTTCAAATTCATATTATTGGCCTTCTAGAGATGACGTGTGATGGGTTCCATCAACAAACCTATTGTTAATGATTAATATCCCAACAACTGTCACAGAAAGACAATACAAAATCAGTGAAATTGATCATCAACGCATTAAAGACAGCTGGGCAAACTTTAAACCAGAGAACTAATTTTTTATAAAACTGTTAAAGATTGTTAATTCTTATTGCCTTCTAATTTTAATTTTTCTTATTACAGTTTACTTATTTCAATTTGTTTATTTATTTGTTATTGTTCAATTTATTTCTATATTTTTTGGTTTATTATTATAAGACTTAAAAATGCAAATAAATTTAATTTAAAAAATAAAAACCCTTGCAGTTCTTTTATATTATAGAGTTTGTTACATATAAAACCTCAAGAAAAAATTTCAGAATCATACCATTTAGGCATCTCAATATAAACATTTTTTTGTATGGGGTATCAAAAAACAAACAAAAAGTGTTACACCATTTTGAAATTAGATTTTCATATAAAAGCTTGATTTTTTTTTTTTTTTTTTGGGGGGGGGGAGGGGTTTAGCCATAGTTTTGAGTTCCTCGCCCTAACAAATAGTTAGGTAAACATTTTTACCACTTTTGAACAAGTATTTTCAGAAGTTAAAGCAAATTGTGTTGTGCAATTAGCTAAAAAATTAAATGGTGCTGAAAAAAACAGTCAAAAAAGAGGTTGGGACAAAGTATCGATATCTCTGAAACAATATAGATTCAGATACTAAAATTTTGAGTGAAGTTTTCTTTCATTAATTTAAGCTTGTATTCAAAAAATCATCAAAATCCAAGATGGCATAGTGCCGAAAATTTTTGTTTGGTTGTTTTGACACAGAATGACCCTAAAACATCATCATTTGACATGTATTTTATTTATTCAATGTCTGAAAGTTACCTATTTCAAAAAACATCACAAACGCTGCTGATGCCTTTTTGTTTAGGGGTCATCCATAAATTACGTCACAAAATTTTTGACCATTTTTGACCTCATCCTTCCCCCCTCCTCATCACAAAATTGTAACACTTAAGAAGCAAGTTTTATATGAGTCGCCACAAAACCACCAACCTCCCTCTATCTCCTTATAGTGAGACGTAATTTATGGATGACCCCCTATAAGTAGTAAAACATCTATTTTACAACAATAAAACTTTTTCTATAAGATATAAATTTTTCAATTAATTTTAAAACTAATAAGCATTTTAATTAGAACAAATGCTAATATAAATATAAGTATAAATATATAAATATATAAATATATAAATTCAAATATATATATATATATATATATATATATATATATATATATATATATATATATATATATATATATATATATATATATATTCAAACAATTAAATAAACATTAATTGCAATAAATATAAATTTTAAATATATTGGTTTTTTATATAAATTGATAACAGATTCGCACTTAAAATAATTTTCAAACAAACTAACAAAAAATCTTACTATTCTCTGTTTTAAAATACTTTTCTAGCTGTCGACTAATTGGATTTATTGTAATAACAAAAGTAAACAGCAAATGAAGAGTAATCACAACTTCAGATATTGTAATCATAAACTTTCCATTTCCTATTTGGTTTTTGAGTGTTTTTAAAATATTGCCATCTACTTTACTACCAAAAGCAAGATAAGGTAAGACTGCAACAGGTATATACATAAAGAGTACAGCTATAAATGCCCAGATTGCTGCAAGAGGAAATTTATCTGGAAATTTCATATCAGTTTGGAATGTTGGAAAAACTGTTGCACCTCCAAAAGCAAATGCAATTGTTCCAAAAGCAGAAAAAAAAGATTCAAATGTTTCTGTTGTCCTTGTATCATCAGGTGCAATACCCTTTTCATACAAGTACATACTTGTTCTGATAATTATAAATATGCATGCTATTATTGTGCAAAGACTTGCAGCTAAAGCAAATTGCCAAATTTCTTTGGGGGAGTTGAGCCATGTAAATGGTAAAAGAACAAGTCCACATATCAAAACAAACACTCTAAATTCATTTTTTTGCGTTAGAGTACCAATATTTCCGTTCACAATTGATGATATTTGATTTGCTGATAGTAAGAGAAAAACAGTACAAACTCCTACCAAAGTAACAAGAACACAAATTTCAACTATTCGTTTTCCCAATTTACCAGCTGCATACTTTCCAATTTCAGGGTAAGGATCTCGTATGTGTTGCCTAGAGCTTTCTAATGTTCTAGTTGTTAACATCCAGCATTGACCAAGAATAATTCCACAATAAAGTGACATGCAGCAACCAAGTATTAACAAAACAATTCCTGTCCATCCAGATTCACTTAGAGCTTTAGGGATAGCTAAAATCCCACTGCCAGCCATAGTTGCTACTATGAACAAAGCACATGTTGTAACAGATATTCCTTTTTCTTTAACTTTAATGCAATCATCGTTAACGTTAATAAACTCTTGACCGGTTATATCTGCCATACTAAAACTCGTGACTTTTTTACTCACATAATATTTGAAGACCACTTCGTTTTTATGCGTAATCTTTGATGTTGTTCCGTAACGTACTTTATAACAGGCCTAATCACCGCGCGGGTGAAGTAATAACTGGAGGCGAATTCCTATAGAACAGCGCACAGTGACTCAAAACAACAACAAAATGGTAATAAACCCCTCACAACTTTTCTCTAAATTAAGTGCCCTTTTTTAAATAATATTAAATTGCAATAATTTTTTATTTCAAAAGTATAAATAATTTTTTAATATAATTTTTATTTTTTATTTTATAGTAAAAAGAAGTGAAAAAATTTGTTATTATTTTCAAAAAAATCTGAAAAATGTGAGATTTTTATTTAACTAAAAAAGAGTAGTCTTAATTTAAATAAAAGTGTATATTTATTTTAAAGATAATCTTTTGGCTTTATATATTTCAAATTTACTAAAAAAAAAAAAAAAGGCTGATTTTTTTTGTTTAAGTTTAAAGATTTTTGGAAAAAAAGGCAAGTAATTGTATTTTTTTGGTTTATACATCAGCTAAATAAATGTTCCACCGAGTTCCAAAAAAATATATTTTTTTTCTAGTTAATTAACATTTCTACTTTTAAAATATAAAGGGATAACTGCGGTCTCCTGCGGTAATGGAAGTTATAAAAGAAATACAAATGTTGTTAAGCACTTAAAAACCTTGTTTTCCGCCATTTTTGAAAGTATTTTGTTATAATCAAAACAAATGAAAATGGCGAGAAACTTAAATTTTTATTTTTTACTTGTATTACTTGCTCTAATATAGTTTTTAAATCATAAATATTAAATATAGTTTTAAAAAATGTGCTTTTGTCATTATATACTATTTAAAAGTTTGTTAAAATATTTATTGACAATTTTAAAGAACGAATTATTTTTCGATAAGTACAACATGTTTGAAAAAGCTTAATTGAACAACTTTATTATTTTCTGTAATATAAAGTTAACTTAGTAATATAGTGTTTTTACAGGATGTAACAATGTGACAATTGTTAAAGCCATAACAAAATAAAATTTTAAACAGTGTAAAGTAAAAGAATATATAATGTAATTTAAAATGTTTCTGATATATTAGTTTTATTATATTGATGGTTCTTAAAAACAATAGCAATGAAAAGATTAGATCTTATCCCAAATATACGTGAATTAGGAGTGGATAAATTAGGATTATGGAAGGATTTACTTAATGAAATAAAAAATACTGAAGAAATTCGCACAGAAAACTTAAATAAAGTAAAGGTTGCTTTAGTTATATTTATTTCAAAGGTGAAGGAAAATCTAAAACAATGTGGACGAAATTATGATACATTTATACAAAAAGAAAATCGTTGGCTTCAAAAAAATCTTATGAACAATAAAAATAGCCATTTTGGCTCTGGAAGACCCCATAAACAATGGAGTGTTCTTAGAGAGCGAAGCAAAAGGAAAAAATAAAAGAACTAGCCACTGAACATCATGAAGCTCTATTTTTAGCTTCTGCAAAAAGTGCAAATGCTGCTCCAGAAAAAAAAAAAGCCTCCATTATAAAAAAAAATATTTCTAATGTTTTAGATATAGAAAAAGTTGATGAAACTTTGGATAAAACCTTTCCCATTAATATGAGTGCAGAGGAAGCTTTTGCGTTAAAAATGAACACTGATCTCAGCGTTTAACAATATCAAATGATCAAAAACACAGCTTTTGTACACAATGTGCATATTTATCTTACCTTGCACAATATTTTCGAGGAAAAATTGAAATGCTATCCTGAGAAGATACACTTTTCTGAAATTTCTGCAAAGTGTACTCTTTAAAGCATGTTAGTTCACACTGTGAGTAGAATAACTGAAATGATTGATATGCCTAATTGTGGTCAAGGTAACAAAATATTCGGAATTTTACATGGAAAGATTGGTTTTGATGGAGCATCGAGCCAAAGTATTTATAAACAGAAATACGAGACAAGCAACACAAGTATAGTATAGTATAACACTTACAGATACAAAATCCACTCAATCATGCAATGTGTGCAATGCTAAACCCAACGAAATGAACAATATTGATTTATTAAAAGCAAAAACTGAGAATGAGTCAGCCTTGGGGCTCCGAATTTCAGCTTTGCATTGCTGATAAAATGCTTAGAATTTATCCTCCATTTGAGTTATAAAATTGAAATTAAAAAATATAAACCAAAATTTTTTTTTTTTCAAAAAACAATTGAGGAAAAATTATCAGTAGACTTAAAAAAAGAGATTCAGGTACTCTTCAGAGAACGGTTAAGCCTATATGTTGACATGCCTAAAACTGGGTCTTGAAATACCAATGACGGAAATACTGCCCGAAGAGCATTTAAAAATAGTGAAGTTTTTTCTGAAATTACTAAAGTAATTTGTGATATAATTGAAAGATTGCATAATATTCTCATAACCATATTTTGTGGATATCCTATTAATATCAATGAATTGGATTTATACTGCGCTGAAACAGCTAAACGTATAGTGAGTTTGTACGACTGGTATGTTATGCCTTCTACTGTACATAAACTGCTACTGCATAGTTCTTCTATATTACATAAATTAACTTTGTCAATTGGGGTATATTCGGAAGATGCATTGGAGAGTTTGAATAAACAGATAAGAAATTCTAGACTTAAGCACACGGCAAAAATGTTCAAGGTTAAACACAATGATGAATAAAATGCACTACCTTCTAGTAAGATCAGATCCAAAAGTATTAAGCATATCTTTTAGAAAACATAAGAGCTATCGAGGAAAACCGTTACCAGACGAAGTTATTAAATTAATTGTAATGTAAATAATAAAATAAATGAAACAAAATATAGTTTTATTATATTATATTTTCACTATATATCAACATTCTCTAAAAGCCTTTTTTTTTTAATATCAAGTAGAGTAATATATCAAGATATCAAGATAGTACCTTTGATTGACGCGTATAGTACCTTTAATACCTTTGATCGTCCTGAGTCACTGTGCAGCGTTGGACAGAATTTTTGACGCGAGAGCTGCATATAATTACTGACGTGTGTCGAAGAGCCACAATAAATATGTTGCTATGCCAACTCTAAAAAAATAATTGGCCAATATTTTTAGAATTTTTTAATGGAAATTTTACTTTTATAAATATATTTAGTGTGTACAAAATTTATGTTTAGTATTTAGTTTTTGTTAAAATAAAGAATGTAAAGACTATTCTTTAAATGTAAACCTGGCTACATGAAATCTGATTCCATTTTATTCACAATAGGAAAGCATATGTAGAAAAAATTAAGAAAGCATCTCCAGGTCATAAATTATTTTTCAAATTAACACTATTACAATAAACTTTTCTTCTAAAAATAATTGGGAGCAAGATATAAAAATCAAGATAAAAAGGTTTCTTTAAAAAAAAAAGTTAGTTTATTTGAATTAAACTTGCTTTTATTCAAACTGAACTTGCTTATAACCACTTAATAGCATAAGTTACTAAAAAAATGCAAAATACCAAATAAATCGCTACAAAACAAAACAAAATTTTCAATGATTTTCAAATAAGTTCAAATAACTTTTATTTTTTACAATTAAAAAATAAATTTTCATCATTTAAGCAAAAAATTAGGCATAACAGAAAGAACTTTTTTTTATAACATCAATTATTTTGTAAAAGACCATTTGAATATTCTTCTTGCATAATAACTTGCATAATTCACTATAAATTTATTAGACGCTGAAATTTTCACACTACTGGTAAGTTTTTAAAATCTGGTTTCAAGCTTGTTGTTGATATTCTAAGCAGCTCTAACAAATATTCTCAACACTAAAAATATCAAGGTTAAACACAATGATGAATCAGATGCACTACCTTCTAGTAAGATCAGATCCAAAAGTAATAAGCATATCTTTTAGAAAACATAAGAGCTATCGAGGAAAACCGTTACCAGACGAAGTTATTAAATTAATTAGTTTCAAGCTTGTTGTTGATATTCTTAGCAGCTCTAACAAATATTCTCAACACTAGTTAGATACTTTAAATTAATAAATTTCATTGTTGAAAATAGAGACTAACATGTATATGTTATAATCATATATAAATGATTAAAAGTTATATAATCATATAAAAGATTAAAGGTTTTTAAAGTAAGATCTTTCTGAAATGGAACAATATTTTTTTGAAAACTTGAAATAGTCTGAGCAAGATCAGATATATATTTTTTCCCTGTTGTGACAAGTTCAGATTTTGTAAATGTTGCATTACATCAGTTAAAAATAAAAGATCTTATAAAAAACTAACATTTTCAAATGGTTTCAAATGTCTTTTGCTTTTCAAGCAAAAAAATTTTTATTGGTTCTAATAGTTCTACAAACCTATAAAGAACGCCACTACTTAAAAGCCACCTTACAACATAGTAAAATGACAAGTCACTTGGTTTGTCAACAAGTTCCAATTCTCTAATGAAATTTTTAAACTGATTTTTTGCATTAGATCGAATATAATTTACACTCTTCAGCACTGATTCAAAAATAATTGGAAAATTAAAATGTTTTGTTGCTAAATGTTTTCGATGAACCACACAATGAACTGGGATAAACTCTGGATACGTTGAATCACTTTTTAGTAAACCAATAAGTACAACATGTTTTCCAACCATTGCTGTTTCACCATCTGTAGCAGCACTAACAAGCTTGTTCTTAGGGGCATTGCCTTTCACCAGAACAGAGTCAAGGGCTTCCTTCAAATCACGAGTTGCGTCTTTTAGCAACTCTTCTTTCACAAGTACATCTGATGTTACATATCTAACAAATATTTTCATTTGAGGCTTATATTGAATATCTGTTGATTGATCCAATGCCAAGTTGAATCCTACACAATTTTTTAAGTCATTTAAAAAATTTTGACGGATTCACAATTTTTAAATGACTTAAAACATCTGAGATTAGTGTCGAAGTTGAACAATGCTGTTCAACTTCGACACTAATCTCAGATATTCTTCTTTCAGTAGTATGCCGAAAAACAAAAATTTTTGAAAATAACCTTTGAGCTTTGCTATTATTAGTATCTAAAACTGAGATCACATTTAAAAGATTTTGTTTTACAAACTCTCCATCGGTGTAATTGTTTACTTCTTGCAATATTCTGAGCTACAATAAAACTTGCTTCTGTCGTAATATTTGGTTCTTTGCTGGAAGATGAAATATTCTTTTGTTGATTTTTAAATATTGTTTTAAGCAACTCGATTTTATTTTTTCTATAACATGAACTTAATGGGTATTCCTCATAACAATAAATATGTTTTCTTTCATAGTGACGTTTAACATTACATGTCTTATTACTAGCAAGTTCAGTATTTCAAACTAAACACATAGGTTTATTACTTTTTCAATAAATGCGTATTTTTCTGTTTAATCACCATGAAACAACCTGTTCTCATCTTCAATTTTTCTTTTCTTACTTTTATTGTGAAGTGCTTTATTGTTACCTTTTGCTATATCTATTTTTCAAACAATATGTTTTCCGGCTATGTATAACTCAAGTTTTTATTATCACTGAATCAATAAAACTTTTGAATAGAGCCGCAATGAGGTTTTAAGAGCCGCATGCGGCTCGCGAGCTGCTGTTTGGCCTGTCACGGAGAAAACTGTCTGCGAAGTAAGTTTTCCGGTCGGACATTTTACCCAGAGTAGAACGTCCTAGTTTATCTTATCCGTCCGTCTAGGACAATTTACTCCGTAGCAAACTGTCCTACATTGGAGTAAACTGTCCTACTTTTTTGAGGATTATTTACTTCGGATCGCTCAAGCAATATGTTTTAGCGTTTGTTTAAACGATGGTTTGAGAACTCGCGCATTATTCTACGGCATAAAGAAAACTTTAACACTTTATATACTAAGCATAATATTACTATAATTAACATAGTAATATTATGCGTCATGTAACTCATACAAATAAACCTGAAGCTTTTTAGTTCACAAAGTCATTTTTTATTGGTTTAAAAGTTTAGAAAAAATAAAAAATATGTTAACACTGACATATTTAGAACTTTATATTTCGTTTAAGGTTTAAGTTAAAAACAGTAAAAAATAAAAATTATGTTTTTATGTTATCTTGTTTGAAATTTATTCTAGATTCAGATATATATATATATATATATATATATATATATATATATATATATATATATATATATATATATATATATATATATATATATATAAACACTTATCTAATTTTTGATTACTTCATCACTGTGTTTCACCATCAGTAGGTTCATCAGGAAGACAACAAATATTCTCCTTTCATTATATATATATATATATATATATATATATATATATATATATATATATATATATATATATATATATATATATATAAACACTTATCTAATTTTTGATTACTTCATCACTGTGTTTCACCATCAGTAGGTTCATCAGGAAGACAACAAATATTCTCCTTTCATTATATATATATATATATATATATATATATATATATATATATATATATATATATATATATATATATATATATATATAAATATATATATATATATATATATATATTTATATTTTTATAATATATATACTCAATTTTATAAGTATAATTGACTTTTTCTAAACTGAAGTTTTTTTAGCTCCTATAGCAACGCCCCTAGCAACAGCGATTTCTTGACTTTTTAGTTAACTATATTCTTTATTTAGTACCTAGTTTTTGCAACCTTTTTTCAATTTATTTAGTACCTAATTAACTTTTACCTTATATATTACTGAAATATTTTTTAAATGTGTTTTAAACAGAACTCTTTTTTTTAACCTTGAACAAAACATAAAATTGAAAATGAAAACTTGAAATTTTCAGAATGTACCCTTTAACAATTACTTGAGGGATTGTAGCAGATCACAGTAAACTCATGATAATATTTTAGGTTTTTAACAATTATCTTAGATAAAAAATGGATTTTTTTTTTTGCTTTAATTGCTTAAATCTGCCATTATGATAAACCTGCCATTATGATAAACAAATATTCTTTTTTTATTGGGAGTGCAACTAATGGGATAGACCTCTTTGTTAAGTAAGTATTAACATCTTGTTCTTCCTTTTTTTCATTCACTTCATCCATTTTGTTTAAGAAACTAAAGTAAGTTTGTTAAAAACTGCATCTACCAAACTGGTTGACTTTGTCAACCAAATTATATATTTTGACAAAAAAAATCTAGTAATGTAGGTCATTTACGAAAAGTTTAAGTAAATACCAGCTAATAATATTAATGATACAAATAACAATGATAAAAATAAAATAAACAATTACAAGAATAATAAGATAACTTTATAATTAAAAAAAAAATCAGTATTCATTTTTAAACAACAATAATAATAAGCTAAAGCAGTTGGAAAATTTAGTTTGTCACTAATCTATTAAATAAACCGTTCCATTAATGACACACAACTGCATAAACAACAATGATATGTTTGTTTGATTAAATAAGGCATACTTTGTGGGGTTTAAGAAATAGTACAACAGACATATTATAGTAGAATAAATAAATGTAAATAAATGTAAATAAATAATGGTACAAAACAGCAATAAGATATTATCTAACTACAGTTGAATCATATTCTGCAATGTTACCTAAAAATAAAACTAATCCTACTTTTATTTTATTTTATTTAATCCTATATTTATTATTTAATAATAAAATAAAAACAAATATAAAACTTCAAGTCTTTGAAACCTTATAACAAAAAACTTCTTCAAACTCCATGCATAAAGAAATAAATAAAGCTCCAAGCATAAATAAAAAAAAAAAAAATGAACCTAAATAAACAAATAAAGCTCCAGCATAAATAAAATTATAGACAAACTAAATATATAAAGAAGAAGAACAATAATGCTTTAAACTAATGTTTAAGCTAGAACTACTTTTTAAGCTAATGCTAATATTTAACCTAAATTTCTTATTTATCATAAACTATAAGATATAAGATATCTTATAGTTTATGATAAGAGGCTAAAAATCAATTATTTTTAGCCTCTGCTTTTTCCTTATTCTTTTTCAGCAGTGATGAACCTAGAATTTATTTGCGGAATACAGTGGCGTAACTATAAATTTGGGGCCCCCCCGCCAAAAGTGTAAAGGGCCCCTCCCACTTTAAATTTTTTCAATATATATTTACAAATGAAATATCCAATATTTGATTGTTATATTGAGTTAATATAACACGATTAAGTATATAAAAATATTTTTTTTTATAAATTTGAGAAATAATCAAGAATCTTTTCTCAAAATGATTATAAAAAAGAACGAACATTGAAACTATGTTTAAGAGATGCATACTTAATAATAACTAACTTTACCTCACTTATTTCTATGGCAGAATTTTTATTTTCATAATAGCTATTCTTTCTTAACGCAGTATAGTTTACATTCGTTAATATGTGATACATAATGACGCAAATAAAAACAAATTTAAAGTTTGATATTTTGTCCCTTAATTTTAGAGCTTCAGTTTGTTCTACTCTTTTCGAATATTTTAAAAAAATTTCAGTTAAAGTTTTAACTATATCTAAAAAGCGTAACTTTATAGCTAATAAAGAATTAATTCTTAAAGACCATTTTGTTGGGTTTAATTTTTGTAATGTTTGTTCCGATTCCCCGCTAAAATTTGATAACAAATCCCATATTTTAATACTATTGCCAAAAAAAGAGAAAATTTCTTGTAAAATTATAAAAAATTTGTTTACTTCTCTACAACCAGAAACAGCGTCATTTATAACCAGGTTTAAATTAAAACTCGCACAATGAACATATTGTGCAGATGGCTGAATATTATTTATTTTTTTCTGAATAAATGCCGATCATCACATTAGCTCCGTCATATCCTTGACCACGGCACTTTTTTAAATTCCTTTGTTTTTGAGCAATAATAACAATTGATTGGTCAAAATTACTGCCGAGTGATCTTTTATTTCATAAAATCCAAAAATGTTTCTTTAATCTCTATTTGACAAGGTTGAGTGTCCTGTTTGTGAATTATGTGAACGTATCGAAAAAGTAAACTTAGTTGTTTTTTTCTAGATACGTCTTAAGTTGTGTCAACTATAATAGAAAAAAGACAGATTCATTTATTTCCAATAATAATGCTTTTTCTAAATTTTGGCTTAAATATTCAATTACTTTATTTTGGATAGCTGGACTAAGATATTTTATAGTGAGCCAAAATCGCTGTGTTCGACCAAATTTATATGCACAATAATGATAATTTGTGGGAAAATGTCTACAATTTTATAAAGGATCTTTTTTAAATGGTCCTTGTGGTTTACATCTTTCAGAGGAAATAATAAATCTTTTTGTGCTATCATCAAGAAATTTTCCTTTAAAATACCCCATATCTGTTGTTAATGTGTTTAATTACTGAAATATATTCGGTTCTGGATCTGTTTCTTCAACTTGCATTGCAGTGGTAAGATTGTTAGGATTTGCAAAAATATCTGCATTACTTTTATAACGAGATTCATTATGATCTTTCGAAATTTTATTGTGTTCTAAGTTAATTGAAACAGATAACATTTTTTCTTGTTGGGTTGCTTGAGAAGTACTAGTAACGACATATTTGATATTGAGTATTTGACTTATCATGATATTTTTTATCTACAACTACTTCACTAGGTTTCTGTTCTACTGATGAAAAAAATAAGGATATCTTTTTATTGTTTTTACGTAATCTATCATCAGTCTCCTTTTTTAATTTCCTTTTTCTGGCTCCACTCATATAAGTTCTTTTTAAGTCCATGCTATTGTAAGAAAAATATTTTATTAGAACATTTATATCTATGTTTTAACCCATATAGATATAAATACATATAGCTAAATATTTTTGAATAAATAATAGACTTAATTTGTATTTATTCTTTAGTTCGTATTTTGACTCCGCTCTTTTAATTTTATATCAGATATGTACACATAATTTGTGTTTCTTTGTTAATTCGTACTATCCTCGTACTATAACAAAACCTAGTGCGTACTCAACACAAAAACATTGTTCTACCTGTATCGCGTTTATATACATTTTTTAATTTAAAATTTTTTAATTAAAAAATGTAATTTTAAATCAAATTTTAAATCGCTAGAATAAAATTGCAAGTTTTTTTTAACAAGCAGTTAAAAAATATTACCAATATTATAATTATAACTAGTTTATTACCTATTAGCTAAACATTTTGATAACTTAATTTATTGAAATGAAAATTAAAATTCTATGATTTTTACTGCTTTCCATGAATGCATATAAAAAGAAAAGCACTTACCTTCTAAATATAATAATATTTAATAGTTTATACTTAATTTTCCACTTCAAAATCACCTAACTTTATCGACAAATACGAAAGTACTAAATTATATCAGCGGTATTTCTATAATAGACAACGTTAATATTCACTAATGTTCACTAATATTCAATAGAAATACTATAATGGATTTGCTATTGAAATTAAACTCTGTAACAGAATCTCTATTGAAATTTAATTCTCCAATAGAACTTCTTTTAAAACTAAATCTTAAAACTAAATAATAGAATTTCTATTGAAATTAAATTCTAAAATAGAGTTCCTATTATAGAAAAATAATCTGTTTTTCATTTAAGAATGCGTGAAAAATCTCCGCAGGGCCCTCTAAGCTCCGGAGCCCTCCCGCCTTGCGGGGTTGTGCTCCCTCTAGTTACGCCACTGGTGGGATACCTTTTTGATGCGGTGAGTTATAAAACCCTAACCCTAACCCTTCCGCGAACCTTATTTGTAAACATCACTTGCTAAATAAACTAGCGAAAATATACAAAAAAACAACATTTGCAAGAACCTTTTTTTTCTATTTTTAATTTAATAATAATAAGAAAAACGACAAGAAATTAACATTTTAAGGCATTTTTTTGGCGCCAATACCGGTCCTATGGTACAAAAAAAGGTTTTGGTTCACCCCTGCTCAAATCATGCAACTTGTTTTGCATAGCTTCAAGAAGCATAAAATTTCACATTCATAAAATAATAGAAGTGCTAAACTAAAGTATTTTGTTTTAACTTCTTGTTTTAACATTCTCACATCTCATACTCGAGAAAACATCACGATAATTGACAAATTTTATTTTCAGTGGTATCACATAATAGAATTGAACCAACAACACTTTTATTTGCTACAAGGAATGACAGTTTCATTGACTTAAGAAATTGCTTCAATAAATTCAAGAAATACTATTGATTGCATTCTAGTTTATTTAAAACTTTTTATAAAAAAAAATCAAATTGTCATTAATATAAGGAACATTTTGAAAACTTAAACAAAAGTTCAACAACTTTTCATAACTTTGATGCTTTCAGTTTCAGTTGTATTAACATAATTAATAAAAGTTAAGTTTGAATTAAAATCCACTTGTTTCTTATTAGTTTTTTTCAGTGATATTTCAGGTTGAGAATTTATGGTACCATTTTTGCACGAATAAAAACATGATTTTTATATTTGATGGATAGGGTGAAGTCAATTCTGTGAATCAGGCACGTGCAATATAGAAAGGTTTGACTCATTGGCAGAGCAAGTATTGATTAAAACAAAACAACAAATATTGCAGTAGGTTTTCAAGACACCAAATACAGTAAAATTTAATAGCTACAAACAGTGTAAACAATGGGCAATATATCTCAAGAATTGTAGTACTATTTTCAACAGCAAAAGATAACAGTTCTACTGAACTGTTAAAAGCACTATCACTCCATTTGGACTAACTGGTGGATCAAGGAGTTTTTTATGGAATTTCTGCTCTTTGCAATGACAAACTACAACTATGAGATTTTAAATAGAAATATAAAATAAAAGATCTACCAAAACAATTTAAACTTTTACAGAACATATTTATTATTTGTAAATAACAATATTATTTACCAAGAAATTAGGATTTGAAAAATAATGCTCTTTTTTTTAACAATTTAAATTATCCATACATATTATTAATATCTCTTGATAATTGAAATAATTAACAACACACCATTATCATTTAAAATAATCTTAATACTGTTAATACCTCTGGATAATTAAAATCATCGAAAAACATAGCATCATTATTTAAAGTAAGTTTAATATTTAGATTATAATACTTTTTTACTTCAATAGCCTGATTACTCAAAGAAAATTTTAGCATTAATTGTATTTTGAAATAGCCTTGTTCTTATCTATAAACAAAAAAAAAAAAGAAAAGATATTTGAAAAACTAATGAATGAATTACATATTTTCGTGAATATTGTATCTAACTTAGCACACATATTTCCTCTCTCTCTCTCTCTCTCTCTCTCTCTCTCTCTCTCTCTCTCTCTCACACACACACACACACACACACACACACACACACAAACACACACACGCACGCACACACACACAGACTCTATCTCTTTACGCTAGTTATGCAAGTTAAAGTATTTACTTCAATAATATTATTGTATATATTTTTGTAAAGTATAGAATAGATAGTAATTAGGTACGTGACATGAAATTTTTAAATTGATCAAACACTAGATTGTTATATATCATTGGAAAGGTCTTCAATTCAGTATTTTAAAAGTGAAAAAATTATCAGAATTGAACAATTCTGCCAAATGTTATGGCATTTTAAGTACTGATTTTTTGATATTTGGGTTTCTTAAAAAAACTCTGATCAAGTTTGAAATCTTTCTTAACTTAAATTGTCATAACTTTGTCAATTCTTATCAAAATACATACAACTTGGTATCAATAGAAAGGTCTTACAAAGGGCAACATCTGTATACAAAGTATGTATAAAGGGCGCTAGAGGGGGGTCTAAAAAACACTTTAATATCTTAAAAAATGTCGATTTTTGTAAAGAAAATATTATAATTTTATTGAAATTTAAAATTTTTATCTCTATTTTTTAATATATTCTAAGAGGGTACTATCAAATATGATTTAGATACTTTTGGTTGACAGGCTTGAAGCCCTTTGGATGCACCCTCTATAGCTGAAGCTGTACCCTCTAACCTAATATCATGGTCATTACTTTGTATTTTCATTCTAAATGTATACATTTTAATATCGAAAGAAAGAAAGAATTTTAGGGATAGGCGCAAAGAGGGAACAAAAGAGTACTATTTTAAAGCTCTCCACCCCTAACATCTAGGGTATGGTGGGTTAAAACTCAAATAATGTCTTTTTGTAAAAATAAATAATATTTATATAAAACACAAGTTTTACTTAAAAAAAACAACTCATAACTATATACAAAAACATAATATACAAAAAGACTATATAAAAATATAAACATCATCAATATAAACATACACACTATACATACACCTATCAATAGGTGTATATAGATTCACGAAAAAGTGAATCTGCATGCACTTATTAATAAGTATATGTATAGTTGTTGAAAACGTCGAAATTCCTGATTTATCTGTCACCCCTTCTGCCACCAGGAGGTTTGTATTTAAAATGAGGCAGATCTTTATTTCCATTCTGAGCCTATATACGGAAGGTCCTTTTGAATTTAGCTCCAGAGTGGCTTCGGCGCCAAGCTAAAAAACCACTCCTAGACAAGTTTTATTAGACAAGCCTATATTTTATATAAAAAAAAACTCAAAAAAAAAATAAAAAAAAAACAGTTAACGAATTACCAAGGAGGTCTTGGTTTCCACTCTGGGTGCCAGATGGCAGTGATGAAGTTAAAAAATATATTGTTGACCTGTAAATTTATTTTATAAAACAAACAAATAAAGTAACAAATAAAATACCGGACTGCAGTAAATGCTCTCCAGCAGTTAAATATTAATAAAAAGTATAAATCTATTTCACTTCAATTGACAATTTATTGTTCATTTTAACTTAAAATTATTAAAATATTAAAAATTTATAATATTAAAGCATTAAAAATTCTACCAAGAATTTCCTTTCTTTTGGCTGAAAACTAAAAATTTTGAAATTATGTTTATTTAGTATAAATTCATTAAAAAAAAAAGTTACATTATTTAAATTTATCTACCAAGTTCCTCTCTTTTGCGAGCTAAAAAATACAAATTTTAATGAAACATAGGCAATATTACAGCTTTTAGTTAAAAACTAGTTAGCTAATTCTAAAATTAAAATTAAATGTTTTTACCAACCTGCTGCTTTATTGGCGCTAAAACAAAAGTTATTTCAAAAGAGTCAATACTTTTTATGATTAAATATTAGAAAAAAATAGGGAAAATCAAAGACTAATACCCTTTCTAAGCCTAATTCTTTTTTTGCTAAATACAGATCAGCTATTTTAATACACTGTATAACAACAAACTTTTTCAGACAAGGTTTAAACATATTTTATATCTTAAAATATACCTATTTGATTCTCTTCTTCTAAATATAAAAGCTATAACTTAATCTTGTTGATTTCAAATGAAGCAACTTATGAGTACAAAAATAAATGATTAAAAAATAAAGAAAAATGAAGAAAATTAGCAATAACCTATTTAAAATAATCAACAATTCATACCGAAAATAAAACATCTTTCAACTGTATTATTTTACCATGTTTTATTATTTACCATTAAAAACTTTATAAAATAACAAAATGGCATTAAAAAAACAAAATGACAAGATTGCTTTTAATATATGCATAACATCTAATATTTTGGATTAGACTTACAATTTGTAATTATTAACAAAACTTTTTTTACTACCTGAATACCAGAAACATGATAAATCCTCTGTTTTATTTATTTATGTCAAAAACATAAATAAATAAAACATGTTGCATCCTCAGCTGAAACATAAAACTTTTTCATCCAAGGCCCAGTAAGAAGTTTTCCAAACAATCCAAGCACACACATTTCTATTTTGGCAGTTTTATAACAAAATGCCCCTCTCAGAATTGCTTGCAAACTTTTACATTTTAATGTTTCAACAGTGAGGAAATGTTTAAACTCACAGTAATGCTGCATAAAAATGAAAAAAGTATGAAAAAGAATACGAAGAATACGATTTCCACGATATCTAGGAATAATACTTCGTGGTAGATCGTTTTTATCTAAAAATTTTATAAATCCCTTAAGATTACATTTGACGTCAATAGACCTCATTTTGTTCATGGTTAAAACATACAATCGTTTCCAAATAACTGGCAACTCTCACTCTCAAGAGACTGTAACGCTGAGCGACATGAAACTGCAATTGTGTCAAAAGGGTGCAAATGGCAGCTCAGCTCATTCAAATTCTTGTCCCAGGTGGCACAAACCTTGCTTATAGTAAGATGGTTGACTGCAATTCTGTCTGACATTGTGTTAGATATATTTTTTATAATCGAATGACATTCATTAAAGCTACTTTTGTAAAAATCTGAATAAAAAAATGCCATATAATCAATTGAAGTGCATATATGACTTTCATAATCAAATGCTGTTCCTCCTGGTAACTGATCTAGAGCAATAACAAGACATTTATCTTTGGATGTTAAGTTAATGCTATTAATGTGGATACCTTCTTGTGTTGTAGCATCAAACTCAAGAGTAAGATAATTATTATGCATAGCCCACTCTGCTGCTTGCAAATCTGAAACACTGCCAAGTTCACGAGCCATTTGCTCAATAGTACTTCGATGAGGAATATTACTAAAAATAACACCCATATAATGCCCTATTTTGCTCATAAGATAAGGAATGTTACGTTAATGTTGCTCATAAGATAAGGAATGTTGGTACATTACACAACAACATATTATAAATTATCATCCTTATTTGTAATGAATATGTTTTTTCATCATCTGGCATAATTACATTTCTTTCCTCCTCAATCTGGAGCAAATCTTTCTCCAAACTAGCAATTACCGTGTTACTTGTCAAAACAGCGGCATTATGCTTAGCTTTGAGTTGCCTTAACTTATGCTTTTCATATAACTTCAAAGCTTTTTTTTCAGCTTTAAAGTAACGAATCTGTTAACCATAGTTTTTTTTTTGTGTGATGTTTTTCAGATTTCGTATTTCTGCCCTTAAAGCTTTAATTATTTTTTCTTTTCGTTTAACATTTTGTTTTAGAACACGTAGTTGGTTTGGCATGCTGTTTAATTCGGCTTTTAATAGTTCTATTTTTCTCCAACGTTCTTTGTAAGAGTTAGCTAGCCGAGAAGACAAGTAAGATAACCTTTTTTTTTTTTTTTTTTTTTTTTTTTTGCTGTTTATTTAAAAATAAAATAATAAAATTACAATGAAACTTTTGCGTTACACAAAGAATATATATAAAACAGACAGGGGCTCAAAGAAGATACGGATGACTGGTGTCACCACAATCTTTTCATAGAGCCCCTTTACAATAACGTTTAAAGCCCACATGGCTTTAGTAAATTTACAATAAAATATTTTTTCTGAAAAATACTACGTGAAGAATAAAACTCAATAACATAATTTACAATAACATTTAATAACATTTAAAGCCCACATGACTTTAGTAAATTTACAATAAAATATTTTTTCTGAAAAATACTAGGTGAAGAATAAAAACTCATATATACATCCTCATATGTACACATACACATACACAAACACATATACAAACATACTTGCACACACATATATAAACATACTCGCATATATATCAGAAGTTTAGGAGATGCAATTTCATTTGTCGTTTAAAAGAGGGAGTGCTTTTCAAATCTTTTATATTGTTATTTTTTAATTGATTCCATAATGACGGACCTTGGTTAATAATTGAGAATTTTGACACTTGCGATTTTGCTCTGCTCAATTGATAGTTATGGTTGCTATTTGACCGAAGATTGTATTTTTGTGAAAACGCCAATGTAAAAATATCAGAAAATACTTTTGGCAGCAAGTTATTCTTATATTTATACATAAATATTAATATTTGAAGCGAATTAAGTTTTGATATATTTAACACATTCATGTATTTCATTACAGGGGAAGGGTTTTCTAATCTTTTTAAATAGTTAACCGTTTTACATGCGTGGTTTTGTAGCCTCTGTAATCTTATTAATTTAGTTTTGTGTGTGTTAGCCCAAACAATATTAGCGTAAGAGAGATGACAATGAACAAGACTGAAGTAAAGCATTTTTCGTGATTTATAATCAAGAAAGGCCCTAGATTTATATAATACACTTATAACAGAAGATATTTTTGCTTCAATAAGACTAATATGTTTTTTCCATGATAGGTTCTCATCAAATATTACTCCTAAAAACCTTGTATAATTTACTCGATTCATTTCATTTTTATTAATTGACAGTTTTGGCAACTTTAACGGAAGATTAGTTGATTGTATTATTTTATGGAAGAGAGTAAAACTTGTTTTTTCACAATTTAATGATAACTTATTATTTATAAACCATTGGTTAAAGCTTTCCAGTTCAGTGTTCATTGTTTCGAACAATATTTTTACATCAGAATTGTTGTAGAATAAATTTGTATCGTCTGCATACATAATTGACGATATTTTATGAGAAGCTTTGTTCATATTATTAACATATATTAAAAATAACAAAGGTCCCAAGATCGATCCCTGTGGGACTCCGTAATCAATCTACGTTTTAGTTTTTGTTTTATAGGGCTTAATTTCTCTCTAAGTTTATGTTTAGTTACGTCTCGTTCGCTATAACCTGCAGATGTTGACGGTCCACTAGTTAAAGGTGATAAAACATATTGGTATATGAAACATCTGAGGAGCCTGATGATAATACAATGTTAGGTATACTTGATATATGGCTTTAAAAAGGTTTATTGCCAAAGTCAAAAAAACGCTTACTGTCCTCAGCCCTGTTAAAATTTCTAGCCCAATTCAATGATTTATTTATGAGACTCCTAAACTGATTTTTACATTTTTACATCTTAAAATGTTTAGTGACTTATTGAGATGTTTTAAGAAACAAACCTTTATTTTTTGAAAATAATATAAAAATATGTCCATTTCTATAAACTGTATTACACTCTGGATTAGAGTCAATGTCTATTTGTGACAATTGAAAATTAGCAGTCAAATACTTTTTGCATTCACTATAACAAAAAAAACTTCCTTTTTGACCCCATGATAACTAGAAAAAAAAAGTTTAATTTTTATAAATAAAAAAATAACATATTTAAATAATGGTAAATATAATGACATTACAATTGCTAACTACATTATAACTATTTAGTACAATTGAATAATCTATATCCAACATCATTATTGTTATTAATAGTACATTCTACCCCTCCTCACTGCGAGTATATCGCATTATTGAAGCTTAAAACAGTTATCTAATTGGAGTATAGTATAAAGGTGCCTGAGTATGCTTTTTTTTTCAATGAAATTTGGCAGGTAGTAAGAAAAAGTTGGTAGAATATATTAGAAAAATTGAACCAGCATTCCTTCAATATATACTTGATGTCCGAAAAACAAGCAAATTTTTAACAACAATACATTCATAATAAATAAAATTTTAACTCAAAAAAAATCTATGCAAAATTAAAGTTCCATAATTCTAGTATTCAAAAAATATCTATGTTGGTTCATATTTCTAAAAAATAACAGAGCAAAACAAGTTCATACCATGCAACTTTTCAACAAAATTGAAAAAACGTGTCACAGAATTTAGCCAAAAAACCGGCTTCGAAAAATCCGGATTTACGCGTACCTAATATATTTATATATATATATATATATATATATATATATATATATATATATATATATATATATATATATATATATATATATATATATATATATATATATATATATATATATATATATATATATATATATATATTAGGGTGGTCCTTATTTTCGAAAGTTCATACTTTTTCAAAATTATTTGTAATTTTGTTCAGTTACACCAAAACATTAAAAATACAAAATTTCAGCTCAATCCGATAATATTAACACGTGCCGCATTGGCCTTAAAGTTTCATGCATCTGACTGTCTAACATGCTATGACGATGCTATGCGCAACTAACCACCAGGTGCATTCTGAATTCGCTACAAGCGCAACCACAAGTTTCTACAAGTCAATTTTGTTATATATATATATGTTATATAATAAACATATTATTTGTTCAATGCTACATTCGTTTTAGTTTCGTACATGAAGTGCATAAGAAAAGACGTGCTATATAAGTAATTGATAAAAATGCTAAAATGTCCACTTTTCGGAAAAATATTTATCTAGTTGGAGTGATGAAAAATCAAATTTGCGGTAGTAAATTACCATGTAAACGAGATGTTTTGAGATTACTTTTTTATAACATGAGAGTGGTAAATTTAAATCTTAATGACAGCAGTGCTTTAGTTATTGATGAAGTGGTCGTTTTTTGGAAAAAAGCAAGAATCCCAGTTCAAAACCGTTCAAACTGTATTTTGAAATTAAAATCTTTGTACGATAATGTCAGAAAT
Organism: Hydra vulgaris; assembly: GCF_038396675.1. Lineage (NCBI taxonomy): Eukaryota > Metazoa > Cnidaria > Hydrozoa > Anthoathecata > Hydridae > Hydra > Hydra vulgaris. The sequence continues at coordinate 30,279,666 of NC_088928.1, read as the reverse complement.
TTAGAAAAATCTAAAAATAGAGATACTGAACGGCAGAGAGAAAAAGAAAATGATTTTAAAGAAGATTTAGACAACCTTTTCGATATTGCCACCTTAAATGCGTTAAATGAGATTAAAATTGCCGAAGATAGAGAATTTTTAATTAAGCAAAGGGAGAAAGGTAGAGTAGGTTGTATGTTGGGAGTAGATATCAAATTATTACGTAAGGAAAAGCGGAAAGAAGAACGCACAGCTGCAGATTTGAAAAGAAAAGAAGATTTGTTGGAAAATTCTAGTTGTTCGATTGCATATTTTGAAATGGAAGATAAAGAAGACGAAGATTCGCAGAAAAAAGTGATAAATCAAGACAACAGTGAAGATGACACATATTTAATATCGGAATCTGAACAGGGTCCATCTTCAAACAAGAGAGGACGAAAGACGTTAATGACACCTCGCCTGGCCGCTGCCTTGGACAAATGTAAAGTGAGTGACAGGGATGCAATGCATATTATTTCTGCCGTCCAAGAAGCTCTTAATATAGATATCACCGAGTTTGTTCTCAATAGATCGTCTACCAAAAGAAATAGAGAGATTTTGCGGAAAATAAAATATTCATCAATAAAATTGGTAGGAAATGATGCAAATTTTATTGAAGTGCATTGGGATTCCAAATTATTGCCTGATATCACAAAAAATGAGAAAATTGATCGGCTTCCTGTGATCGCGGTTGGTTTAGATTTTGAACAATTATTAGGAGTACCTGGAATTGCATCATCAGGAGGATCGGAAGTTTGCTCTGAATTGCACAAAATGCGTAATTTTATGTTTACAGTCGAACGTTCATTGTCGTTCTTATAGGTAACTGCCTTACATTGAATCTCACAACTTCAGCGTCGATGCGGCACGTGTTAATATTAACCGATTAAGCTGAAATTTGGTATATTTTCATGTCTTATATAAAGGTACATTCTGGCAAATAATTTCAAAACAATTCGAAAAAGAAATTTTTTCCTTATAAATAAGGACCACCCTAATATATATATATGTATGTTTATTTATAGGAAATAAATACCTAGTATGAGTAAACCATTAATAACCTTCGATTATGCCAATAAATATCTTTTAAAGGATAAGGGAGATTACTCTATCATTGAGGGTTTTATATCCGCCTTGCTTCAAACAAAAGGCTACAAAAATGTTAAAATTGTTGCTTTTCTTCTATCCGAGAGTAACAATCGAGATCGCAAAGCGAAAGAAGTTTAGCCGAGAAGACTATTATACATGAAGTAGAGACTAACAAAAAATAAAATTAAGAGTTCAAATTAAAAATAAAAAAACAGGGGAAAAATTTGATGCTACCGATATCTTGCTTGAATATTTTTATATTTCCATACCTCTATTTAATGACCACCAAGAGAAAGAAATAGATGACTGGCTACACGTCATGAAATACAATGAAGTAGCAACGCATTATCGCTCACCTTTTATGGCTCAAGTAGCGGAGAAGCTAAGTATTCGCAAAATGACTCTTGAAGAAAGAACTAACTATTTTTATTATCAAAAAAAGCTTTATAACGATAGAGATGAGCTACAAACTGCAGAAGCTAAGGCAAAGCTGAGGAAAAAGCAGAAGAAAAAACCGAGATAGCTAGAAAAATGCTATTCAAAAAATACCCTATTTCCGATAACGCCGATATTACCGGTTTTTCTTTCAAAGAAATTTCTAAACTCTAGTAATGGTTGTTAAAATAGCCTCCTTTTTTGGTTATAAAATGTTTAAATTATTAAATATCAAGTTTTGCTTCGTCTAAACTTTGGTACTTTCTAAAACAGCTCGGTTTTTAATGTATGGAAAAAACTTTCCATAGCAGCATTGTCGTAAGATACGCATGTTTTACCATGGCTTAAAAAAATACCATGCTTTATAGCGATTTTATAAAGTGCATGGCTTGTAAACTGCCCGCCAAGGTCAGAGTGATAAATTAACCCATTGGCTTGACTCCGGATTTTAACTGCAGCAGTAAGTGTCTTAATTACCATTTCTGCTCTCATTTTTTCCTCTAGTGCCATGCCCACTACCTTGCGGGAGAAAAGGTTAAGTACAATGAATAATTAACCCATTTATTATTTACGGCAATATAACTAATATCGGCTACCCATACCCTATTAGGTGCCAGCGCAGTAAAGTTTTGTTGTACCAAATCCTCTCCTCTATGGTAAGGTTTGTCTGATTGTATTGTAGTTTTTTAAACTTATACATTTTTGCTTAAATTCTATGAGAGCTCATTAGGCGAATAACCTTGGGGCGTGAACAGTTATTGTCTCGCTCAATCAACTCTGCGTGCACTCTGGGGCTGCCATATGTGTCATAAATTTCAGCAAAAATGGTTCGAATCTTACCAATGAGCTCTTTGTTATAAACATCCCTTTTACTTGGGAGACGATTAATCAAGTCATAGTAGCCGCTCTTACTTACCCCTAAAACTTACACTATCTGATCCACATTAAAATATGGGCTTTTTTTCTTCATGAATTTATACCTAAGTTTTGAAGACTCGAAAAAATGGATACTGCTTTTTCTCGCTCTTCCTTTACAATTTATATATATATATATATATATATATATATATATATATATATATATATATATATATATATATATATATATATATATATATATATATATATATATATCTTAATATGTACACATATACATATAATATAAACGGTATTTGAGAACAAAATGATAGTAAAGTTTATTTATTCATATTTTTTGCAAAATTAATTATAATTTCATGAAATTTTTACTTAACGTTAAATGACTCTTAGACTATATAATTATTCAATAAAATCCCCATTAGCGGCAATAACGGGCTCAATCCGAAAACGGAAACGACTGCCTGCCCGAATCAAATACTCTTTGTTCATGTTGATCGTTGTGGTTGTTAAAACATCCTTCAGCGATGAAATAGTCTTACGGGGATGTTTATTGGTCTCTTGCTCAACTGCGCCTTATACGCAATAATCAAAGAGATTAAGATCCGGGGAGCTAGGTGGCCATAAGTTTGGGGTGTTGTGGTCATAAAAATTTTCAGCCATCCAATTTTGCTATGTCATAGCTTTGCGTGCAGGGGTAGAGTCTTGCTGAAATACGTATGGTCTGTCCCCACGTACACCATCAATCCAGGGCATCACAACTGTTTCTAAAACCTCGTAACATCTCTTCCACTTCTTGGACAAATTGTGTATTTATTGTGTATCTAGTAGTGTCCGAACGTTCCTCATGTCTTTTGCGCTTTGCAACAGTTTCTGCATCGCCAACTGAAGCTTCCAATTTACGACGAACCTTATGTACGAATGATCTGGCGCTGTTAAGAAAACTGAAGATTTCTAAATCAGTGTGTCTTGCGCATATAGCGACGACAACTGCATGTCTTTTCATTTCTTGTGTTACTTCATAGTCCTCATTTCATGATCTAAGAAAAAAAAAAGAAAAAAATTGTTTTCTATAAATTACAGTCACATATATGCATGTCCTCAAATACCGTACGCACCGTGTATAAATATATAAATACATATATATATATATATATATATATATATATATATATATATATATATATATATATATATATATATATATATATATATATATATATATATATATATATATATATATATATATATATATATATATATATATATATCATTTTTTTTTAATTTGGATGTAGCTGCGAAAAAGAAGAATTTCATAGACACATTTTGTAAAGATTTTTGTTGCCATATGAAGAGCTCATTTTTCAAAAACTTACGAAGTTCGAGTAAATTTTGAAAAATTGATGAAAAACTGAACTACAAATAGTTTTACAGAAATCATTTTCTTTGCCTTTTTTTATTTTAAAAATCGGACTATAAAGTTATTTGGTTTATTGGTTTTACGATTAAATCAAGCTATGAAGTTATGCTTAATAATAATTGGTTTTTTTTGTGTTAAAACAGTTACTTATTACATAATAATAATTGTTCAGTTAGCCTTCACATTTGTATACCCTAACTTTATTTAATCTTTATTATATACTTTATTTTATATTCTATAAATCTTATATATATATTTTTTTTATTTTTCAGAGACCATGTCCAAGTACGCCGAGAATGAACTAGAAAATTGCGTTGGAGATATTCTGAAAACAGCTCCAGATAGAAAACGCGTCGGTGACCTCGAAAAACTAAACCACGACAACAGTTTTTACAATATTTTTTATATCTGTAATTTGAAATAAGTTGTAATTTTGGGTATACTTTTACGTTTGTATTTTATCTGCTTTAATTAGTAAGGCACACTGGTTACCATTTCTGTTATGTTTTCTTAGTGTGCAATTTTTGCCCCCAAAATCCTACAAATTTTGCGATTGCTAAAATACCCTCATCGCCAAACGAATGTCTTTTAAACGTTAAAAAGACGCCTAGAACGTCTTTTGAACGTTTAATGGACGTATATTTTAGACCAATTATGTCTAACTGAACTTAAACGGAAAGTCTTTGTTTAAGTCTTTTTGCAACGTCTTTAAAACGTCCTAAAAGGATGTCTTTGAGCGTCTAATGTAGAATCAGTTCAGAACACGTTCGAAACGTTCTGTCTGAACGTTCATTGTACGTTTTTTGTACGTTCCCGTGTTTGCTGGGTAGTTTTAGTTAAAATGGAAATCTGGCGTCAGGCTCAGTATGTTGCTTTAAATGATTACTCTGATATTGAATGTGTTCAAAGATTTAGTTTGTCTTTAATAAAAAGAGATATTGTGAACTACATTAACAATGATTTGTCACCAATCACATTGAGAAGCAATCCAATTTCTTCAGAAGCCAACTGCTAATATCAATGAGGCTTTTATCAAAGTAAGTGGATGTTTTAAAAGAGTAATTGGTAAAAATTATTAGTCAATTTAAAAAAAATTAACAACAAAAAGAAATAATCTTTTGATCTTTTATTGTTGTATATGCTAGTTAATAAAGGACTGTTACAAATGAAGTTTAAAAGAGTTGATTTTGAGACTACTTCAGGTAGATTGTGATGTTGAGCAATCTTTTGGTCATCTCAAAAATTATTGGAGGTCACAAGAGAGGTCTACCTCTCTTGTGCACTTCAGTGTTCCTAACATTTGCAAAATATATTTTATGTGCATTTTACTGGAAAGACTTTGCAATAGCTTAGGATTAGAATTTTTTTGATGTTTTAAATATAACTTGTTTAGGCATTATGCAAACTCCAAACTTAAGTATGTTAATGCCTATGTCAAATTAGTATACAAATTTTTAATTATTTGTATTTTAAATAAACACTATTTACGTGATATTTACAATTGAAGAAAACGAATGTTTTTATAGCAATATTAAACAACTGTCAAAGTTTACCTGTCCTTTATAAACCTCTTTGTAGATTAATCAATTCTGAACCCTCTCTTCCTATTTTCTACTTAAAATCAGTTTCCTAAATTTTATAATAACATTTTCACTAAATAAATATTCAATAAAAAATATTTAGTTTTTATAGCAGAGTTTTATAAAAATATTATTTTTATTTAATTTAGCTGTTAAAAATGATAAGATCCTTTATTCAATTTTTTTGAAATTATATGAATTCAATATTAGAAAAGTTTGTTTTATAAAATTGAGAAAATTTGGTTTATAAAAAAAGTTCGAACGCAACCCCAACTTTACGGAAATGCTGCGAAACATTTGTGAATACCAAATAGTTACGAAAATAAAGCTGAACGTACGGTTTCCGTAACCTAATATCATGTTCTCACTAGCGATGTTTGACGGAACGTTATTCCGAAACAAATGTTCCTGGATCAAAATGTTCTACAAAATGTTCCTTGTAGCGTTCACATCGTTTTTGACGACACAGTATAGTAGTCCGTCAGTGGTATAGTACTGAATAAACATATTATACATTATTAGGCGTTCCATGACCATTTAAAACTATTCTCATTTTGCGTTCATACATAATTAAAATTTATTTATTTAGACACATTTGATAAACTCAAGTAAAGTAGGTTTAGTTTAAAACAATTAAATACATAAACATATTACAGCTAAAGCTTTAAATAATATAAAACATTATTACTACTTTATTTGTCTCTTTCGTTAAGGTATTTAGCATCTGAGTCACGAACAATTTTTCCTGGTCCATTGTTGCAAGCAGTAGAAACTGTATTGGGTTGAGACAGACTGTCATCATGATGAGCGTAAACCATTCTATTATAATAATGTCGTCATAATAATCACAAATGTTTTTAAGAATGACGCAAGCATTAACAATTCTTGTAGCAAAGTTAATATCGCATTCCATATGATTGCAAATGACATGGAATTGAGCTTTAACGAGTACACAAGCATTCTTAACTACTCTTCTAGCTCCGAAAAATATTTTATTGTAGTTTTTTTTGAATTTCACTAAGCTCCAAATTTTCAGGACAAGGTTTTAACAAATAACGCGTTCAAGGAAATGCTAAATCACCTATCAAACATAGTGGAACAAGAAAACCGCCCAACTCTTTACAACATTTTTCAAACAGATTTTATCCTAAAATTGCTTTCAAAGAAGAATTCTGCAACATATAGCTGTCACTATTTCTACCAGGCAATCCAACATTTGTATAAATGAAACGGTATCTACAGTCTACAAAGGCAAAAGGTGCAATGGATTACCACAATTTATAATTATAATAAGAGATTGCTTGATCTTTAAGGGCTGAAAAAGAGATATGGCAACGAAGAATAGCTTCGATATCTCTGCTACATTTATTTAAATTTTTTTTTGACAACGATTATTTAACATAGTTAGGGAGCAAAATGTCATTAACAGCGTTGATAAATTCATTTACAATTAAATTTGCTGTTGACTTTCCTGTTCCAAAAAGGCTAAACACATCACAATATTCTTTATATCAAGATAGATAATGTAATGTAACTGCAACACGTTTTACTACTGAAATAAATTCTCGCGTAGTTGTGGTAGTTTTGCCTAAATGTGGATTATTATCATTATGTATTTCGCCGATAAGAAAAGTTTACAAGTTTATGCAATACAAATATATAAATACATGGCTGGGGCAAGAAAAAGACAAGTTCTGTCTTATCACCAAGCCCCTTAAATGCAATTCATTAACTAGGAAGTTAAACGTGTAACGATTTACTCGAAAATGTTCTTTAAGTTCACATTCCTCCATTTGAGTAAAAACCTCATTAAACCATTGAGAACTTTTTGGCTTTCCCAAACTTTTCTTTTCCCTTGTTGATTCAACTTAAAGGAAGCTAAATTTGAATATGAAAATGGGTGGGTAATTGATTTCTCATCGATTAATTTCTAAGATTAATATCCATTGATTAATGTCTTGATCGAAGGACGGCAAAACGCTTTCCATATTTTTCCAATAGTTTTTACCTTCATAGATATCTCCCTGAAAAGTTGTTAAAACTATATAAATACATTACATAAATATAATATTTATTATATTACAATTCAGGAGAAATTAGAACACGTTGTTAAAAACCATTTTGTTAGAACTAATACAGCATGATTTGTTAGCAAAAATAAAAAAGAAACATGGAATGCAATTTCTTTAAATAAAAAACAAATATACTGTTAACTACTATACAGTAGGCATAATTAAAAAAAAACACATCAGTATAATTCATCTACAGGCTTGTATCATATTGCAAAAAAAATATTTCTTTGGTTAAAAATACTTAACATATATAGCATAGAAATACAAAAAAAAGTATTTGTACCATATAAAACACTTTGTTAAAATAATATGACTAATTTTAAAAATATCACCATAGATGCATTTTAATGCTGAAATCACAAAGTAAAAGTTCCTTTGGTAATAATAATATGGTAACATAAAAAAAATGTATAAATAGAGATTCGTCTACCTTTTGACTTTAACATAACTAATTATTAAAGAGATATCTTGATTTAAAGAACACTTTATTTTTCATTAAGAATTTATAATATTCTACTTGGGCTTGTGATGCATTTGCAATTGCATCACACATACGCTATGAAGCATCAACCTCTCTTTTTATTTGCTCTTTTTAAATATTCTGATGAAAAATTTGCTTTTTTAATTGTTCTTACCGGCTCAGTTTTTGCTATTTTATAATTTATTTAAAGATTTTTCATCATCAGAATTCTTTCGTTTACTTTAAAATATTACTTTAAAAAATATATAGCACTTTAAAATATACAGCAACAAATTATACTAAGCCTACCTTACCATCTTGAAAATATTGAGCAGAAAAGTTTTGACTTTAAGATAAAAGGTCATTGTCAAGGGAAGTTTTACTACCTATTATTTTGGCAACAATATCGTAAGGCCACCATTTTCTAGGAGCTCCTCCCAATGAACCTACTTAAAGTTTTTCTCGTCTATGAAAAATATACATAAATATAAGTAAATATAAGCACATCATTAAGCCTATATAACATGAATCAAATAACTTTAAATGTGGCAATTAAAAGTTATTAACGAGCTGTAAATCTAAAATACTGAATAAGATTTTAAGTAATTTTTAAAACAGCACTTAGTTACAATCTAAACTGCAATTAGATATTATTATACATGGTAATTTTGTAAAATACTTTCAGCATTTCAGTAAGGTATCATACATCAAATATAGAATATTTACATACCTAAATTGTTTCTTAAAATTACTAATTTTAGATTGAATTTGAGATTAAAGTTAACGGAGGTATGATAGTAAATGTGTTTGAAAATTCATCTACCATTTGTTTGTAAATATTTGTGTTTCTTCTTGCAGATATTAGCACTTTGTAATTATCTTTCAACAAATCTAATAATACTCTTGTGAAAGCAATATTCCAAACACATTTATTTACAGGAGATATGCATAGACCAGTATGGGTTGTGCTGGGGTCATTACTTAGGTACGTGCGTATCCAATGAGTTAGTGCACCGATTATGTAATCAAAATCTTCGACCATTTTATCAAAGCGTGCTTTGCGTTTGAGTTGTGAGGATGTATTTTGTTTTGTTATTTTTTAGAATTTTAAATCAACATTTATATTTTTTTGAAAAGAAGAATACTTAAACTTCTTTTTTGGATAGTTTTTTTTTGTATTTACAACCGCTTTCATTGAATTAACTTTTTTTAAAAACTTCGTTGTTGATCAGATATCAAATCTATATTGAAGGAATGTTGAGAACATTTTTGAAACTATTAGGGAAAGTTTAAAAACTTATTTTCTACGTGCATGCTAATTTTTATGTGATATTTGGTATTACTTTTCCCATGTGATATTTGTTGACACTTTCAAACATCCCCACCCTATATAAGAATGTCACGTATTATTTGAATAGCCCATATATGGTTTTCCTACATTTCTTTAAATATAGCAACAACAAAAAAAAAAATTTAAGTAAATGTAAGCCCTTTATTGTCTAAAATGCTTAACCCTAAAATGTTAGTCTTTAAAAAAGAAACATTCACTGTTTGGTTACGTTGCCCTGTATATCTTAATAAAAAAAGAATTAGTTATAGTAACTACTTTCTTTATACAAATAGTTTTACAGTATTTGCCTAAAATTTTGCGTATGTATTCTTTCGAAATGATTTGTTTCGCAAGTTTCTTTTCGTAATTGGTTTTTACGGAATTATTATTATTATATATATATATATACATATATATATATATATATATATATATATATATATATATATATATATATATATATATATATATATATATATATATATATAAATATATATATATATATATATATATATATATATACATATATATATATATATATATATATATATATATATATATATATATATATATATATATATATATATATATATATATATATATATATATATATATATATATATATATACATATATATATATACAGTGTCGGACAAAGAGAGTGCAACCAAATAATGCTAATTTAGTTTCTTTATATAAAAGTGCTGCATTTTTTCAATTTAGAGAAATAACTATGTAACTGTTTAGAGACAAACGTCTTCAAGTTTTATTCATCACAAAGTTCATTATTTGTACACGAAAATTCATAAATTAATCAAAAGTATTTAAAAAAGTTGATTTCCTTCTGGACAAAACAAGTGCAACTCGACAAAATGTTGACCAAGCTGTATTTCGCTATCATTATTTCGTGGCGAATCCTTTGTTGTCGATCACAGCCTTGCATCTTCGAGGCACAGATTCGATCAGGTGATCAACGAAACTTTGTGGAATCGCTGCCCAGGCCTTTTGGATTTGTTCAAACAGTTGATCCTTATTACGAACACCTTCACAATTAATTCTGCGGTTGACGATCTCCCACAGGTTCTCGATAGGGTTGAGATCCGGAGATTGAGGCGGCCAATCCATCACCAATAGGTGGTTGTCTTGAAACCACTGCTTGACTACTTTTGGAGTGTGTTTCGGATTGTTGTCTTGCTGAAAAACCCATTTTATTGGCATATTCCATTCAGCATGAGGTAACATAACATCTTTCAGGATATTTTTATACATGAAACGGTCTATTATTCCATCGTTTCTATGTATTGGACCTAGACCGTTAGCAGAAAAACACCCCAAGACCATTACATTGCCTCCACCATGCTTCACGGTCTTATGGCAGTAACGTAAATCGAGGCGTTTTCCGGCCGGTCGACGTACACGGCAAATGCCATCGCTCCTCCATTGCAATGTTTGGTAAATATCTCTGCATCAATACATTTATCACTACAAACAGCAGTTACAATACCATTCAACCGATTTATGACCTCGCTTTTGCCATGAACCATCAATAGAAATTCTAACTTCTTTCATTTCAAGAGAGTTGTTTATTGATTTGGTTTCAAAAGCAGCTTTTTGCATACTTTCCTCAGCAGCAAATTTGTATACTAACATGGCAGTTTTATTTAACTTTTTAAAGCCATTAGGCTACAAACAATAAAGATTTATACAGAAGGAAAAAGTTTTTATCGACTCATGACCAGCACCTATTTCTCGCAATCCGATGACAGCTCGCAGGTTGATCTTATATGGTGATTCTAGAGATGAAAGTTCTTTTTTAACAATATCAATAGGAAACTCATTTGTGTTTAAAGAATTCTTTGACTTTGGTGAAGTTCTAAAATTTTTAGAAAAGTTACGCTTTGTACCCTTCATCTCAAGTAAATGACAGAAAGCCATGCGAAAACCAACGTTATCTTTGATTAACAAATTTCAATAAAGCAATTGGGACAAACAGTGTGTGCAATTATTTCTTTAACAATAAAAAGTTAATAAGTATAAAATAGTCGTCAGATTTACAATTATCCGAGCTGAACGATACATCTAACTTTCTTGAGCTAACACAAGAAATTTCCTGATCTGCAGATTTTGATTTGAGAATATCAGATGGTTTAAACCCATTTTATTTTCTGCTCTTCTTTCTAGTACTATTTTGTTTATTTAGCATTTTATTTAATTTAAATATATATATATATATATATATATATATATATATATATATATATATATATATATATATATATATATAATATAAATCCAAAGGGTAAATAAACAATAACACTCCAAATCTTTCAAATCTGTTAACTGTTACAAAACGTGTTTAGTGTTTAAGAACAATGACTTTTAATTGAATTTCAATTCACAAAATATAGAAGTGACATCAAGCTTACAAAGCTTGAAGACTCCAGTAAAATTGAGCTTATTTTTAGGGAGAAAATGCCCTAACAACCATGTTAAATATTTAGTATCTCCGTTGCTAAGGAAAAAAAAGATACATAGTGTTCTTAATAAAATGCTCATATCTAAAGAAAGATAAATTATTTAGCTCTGAAACTTTGGCTAAACGTTTTTGGATTAACTTGACACATACTTATGCAAAATTGAAAAACTCAAAAAAAAATTTAGTTTCCTAGTTTTTTTGGTGTTGTACCACCTTAACGCACATTTCATCTATATTTTAAAGTTTTTTCATCACTATTAGTTGCCTTTTAATCTCATTGTTGAAATCAAATTGTCAGAAAAGAGAGGATTTTTTAATGTGTTTTTAAAGAAATAAAATACTTGGAAAAAAACAAGTAAATAGAGATGTTAAGTCACGGGGTCTTATTTTACCACGCTTTATTATAGTTAGATAGTTCCCAGTAGACATTGAACAGTTGTTAAGTAGTTGGCCTGATCCTAATAACCATATATTAGCTACAGCTGGGCTAACAGTCAGCTATTTCGTTGGTACCGTGAAAAAAACGTAACGCTTTTACCAACACTTAACCAACTGTTTTATAAACTGTAAGATTGACGACCCAACAGTAATAAAACAGTTGGTACCATTACTGGCCTAACTATATGATTTTTTTGCACTTTAATTGAAAGTGCAAATGTTATAAATGTTTACAACTATTTTTACAACTTGACGTGATGGTGAAAAATGAGTTGCATATTTGAAATCAAAATAAGAATTGCTATACAAAAAACAAATTGTTTGCTCGGCACCAGAAAATTTTTTTTTTTGTTGACCTGTGTAATCGTGACAATAATCATTGCAATAATAACAATAATAACTACAATTATAATAATAATAACAAGAGTAATTTACAACAGTAACAATAATGAAAAAACTAGCATCAGTTAAGTTCTTTTTAAAATCTGTCAAAACACAGGTACCAGAAAAAGAAAGTCAAGTAAAGCCTGCAAATACCAAAAAAAAAATGAAAAAAAAATTACATTTTAATTGAAAAAGTATAATTTGCATTTTATTGTTAGTAGAATTAGGATAATAATATTACAGAAAATATAAAGAATAAAAAACAGCTATAACAGCCTAGCTCTATCAATACAAAACACAGTAACAATAGCGCATAGCATAAAATATTTGTAAGCACACATTACTGTCTTCAGAGTAATTAAAAAAGAAAAGATAATAAAAAAGGCTAGACAACACAATGTTGTAACACTGGCATAAAACACCACGACTTATTAGGATATTTTATTAAATAAAATATTGGACTAAAAAGATTTTATTTATTACAATATTTGAACAATCGAGGGACAATTATAGTTAAACAATTTGAACAATTATACCATAAAATAGCAAGCAACTCGTAAAATATTTCTTATGAATGGTCATTATCAATTGTGGTATAAGAGAATCCGTAAGAGCTCAGTAATTACATAAGTTTTATTAATTCTCCCTCTGATCTTAGAGAGTGTGGGAGAGAAAGAAAGTGTTTCCAAAACAGCATGTTTAAAAAAGTAAAAAAACATGCAATAAATAGTCATAACTCGTTTTATTATGTTACCAGTAAACAAAATTATATTTACCTTGATTTAATTTCCAGCATTCTTAATTAAGCTCCAGCTTCTCTCAAACTGTTGACTAATGATTAATAGAGTAAATTTCACACCATGTTAAATTTACAAAATTAAAACCATGTTTCAACAGAAAGCAAACAAATCAAGTGATGACAAAGGCAACTAAAAAAAAGAAAAAAAGAACATAATTATGTTTGAAATTATAAAAAAATTTTAAAACTGTTACTAATTGTTACTATAAATAGTAAAATTCATACTTTACTTTGTTCTAAATTGCCTAAAGTAAAATCAAATTAACAGACATTAACACTGCTTGACAATGGATTCTGGCAAGTAGTTTTCTGCTCTATCTCTTTCACTTGACAACTATTTTCAAGTTGCCTAATAGCATTTACATTAATAACTTCTTTGAGCCTAATATTATCCATTTCAATTTCACTATTATCATTAAACATATTACCAGAAATATTACTATTGTTACAACTGAATAATAAAAAAATGTAAAAGAATCTTACAAATTGTGATCTTTTCTTATCAAAGACTATATTTAAAATTAAGATTTATTGAAATCCATATCTTTTTATGTTTATATACATAAGTTGATTATCAAAAATATTAAACAATATTTATTTACATCAATTATTTAATTCAATATATTTAACAAAAAATCTAGATTACCATGCACAAAATTATTTAAGTAAGTGATCAACAAATTACTGACCGTAATTTGTTGATCACTTTTGTGTCAACAAATTACAGTCAGTTTTCAATGTTAAATAGATAAAGTATATATTTTATATAAAATAAATCCAATATAAAATAAAATAAAATTAGTAAATTTACTCAAATCAGTACCAGTTATACTGTAAGAAGTGACTTAAAAACACTTCTGTTCTTCCAATTGCACTAAAAAATAAAACAAAACTTGCTCAGCTTAGTTGCCTAGTTCCTAAGAATCTGAAAACAAATAAGTAAAAAACCAAGAACAAACAAACATTTATTTATTAAAATTATTTAAACAAATTAAATTAAACAAAGAACAACATCAATTCTCCTTAAAGGCTAAGAAAAATTTTTCAGCCTAAATTTGCAGACCTTTGCTTGTGGAACAGCTTTGAATAAGAAACTACTTAAAAATGACATATGCAACATTGAAGTTTAGACGTTGACTGGACTAATTATTGATGGATGTTTTTTAAAAATTCATACAAATCTACAATACTTTGTTCTTCTATATTGCATAAATCCATCTTATAATAAATCTGAAATGAAAATATGTAACGAATAAGTAAATACAAAGAAAAACATCATATATGAATTGAAAATCAATGTATCGATAGATTATTGTCAATAACAATAAGGACATAGAAGTCCTCCTTTTAGAGAAGTGCTAAAAATATGCATATAGACTATGCCTACATTTATAGATTTAGTCACTCTCAAACACAAAATGCATACATATAAATTGTTATATTATAATATATATATATATATATATATATATATATATATATATATATATATATATATATATATATATATATATATATATATATTATAATATAACAATTTATATGTATATGTATAATATAACAATTTTTATATATATATATATATATATTATAATATAACAATTTATATGTATTTATATATATATAATATATATATATATATATATATATATATATATATATATATATATATATATATACATATACATACAGAAATACACACGTAAACATACTACTACATACGCACATAAACATTTTAGCTGCATTTTAACTCTAATTAATAGTTAAAATAAAGCTGAAATATGCTAATACAAATACAGCAATGGTGTCATCATAAAATTAAATTAAAAACTCTAACAAATGTCAAAACTTATATCTGAATATGTAACTAATGGATAAAAGTAAAATATTTGTACTTACCAGCGTAACGGTTACATTAAAAGGTGAAGGAGAGTTTGAGTTTAAAAGCTTAATTAAAAGGTAAAAAAGCGTTTGAAAAGAAAAAAAGATGATAAATTGCTTCAAATTAAACTCTTTTCGCTTACACCACGCGACCAAACATTTTTTTAAATAATAATTACACCAATTAATTGAATTACACTTATAAAACTTACGGGAAACTTTTACAAATTCAGAAAGCACAGTGTTCTACATAATGGTACAGATGCAATATAGTAACAATGATTCCACTTTGGTTACCCTGATTCAGATCTATCATTACAGTAAATCTGATGCTGTACTTTCGCTATAATTTTATTTTTCATGTAATATTATAATGCTTATTTTAGGGTCATATATTTCAATAGAGTCCATCCTTTGAATATCAAGCTTCCAGATCTGGTTTTTGTGTTCACTTCCACATATTTATGTGCACACAGATAGCCAAGTGTAGAATCTTTCTGACAAAGTTCAACTCTGTTGAAATAAAAATTTAACAACCACCCTGGTTTTTGTATGCATTCCATAGCTTTCTATTCAACTGAATCCAACGAAGTTCTTCTGTTTGGATTCTGTGACGGTGTTTTCAAAGGAAGCCAAACATTTCAACTCCTGCTATTTTTCCTATATTTAATATTCTGGATTTTCAAGAAGTAGCCCAAATTACTCAATTCATCCAGCCATGAGCCTGTTCCCCATATAACAGCACCCTGCTTTATTCCATACCACTTTAATAAACTGAACTCTGAAGCAGTATATTTTGATGTTGAACATTGGAGGTCGTTGGGGGGTGCATTTGAGTGCTTGTGTGAGGCAAAGCAAAAGTACTTTTTGATACAGGTGAATGCGATTGGATTTCGCTGAACTGTGCCTTTGCAAGAACTGAACTTTGCGGCGTAAAATTAATGAAAAGAATTGTCCGCGTAAAAATACAATTTTCGAAAGCGCAACAACGATTTATCTAGGTTATTCAACGTTGATGAACCCTTGTGCTACTGCAATAATGTCAATGGTCTTTTCAGAAATTTATCCCAAGAGCATTCGCCTGGTGATTGACGCTTCTTCATTGATTCATCCAAAAGGAGTTTGAAGGCCGTGTTGTTGCATATTGGCAATCAGAAGCCATGTATTCCAATCGCTCATTCCGTACAGTTAAATGAAACGCACGAAAATATGAAAATATTATTTGACGCTATTGATTACAAAACTCCATCAGTGGAACATTTGTGGTTATTTGAAAGTGATTGGTATGTTAATGGGTATGCAAGCTGGTTTACCAAGATCTGCTGTTTTTTTTGTTTATGGGATAGTCGTGCTGTGAACGAACATTACGTAAAACGTGGTTGGATGTTGAGAACTGAATACGAACCCGGTGTAAGTAGCGTTCACCATATACCGCTGGTTGTCTAGACAAAATATTTTTGCCACCGCTTCACATCAAGCTTGGTTTGATGAAAAACTTTGTATAAGCATTAGGTAAAACTGAATCAGCAGGTTTTCAATACTTGGTTGAAAAATTTCCCAAAATTAGTGCAGCGAAACTCAAAGAAGGCGTTTTTGTCGGACCCCAAATTCGAGAGATTTTGAAAGACCATGGATTTGGAGAGTCATTTACTTCCGACGAAAAAGAAGCGTGGAAAGCGTTTGTATGGGTTTGTAAAAACTTCTTGGGGAATCATAAATCGTGTGAATATGAAAATTTTATTCAAAAGCTACTCGATTCGTTCCAAAAAGTGGGCTGTCGTATATCATTGAAAATGCATTTTTATGCATTCGCATTTGGAATTTTTTCCTAAAAATTTGGGCGCTGTGAGTGATAAACAAGGTAAACAATTCCACCAAGATATTCATGTGATGGAAAAACGTTACCAAGGATTCTGGAATGAAAGCATGTTAACTGACTACTGTTGGATGCTTTATCGTAATGAACCAGAAAAAGTCTACAAAAGGAAGTCATATTCACAGAGATTTTAAGTGATTTATATGCTTTAGTCAACAGCCTTTAAACTATTAAATGTGTATAAATGCTTACGAGTAAACCTAGTCACAGAGACTTTGACTTATTTGTATAGAAACATAAGTGGTGCTTGAAATATTGAATGTTTATTAATGTTTATGTATAAGGATAAAGTACAAAAATGTCCAAAAAATAAAACTCCAATTATCTTAAGAACTAGACGTCTGGAAGAAAACTGAAAGCAGATTTGAAATTAGCGCAAAAAACTGGTTTAAAAAAAGTTATTTAGATTCATGGTGCATTCAAAAAGTATTTTTTTGTTGAGTGTTAGCTAACTAAAGCCAATACTGGCCCATCAACAGGGTTGTTAGGTTTTTTTTCGGGCACAAGCCAAAAACAAAGATAATAAACCAGAAAAGAACCAGACAAAAAAAAAAAAGAAAAAACCATAACTTTTTGTTTTAAAGCTTTGTTTATAATTTATATTTTGAAAAAAATGCTTTTTTATTCAAAAATTCATCCTTGAATATAAAAATTTAATTTGTACGAGAGAGAGTGAGGGAGGAGGAGAAGAACGAGTTAGTGAATGTTTAATGGGGTGCCAGTCCAGCCTTCAAAGCGGCGTGGAGAAGGTAGTTCACTTTCAAACACCTATACTAAATCCGACTCTATAAACCTGTATAATATATAATTATTTTTTCGCTTGCATATGGATATAGATTTATTTTCCAACCTTTGCGATAATTGACTTAATTATTTTAAAGTCCTGCTAAATTATTAAATATGATTTGATCAAAATGACTGCATGCAAGACTTGGTTTAATATTTTCTTAGTCTGATTTTTATGCAGATGACCTGTGAGAAGACTCAACAAAATAGTTAGAAACGGAACACATAGACAACCAAGGCAGTAGGCATCTATGTTGCAGAGGTCTAGGTCTCCAGAAACTCTTAAATGGTCTCACAAAGCAGCTTAAAATTCAGTGATGTTTTTTGAAACTCATTTTTCTTAAAAGTTTTTAGACTCTCTCTAATGATGCAATGTCAATTAACTTATGATTAATGACGATTTCTGTAATGATTTTTAATGTCTTCACTTTTTGCATCCATAAGATATTAAAGTAGAGATTTGAAATGGCAACTTGGGAAACAACATTCATTACAGGCAGATTTTTCTCAAGAAATGCCATTTTGAATGTAAGAATTTTCTAATATTTTTGGCAATTATGGGATAAAAACAACATTTTAATGGCATTACAAGTAAAAGTTTTTAACGTTTTAAGATTTTAAAGTAAGCATTTTTTTAAATTAATTTTAAACTTGATTGTTCTTCTATAAAATGAAAAAAAATGGAAATCTTTCTTTCCCTCAAATCAACTTTTTTCATGAAATAAAAACTTGATTAAATTGATTTATTATTAAATAAACCAGAATTAAACCAGATTTTAAAAAATATATAGATAAAACAAAAAAAGACCAAAGACTTTAAATAAATCAGATTTAAACCAGATTTTCTAAAATAAACCAAAACAAAAGTTTCAAGCCAAACAATAAAAAACAAACCAGATTTGAGAAATCTGGCTTTAAAAAACACCAGATGGCAACCCTACCCGTCAGTTGGACCAACAAAAGCGCGTTTACTGGTTTCGGTTTATAATGTCACTCACTGCAACAATATTGTCATCAGGGATATTATCGGTTGGTATTATAAAAATCCATCAAGCACGTTATTCTACAACGTATAAATAAACAAAACACCCTTTCTTTATTTTTTTTATTGTACTTATTGTTGCAACTTTTAACACAACGTTTCTTTAGCATTTATCAACTTTTATTAATTTAAATCGTTTTTTTATAGTCATTAAACATAAAGAGTTCTATCAGAAAATTAGTTCATATTAGTTTTAATATAAAACTTTTTATTTATTTACATTTTCAAAATGACGCCCATGCAAAACAACATTTATACTAACATATTAAAAAATGCAAAAATTTAGTTTTTATAAAAATTGCCTAACTCTTATAAGTTTCATTTTCGCTTAATTACAAAGCTTCTTTTTATAAATTGTTTTAAACCCCCTGGCCCCCGTTTTATTGCCCCCATTTTATTGCAAAACTTGTCCGTTTACTTGGTGAGTTAGTTATAGAGATTTTCTTTTTAAAGGGTTTTTAGAGAATTTTAGAGATGTTTTTTGAGAGTTTGTTAGATTTGTAGTTTAGTAAATTTGTTAAGTTTGTTTTGAAACTGAGTTTGTAAGGAGCGCTTACGCCAGCTCACATTTATGTACACGTTATTTTAAATGTCATAACTCCCGTTATGATATGTAAAATAACGCTATTTTTTTTATTACCAGCTTACACAAGTTATGATATTTAAAATATAATATAACAATTTAGTTGAAAAACATTTTGATTTATTTTTTTATGACGCATTTAATAGCATTTTTTTTATGTAGTAACACATTTGAATCAATAAATGTTACCTTCTAAGCTACACCAGTAACCTTTTCTGAGACTCTCAAGAAAATAACTAGCCCACTCACTCTCTAGAGTGAAAAGAATATGAACTCCATGACCACTAAACAATCTAAAATCACTCTCTAGTTGACCACGAAACAATATCGTGTGCTATTCTTATTATCGTAAAATTATTTAGAAAACAAAATTTTTATTTAAATGCATGCAAGAGCCTTATAATATTAGCCTTATATATATTTGGCATATATAACTTGGATTACAATAAATAGAGTGGACCATAGGGAAAGCAATTACCATTTTTAATTTTTTGTTTTCTTTTAGTTTTAAATTAAGATGTTAAGCGATACATATAGGATAAATAAATATAATACTTTTTTTGTTTACCATTAAACGGTTTTTAATGAGCTTCAAATGTCTATTTAATTTAAAACGATAGAAACAAAGCCATAATTAGCAATAAGTGTTTTAAAAGCTTAACTAAACAACATAATGTTTTTAAAATTTGGTAAAAATTATGTTTGAGTGTCAATGTTATAATAGAGTTTGAAGATTGAATAATGTTTGAAAGGTTTAGAAAGAAACATTTAGTTAAAAAACACATTGAATCAGAAGTTTTCAATTCTACAGAACGCGAAGATATTTCAACAAATAGCAATAACATTGAAGATTTTAATGATTTATCATTTATTCTCGATTATATTGGATCGGATTATGTATCCGAAGTTAAATCAGAAGCGATAATTTTAGACACTTTGAAAAAAATAAAAAAACAACATAGAAAAACTATTAGAGTTGATTTTAGTATTAAAAATGGTATACTTAAAATTAGCGAGTGCGAGCACGGTGCTTTACTTATTACAGCCCCATCTTATGCAGTTGCGTTATGTGCTAGAGACGAGGTTCCTGGTTTTGAAACAAATTTTGGTATCAATATTACAAGAAGAATTCACATGTGCCATGTGTTTCAAACTGAATCAAAATTGGAAGTAATTATTTTTATATATTTTTAAGTTTACTTTATTTTATACTAATGGACTTACTTAAATGTAGAAACTTGAGGACTTTTTTTTTTTAAATGAGACCCTTTTTTTAGGTGTATCTGCTATATTTTAAAAATATTCACTGTTTCGTTAAATTGAATAACTTTAACAAAAAAAAACACACACAATTAAAATCATATTCTATAGAAAAGATACCTTACAAAATTTTATTGCCAACCTCACCTTAGTGGAAATATTTAAGATTCCATATATTTTTTTCGTAGATTTAATATATTATCGGTAATTAAAATACATAGTTTCGTAAAGCTAATGAATAATTTTTAAATCAACACGAAATGAAGAAGTTCAGAAATAAATTGGGATTCAAACTTTTAACGTTCATTTTTATAACAGACCTTTGAGTGGCAATTTGTGGTCTTTCTTCTTATTTCATTAGTATTAAATAATTGATAAATACTTATTAATAAATCTTACTAATTTTATATTTTTCTAATTGCATATTTACTAATTTTAGATAATTGTAAAATTTTATATGATGATGCATTTAGGACATATGATTTGTGTAAGTTATGTGAAATAACGTATTAATCTGTTACTTTAGAATACTGTTATAATAAAGCGAGTAATTTAGTTTTTAGTCCAATCCTTCCATAATTTTTTACTTTAATATCTTCTTAAAGAGTTTGTAAACAAAAATCCAAAGCAAATTTGAACAATTATTCATGAAAATGTTCTTATATATTCTATAATTTGGTCAAAAGCGTGTTATTTCCAAAATTTATTATTGTTATTAAATTATTTATCTAATTTTTTAAAAAAAACATTAAAACACAAGATAAATCAACAGTTAAGTAAAAATAATTATGAATCCAATTAAAATCCCGAAAACATAAATCTTCATAAATTTTATTTCAAAGTCTTTCTTTATGGCATTTTCCAGTGGAAAATGAGCGAGTCAATATCCAACTTTACAGAAATTTTAAAGCGATTTCTTTTTCCAACATTATTGTTTCATTTTATCTTTTATGTCTTAAAAAAATTCGATTTTTAGATTTGGATCAATATACTTATAATTGTATTTTTTGTCTTGTCCTTACTATTTCTCAAAAAGTCGTTATTACATTATATAAAGTCTAAAATAATTTTTCATAATTTCATAAATTAAAAAAAAAAATATTAATATTATTATAAAAATCAGTAGTACATTGAATCTTTAAATTAATATATTACAGAATATATTCAATTTATTTCTGTAAACTGCAATGATTTTTCATAATTATTCACTTTATTTAATTTATGACTTTCGGCCAAGCAAAATTGCTATGTAGCCTATCAAATAAAAACTTTGTAGCCTATAAAATAAAAACCGTATTAAATAAAAACTCGTATCAAATAAAAAGTCGTACCGAATCAAAACATCAATTTTTGTTTGATAAAATAAACTCTCTAAGGTGGTACACTACTAAAAATTATTTTTTTAATAAAAAACTGAATAGCACCAAAAACTAATATCTTATCACTAATAACAAGTATTAAAAATTGAATATTTTAAATATAATTTGTTTCAGACAAGTTTTTAGAGTATCTTAATACAGTTAAATATTTTGGAGCACTTTATAATAATCAATATCAAATATTTAATTATCACATATCAGAACATATGAAATATTCCTGTTTTTATTATTATTATTGATGTTGTTGTTGTTATTATTATTAGTATTAATATCAGTTATTATTACTTTTTTCATCATTTTCTATAACGTTATGTTGTATATTCAGGTATTTACTTTATATTAGTACTTGTACTGTTGTAAATTCCTTTGAAATGTTATAATTTATTTCGAAATATATTTGATTCGATTTGATTTAAAGTCAAAAGTTCTTTTAAAATTATTTTTAAAATGGTTTTAAAAGAAAATTTAAAAAGCTGTTTAAAATGGTTTTAAAAGAAAATTTAAAAAGCTGTTTAAAATGGTTTTAAAAGAAAATTTAAAAAGCTGTTTAAAAAGTAACGCGGCAACTTTTACATTTTCAATTAGCTACTTTTTACTTTAACTTGAGCAAACCGACCGGTAACGTTTACTTGAGCAAACCGACCGGTAACGTTTACTTGAGCAAACCGATAACGTTTACTTGTACTCTAGTAAAACTTAAGTAACAGTACTTTACTTGAATATAAAATTTTGTTATATTTTTCCACCTTTGAACAATATTGTCTACGGTTGATGTGATGGTAGATCTGTGGTCGTCGTATTTTAAAACATTCAATTAATAGTTCATCCCCCCCCCCCCCACTCTCATCTTTCAAAAAAAACAAAAAGATTTAAAAGTGAAGAAAAAGTTTCTTTGGTAATTCAATGTAAAATATTGAATTGCAAGCGAATCATTCAATTCCTTGATACGGTCCCTGTCAGAGTGTGTGCTATTTTCTTTAGTAGGAACGGTTACCTGTAGACATGTAAGTAGGTATGTGCAGGCAACACGTGTTGGATGTTGGGAATGTAAGTATTTAATCCTATAAATGTGTTTCTAAAAATTTATTCAACTTTTTTAATTTACCCCACGGTAGACTCTGAACAAGCTTCCTGAAGTCTCCCCCTCCTATTGCTATAATCATATTTTGTTTGTCAATATATTATAATAAATATATTATAATAAATTCTAAGCATTTTATAATAATATATTATAATAAATTCTAGGCATTTTATTTGAGCATTTGAAAGTGTGCTTTACATGCTATACATGGTATTAGCAGTCAATACTCTGACTGTTTTAAAAAGACTAAATATCAGATTTTTAATTTAACAACTTTTCATTTAACATCTTATTTCATTTTAAGTTTTTTCTCAACCTTCATTGAATTAAATCCCTCCATCTTTATTTAATTAAATGTCTCTATCTAATTAATTAAATGCTCCATTTTCTAACAAATAACTTGCAAAGGAGTTTTATTTTTGAATATGCAGAGAGAAACAGTGTAAAGTATCTGCCAAAATGGAAGGAATAGAAGTCTACAAGACTTAATTGGTTCTCATCTTATAATATGAAATATTATCCTAACCTGTTAATATAGTAGCTCCTAGTGTCACTCAAATAAACAGTTTCAAGAGTAACGGTAGCAAAGTAACGGTTTTGTCACATGACTTCATAATTCACAAATACAATTATCGTAATTGTATTTCATAAATAACTAAATAATTAAATTATTTTAGATTGTACAACACATGTTAAACCAGGAGCAAGTGCAGAAAATTATTTGGGTACGTCCGAAAAAAAAAAAAAAAAGGTCCTCTAATTTTAAAGGTTCTGAATTCTAAGAACTAAATGTTCTTAGAATTTAAGATTATGGTGTAGGGGGCCCCCGTTCCCCTGGATCCTGGCTGATACCCCATTATAAAGTTATAGGATTACATATTACTGTTTCAAATTTATATATTTGTTATTTAAAAAATTCTTTACATTAGGTATTATAATATTATAATAAATAGCCGTGATGTAATAGCTGCATGTTTCAGAAGCAAGATATCCCTGATTCAAAGAAAGCTTTGGTAAAGAAGGAGACACGAATTTCCTAGTAAATCCTCTTCAGCTACGCTCTGTGATAAGACTGTTACAACTAAGGGCACCTAAAAACAAAACAAAAAAATAATCAATATGGAGTTATATAAAAATATATTTAGTGTCACATTCTAGTATTCCAGTCAGCTAAAAAAAAATTGTAAACCCATCTTCATTCTTTTCAATCTTGCTGATAAACAAATCTAAAAAAAATAAATCATAACATTTGTAATCTTAACACAAAACTTTAAAAGAATGAACCGTAACAAAATCGATACACCTGAAGGTAACAGCGAAAAAACATTGTATGCCAATAATTAGTTCATGCTAAATTATGTTTTATAGAAAAATGTGTGGCTATGAAAATAGCCTTTTACCTAGCGGTAATGAATTTTTAATTTTTTTAATTTTTTAATTTTTTATTATTTATATATTAATTTTCTACTTTTATTTTTTAGTATTTTTTTAAAACTTAATCTACGATTATTAATTTCAAATTTATCAATAACTTTTTCGATATCTATTACTGACTCTATATTAATATTCATCAAAGCTAAACCATTTAAGCGTTCCTCTACCATTGTGCTTCGCGTATAATTTTCAGGCGCCGAAGCGAAGAAAATGTGCGCTCACATTCACATGAAGTTAAAAAAAAAAGGTAGCAAGTAACTGTAGAATAATTTTTATGTTCTCAAAGCCAGGAAAATTTATTGCTTTTAAAGTCTCAGTAATATTAGAAGGGACATTACCTTCAAAATTTAACCAATAAGCTTCCCATAGGTCAAGCTCACCAGATAAAGCTAGTGGATTTGGTAAATCTGCCCTGTAAAATTCACTAAAAGGTACTATACATTCTTTCCAACTAGTGTCACGAGAACTTCGAACTTCTGAAATCATTTTAGTAGGAACTAGGACAAGCGCTTTATAAAATTTTATGGTAGTGTTGTCAAACCTTGTGGCTAGTTCAGTACTCAGATGGTCTAACAAAGGAATTGTGATTGCTATTTTAAAATAATCAGAAACACATTCCGAAGAAGCATTATTTCTGTTTTTTTAAATAAATGAAGTTCTTGACTTAGCTTCAGTAACATTTAGCTCATGGGCTATTTTTAGAGATTGATAAGATTTAAACCATCATAAATATCATCTCTCGTTGACTGCAACATTCGTGTTACTGGAAGAGTAATGTCAAAGACATTTCTTGTCATACATAAAGCAACAATAAAGTCAAAATCTCTTATTAACTTCAGAAGCAAGGTTGCACTAGAAGACGTTGAGGGATTAAAACTCTTATTAATATTTAAAAACATTTCTTTAAGACAAGAAACCAATGGAATAAAAAATTCTTGAAAAGTATCCAAAATACTAACTTTTTCTACCCAACGTGTTCTTCAAACATCTTTTTTTTTTTTACCAGCAACTGGAGCAGTTCTTTCAATGTGCTCCTCTAAATTTTGTTGCTTTGTAGGTGAAAGATTAAAAAAGATAATACATCTTTAAAATGATACATCTTTTAAATGCGCTAGGAGAATTTTGATATAATGAATACTGCATGATGCACAAATGGTTAAATTAAGTCTATGACTGTAACAATAAACATATATTGCTTTTTTATTAAGATTTAAAACACGAGATGAAAACCATTTGGTGTGTCTAGACATTTTCCCAGCACTATCATATGACTGTCCTCTAAAATTCATGATATCCAACGAAAAATCTGAAAAACCTTTTAACAAAACACTAAATAATTCTTGACCAGTAACACTGTTAGTGCAATGTAAGAAACTAATAAATTCTTATCTTATATTGAACTTGGAATCAACAAATCGTATTACTGATGATAGTTGTTTTTTATTACAACTTCTAATTTCTCCAATTATTGCGTCAGTAACAACTTCTCCACGACACTTTATTAGTTGATTTTGTGAAGTCTTAGATATGTAGGAAGCATTTTGTTGATGATACTTGAGATGATCTTCAATAATTTTATCACCAGCTTGAACACGTAAATGTAGCAATTCAATAAAAATTCCTGCAGTGCGAATATAAAATTCACCATTTTAAGGATGAAACTTAGAGTCGTCTCTATGCCCACGTAAAGAAAGCCCAAGACGCCCACAAAGAATAATTGTTTCAATAATTGGTTGCAATAACTGTCGACTTTTAGAAATCTGTGACTATTTTTTGAGATATAATTTCTATTGATTCTGTTTTACAAAACCAAATCGATGATAATTATACATAATAATTTTTACATGTAAACCTTTATTTCTGCAGACAGACTTATTGTTTTTGCCAAACACATGTTTCTGAAAGTAACGAGAAGCATCATTCCAGCGATCATAAGGCTTACTAAATAAACCTTCAGCTAAACTACATTCAGATGGAAAATTGTTCCAAAAAGTACACAAGGTAAACAGAAAGCTCCATCAAATATATTTGAGTATGTAAGCCATGGAAATTTTTCTATTCATATAAATTGAAAACTTCGTCCATTTTTATTTTTAGGAAAAATAAATTTCTTACTAGGAACAAAAACAGATCGAACTAAATTTTGAAGTTCAGAATTACACTTAAGGTTTTTGCAACATTTGAATAACTAGTATAGTTAGAAACCAAATAACCAATATCGTAATTATTGGAGGGTAAAGAAAATGGTTCACAAAAAGTAATTTTACTAAAATTGGATAAAGATGTAGATGATTGACTAGAAACTAGCATTGATTTATTTTTTATTTTTTCTTGCAAAAGATTACAATCTTGATGTTTGAGTTCAACATCAAAATTTATTTTAGTATGTAACTTTTTGCCAATTCCATCACAAATTTTGGTTTGGAATTACTCTCATTAATAAAGGAGTATAATGGTTGTGTTGAAAAGGAGAAAAAAAATTTAAAATACCTTCAGTAACAAAAAAGGAGATAAAAAGATTTAATATTGTTTAATGAATTTATACGAGGTAAAATAGTATGGCTAAATAAACTTTTATACTTTGGTAGACCAAAATCTGGGTATAAACTAGAGTTGTTAACCGGAATGTTTCATACAATTCCGGAAAAATAAAATACTTTCGGAAGGATATTGAAAATAAGGAATTTTCTTTTTTCGTACCGATATTTACAAACAAAAAAAACCGCCGATGTTCATTTTGCAAATGCTTCTTACGAAATGTTGTCTTCCGCAAGTTGAATTACGAAACAAAACTATTTTGCAACATACGAAAATAGGGCTTACGGAAGTCGCACTTGCGAAATGAGCTATTTCGCTAAACGACGTTTCGGAGTCTATAACAAAATTTTTTTGGCCAAACTGATATAATTGTAAAAATTAAATTTTTTTATATACCAAAATGTTTATAATAAAATTTTATTTTTCAGTATTGCAACATATGAACATTTTAAGGTTTTATTTTTTGAAATAATGATAAAAAACCAAATTTCTTTCGAAACGAAACTCTTTCGCACTGAAACTTGCGAAACAACTTCATTACGGAAAAACACTTACGAAACGCGGCATATTAAAAATATTTAAATACGTTTTATGAATAAAATACGTATGATTAGCTAGGTAACTAAAATACTAATTATTATAATAATTATTGATATGTTTCAGTTAGTAAATTTTTATAAATAAACCTAGACTTTCATAAGATATACTAAAAATGTTTTTCAATGAACAAGAGTTAAATAGTGAACATAACTTAAACAACATAAACTTTCAGTTTTCAAAAGAGAAAATTTAGAGCATGTAAGTCATTTGTTTGGGATCATGTAGATTTGCCTCAAATAGTAAATCGGTTAAAAAAAAAGGGTCGTTATCGAACTAATTTTTAATGTAAACTTGTCGTTAGCTTAAATAAAAGGCAGTTTTTTTCCTGTTCCTTTATTTATATTCAATAAATACCCGAAGTTGTGAGAGAGCAGTTAATTATACCCATGAGTCAGTAAGTTAATGGAAAAAGAAACGGTTTTATACGAATAAAATTTCGTGATTGGTAAACAATGCTGTCGTTTAAATCAAAAAAATATATAGGTCATGTAGTCAATCCTAAAAAATAACTACTCCATAAAGTACGTACGCTTTAAATTTGATCCTCCCCTCCCCCGCAATTTTCAACATCCCAACGTTATTGGAACTATACAACCGCTGAAAGTTATAAAGCTCTGGCTATTTTGGAGAGCAGTAAAAATTTAGTTGCAAGATTTTGCAGCAAAAAAGCGGGTACGTAAAATACAACCCTTTCCCGAATCTTTGCCCCGGGAAAAAATTTAAACATAGAAGCTCACGATTATGCAAGCACTCGAAAGTTTTAGAGCTGTAGTCTAAAAATTAGTGATAAATTGACATAAAATGTAATGGAACCAAATATTTTACTAAGTTTTTATGTATAAGAATATAAATAGTAAACCTCCATTTCTGAAAAGCCAAAGACAATAAACAACCGAATGTCGGAAGTGAACCAAAGTCGGTACTTGATAAATATTAATGCATGTAAACACTGGTATAGGGACATGTTGCGGAGGAAGCGTTGTCCTTTCCTCAAAACTAACTTAAAGTTTCAGTTTTTTCTATTTAAATTTTAGCTGCGTAACTTTCTTAACCTTTCTAGGTCACTGTATATATATATATATATATATATATATATATATATATATATATATATATATATATATATATATATATATATATATATATATATATATATATATATATATATATATATATATACAAGTATATATATATATATATATATATATATATATATATATATATATATATATATATATATATATATATATATTGTCCTTTCCGTCAAACTAACTCAAATTTCAGTTTTTTTTTATTTAGATTGGAGTTGCGTTAGGCCCCCCTTATATTCTGTTTCAGCAACTCCTTCCCCTCCCCCCCCCCCACCTTCGTCCTAACTTTCTTTATCTTTCAAGATCACTGTATATATATATATATATATATATATATATATATATATATATATATATATATATATATATATATATATACACACACACACTGAAAAATAAAGGTAGAAACTTTTAGTTAAGGTAGGATATGAGATATACCCTTAGTAAGGTATAATTTTTTACCTTATAAGGTAGAAAATTATACCTTTAAGTTAGAAAATTGTATGACAAATAATTGTTTTTAATATAATTTTCTACCCTAAAAGGTAGAAAATTATACCTTACTAAAGGTATATCACATATCCTACCCTAAGGTAGAAATTTCTACTTTTTTTTTTTAGTGTGTGTGTGTATATATATATATATATATATATATATATATATATATATATATATATATATATATATATATATATATATATATATATATATATAGATGTATATATATAGATATATAGATATATATGTAAAAACTATTGAAGAATCATTTAACAACATTATTTTATTTAAATAATAAATAATAATATTTTTTTGTATAACAGTTTCAATGAATACTTTCGAGTTTATTCCGTAAGCGCACATTCCGAAACGCTCCTTCCGTAAGGAACTGTTTCGCAAATATTCTTTCGAAATGATTTGTTTCGCAAGTTTCTTTTGGTAAAGAGCTATTACGGAATAATTATTTATTTTTTTCGTATAACGCATTACGGAAGGTCAAGATGCAAAGAACATCTTCCGCAATGACAACTGAAGATAAAAATGCGAAATTTTCGTAAGTTTTTGTTTACGGCGAACAACCCTAGTATAAACATTCTATTTTTTTGCTGCAAAACTTGACAATGCAAGAATACAAAGGAAAGAAAACCAGTTTTTATCATTACAATTATAAACAGCTTCCTCTTGTACCAATTTTTCACATTTTTTTCCTGTATCAAAAAACTGTGGGAGACTGACAAAGGAAGAATGTTATCAAAACATAAAAAAGAGCTTGGATTATTGTTAAAAAACATATTGAAAAGTTGGGTGGTTATAATAAAAATCAGCGTTTAGGAAAAGTTCAATTGAGGTCAATAATCTTAAATCATTAACTATACAGTTATTCCCAGATAGACATTAAAGAGATAGAACTGTATAGACAGTTTCCAGTTGTTTGAGACCTAAGATATACGTAAAATATAACAATTAAATAATTTTCATTAAATTTATTATGTGTATTTTTAAGTTTTATCTACTAGTTTTATATTTATTACTTAAAAAAATCAATACATTGTATCAATAACAAAACAATATAATAAAAATATCATTTTAAAACAAGAAAATTGCCATTATGTTTTTCTTTGAAAATCTTTGGAATAAAGATTTCATAACTTTTAAGTGTCTCATCTTTAAAAGAGTCAACAATATTGGCATCTTTAAAAGAACTGACATTTGTTTCCAATTTTTTTTTTCCAGGAGATTAATTTTATTTTGTCATCTTGCAGCATAGCTGTTTGACTTCGTTATTAAGCTTCGTGATTTCAATTTCGAGCGACATTTTGAATATTTGGTAATTTGATAATTTTATAAGTTTATTATTCCATTTATTAATTTTGTAAATTTTATATATATCAGGGCGTATGTCAAAGGGGTCGTCCGACAATTTTTTTTTATCAAATATATCATATATATAAAAATTAAATTGTGAAGACTAAAATTTAAAAAAAGATTCACTATATAATCATATAAAATTGGGGACGTCCAATGGTGTATTGTATTGTGTATTTGTTATTATAATTTTTTTCACTTCCTGATAACCGTATAACAAAAGATTTTAATAAATATTTAACTTAGGGTGCATGTCGAAAGGGACGTCCACAATTTATTTTAAGTAAAGAGTTCTATTAATAATTTTTTTATCAAATTAAATCCAAAATTAACAATAATTTTCATTTTATAGTTATTGGGAGCTTAAATTAATGTATTTCAACAAATATTATTTATCAAAAATTGTTTTGACTTCCGGTTAATAACTATTTTTATGTAAACCTTAAATCTATATTAAACAACTCGCTTTAAACAAGAACCCGTTACGCTATATAAATATAACTGACTATAATTTTAACCCGATTCAACAAAACTGCAATACTATTTATAATAAAAAAATATATAATTTGAAATGCAGTATATTTTATTAGTAACTTATTATTTGAGCATTACCCTTTTTTTCTCAGACCAAAATTATAGTTCTGATATTTTTTGGGTACGTCCACAGACGTACCAGACGTCCCCTAGATCCGCCCCTGTTAAACGATCTAAATAAACAAGTGTAGTAAGCAAAGATTAAACAGATTTTTAATCAAATTATATAAATATTAGATTCAAAAATTGATAATGATAAATAAATAGTCAGAAATTACTATTAGAAAATATAAATAAAAACGTTGTTTATTATCAAATAATACAATTTAATATAAAATCTAAACAAACTTAAACATGACTCATTTAGTATTAAAAGAAATTTATAAGTAAAAAAGTAAATCGAAAAATTGAAAACATTTTTAAAAAAAGCTAAAATTAAGTAGAAAAAAAAATTTATAATCTGTAATAGCAATTATAATTTTTTAACTAAACCAAATGGGTAATTGCCTAACTATTAATGTTTAGCAAATTTTATAATATAAAATATTTATTTAATAAATAGTTGCACTGAGCAAAATAATAAAATATAAAATTAGTAAGTTAAGTAAATCCAATTAAAAAAGAACATATAAACATATTTAACTTAAACTGTAATATACTGCGTAATAAATTGTAATGTACGTTAATGCAAGTTCTCAAACTTTTTTGTCTTGTTTGTTCTCGGTGATAACAAACATATTTTTTTTCCGGTCTGCAACATTTGTTTTTAAACAATATGATATGTTAAGTTTTAAAAGATATGTTAAGTTTAAACAATATCTATATATATTGTTAAAATTTAAGATCTCTTTTGCGATGGAGTATGAAAATATGTATATATATTTTCTACAAAAAAAATAAAAATTATATATCTTCAAATAAAATATATATATATTAATCTATTATAATTTAAAGACCGGAATTTTAATTGAATAGTTTTATGGCATTATAAAATAGGAATGGCTCACATCACAGTAATGTTTGAGTTTTGAGCTTAGACTTTTAAATAAACCTTAAGAGGTTTAAATTTAAAAGTCTAACTAGTCGTATGTCAATTTGTGTGTTAGTCACACTCATACTAATAAAAACTTTCATATAAAATGGGAAAAACAGATTTTAAACTTGAAATAACTAAATTTTTTCGACCTTTAATATGTTTGCAGACATATGACTGGTTAGAAATTAAACATATAACTTAAAACTTGTTTGAAAAAGATGTATTCTCAGTTTAATGTTTTATCTTAATTGAGAGCAGCACTATTTTATACCAAAATATGGTCCATCAACTATAAAGCAAAATTTTATATCTAAACTTGAGTAATTAAAAAAAAATTTAACTTTGTTTGATTTTAGACAAACTAAAGCGCTAGGAGAAAAAAAAACTTTTTTTTCTAAAAATTATTCGGGTTAAAAAAATGGACCTTTTTATAAAAACGCAAAAATTCGTGTATTTTCCAGTACATGCATTAACCGCGTTGAGTAGCATCTTATTTTTAAATATGCTAAATGGTATTTACAATATAAAATTACGCATTTAAAATGCGTACTTTTACAATATTTTTAAGTGACACACTACTAAAACAAAACTGATTTTTGAGTAAATTGTCCAAAAATGTTTTTGAAAAATTTTAGCCTCCTTCATTTGATATAACTATCTTGCAATGGTTATTAACATTAAACATTAAAGTGTACCAAAAAAAAAATATATACGTCTCAATTTTTTCCCATTCTCTAAGGTTCAAATAGGCTAAAATTACCAAAAAAACACTTTTTGTTCCAGTAAAAGTAATAGCAGTAAAACTTCATTTTTCAAAAAAAAGGTACAATTTTTTGTGAAAAATGAATCTTAAAATATTTATTTTTAGTTTAAGAAATCATTCTCTGGCCACCAGTATGCGGTTCTTTATTGTGTTGCCCAATCAGTAGTCTCTAACAAAGTTCTGGATCAATAGGATAATCTTTTTTGCGCAGCCATTGACACATTCAATTAGCTTCAAAATCCTTTAAAATATGTAAAATGTCTAACAGTCATTTTGCTTTATCTGCCATTTCAACTCTCCGACATGAACCTCAGCTATCTACCAGCTCAGTAAGCTCTTACATGCATAAATCACAACTTATAGAAACCCCGATCATAAAGCTCCGTTAACCTGTTAATAACTGGTAGCTTTGGTTTCCCCATATAAGACTGCTCAGTCATTTTTATCAACTTTTTTTTGATTCATCACCTAGGATGCATTTTCAGTCATCCTATAGGCAAGCAGGTATCAAGCATTTACCAAACACCTTAGGAATGAATTAGTAGTAATAATAACATTATTTTTAAAAAACTCTAAAATGTACTTTACCCCCCCCCTCCCCCTTACAAAAAAAAAATAAGCAAGTGATAATATAATTTAACTATTAATGGAAGACTCCAGATTAATGAAAACGAAATAGTGGTACATCTCCTAATAATTAAAAGACAACTAGTTTACATAGCTTCTTGTAGTTCTCGTGTTAAATACCTCTGTGGTCAATGGGCTCTTGAGGAACTTCAGGGCCTCCCTTTTAGTGTTGTTTAAAAACAACCCAATCTGTAACCGATTCTAATCAAACCTGATGTGCTCCGCCCTATCCACCTCGTTCTGAGTCACCAGCCTTTATATAATCTCATCAGTAAGATTCTCCACAAAATGAGAAATGTGTACCTCTCACATGTGTTGCCTTCAGATAAATCAGAACAGAGAAGGTTGTGAAGATGGTAAAAATTCCAAAAAAGTACTTCAGTGTTAGAGTGTTGGAAGCAGTGATGTCACAGTATGTAACAAAAATCTGATCAACAATGTTGTAATATTCTCATATACCTAAGATCATAGCTGCCTGGTCAACTCTCTTGGAGTGTTCATCTTAGATTACTCTAAGATTGATGTCATTTGTGTTGTCAAAATTAAACGATGTGTTGAATCTTGTCTTTCACACTCATTAAAAAAGAAGCAACACATAATGTGGATCTTTAAATGTTTTACTATTGCAGGTAAGATATTTGCTAGGAAACCTTTGAGAACAAACTACAACAGAGTTAGTAGATTTAAACCGTAAAGAATTTTAAAATAATAATCAGTATTTATTTATAAAATTGTATACCTGAGGTTTTCCAATGCTGGTTAATATATTTTATCAATCAGCTGCCCTTGTCAGGTGATTGATGGAGAGACTTTACAGGAAACAGTAGCTTTTTGGTACTAGTGTATGTCTTCCTCTTTTTTCTTTTATTTGGATCTATTCTGACAGGACGACCAATGTTAGCCGCAAAACTGAACTTTTTAATTGACCAAAGATGACTTAAATTGGCATGTAATTTGTTTTTTTTATAAGAGAATTATACGTTTATGAACAAATAAGACTCAGGTTTATGTATGCTTAAACATTAAGCGTACTATTAGCATTTTGTTGAGTGTTACTTTAAATCAGGCATGTTTATGAGTATAATACTGACATTTTTGTAGTATTATTGATGCATGAAAATAACTTAATGAAGTTATTGTGTTGCAAAACAAAAATATTTATATATAAGTATAGATGATTTTTTTCTTGCCCACAAGGCTTACGAGAATGCACACGGTTTTGTAATCTTAATATAATTATGAGCCTCCTAAAATATTTTAAATAAGCGTACCCGAGCCTGTTACAAAAACATAATATATATATAAAATAAAAGCATGCATTACACTAATAATAATATTATTCACCTTACTATTCATCAATAAATGTTTAAAAAAACAAAAAAATGAGAAAAATGTCCTAAGAAATTTAACAACATGGATAACAAAACAATATTCATTTTCAAAATATTTCACTTTTTTAAATTTTACAGAAATCACTTTTTCGCAACTGATTTTGATTTTTTGGTTATTAATAGCCTCTGTGGACTTGAGAGAATGGTAAAAACCTGAGAAATGTCCTCAAGAAGGGAAAAAAAACCTATTTCTGGTACACCCTTTTGCTAAGCTCTACTCTAAGTTACGCATGTTTTTGAGCACAAATCTGTTAATACGGGAATTTTTAAAGGTGCATGAAAACCATTAAATGAAGTTGTTTTTTATTATTCCAAAATTAAAATATTTATGTATCAGATTCGAAGAAAGTTTATTTGTCTTTTTTAAGACTTAGAAAACATTTTTGTAAGCTTAAGCATATTTCCGAGCCTCTCAAATTCTGAATGAGCCCTTGAATACCAATATATATCGTCAAAAGTTTCAAAAAATACATATTTTAGTAGAGCAACCAATAAAAGTGAACTTTGATTGATTTTAATGAATAACAAAAAGGTAGTGATGAGGAAGAAGGGGTCAATTTCCTTGTTAACTGCTCTTCCGTGGTGCTCTGTGATAAGACCGTAAGGACTTCTTGGAGCACCTTAATGAATACAACAGTGACAAAAAATAAATAATGATGGAAGTAAAGGTATTTTGTATGCTTGAAAGGAGTTTAATTTGAGTGGACATGTAATGACAAGTAGGTAGAGAAAGGAAAAAGTTAAAATCAGCAGTCTAAGGGTTCAATGATACAAATAAGTCAAATAAAACCAACCAGTCGTGTGTTTTTGGAGGACGTTAAAAAAGATTTAGCTTAAAAAAAACTTTGAATGAGTTTTTTTATAACTTAAATTTTGTTATTTTATATTGACTAATGATTTGTGCCTGAATAAGATTCTTAGTGTGCTGCAGAAATTTTTTCTTTTCTTATAATTAATTATTTTGGCTTTTGGTTCGGATTGCTTTCGGTTTGGTTAAAAGATGGGATTTAAAATACTCCTGTTCTTTTTAATGATAATAATAATAGTAATAATAACAAATATGATAACAATTATAGTAAAAGGAGAATTTCATAGATAAAGACAATAACAGCAACAATAAAAATTTAGTCAATAATGACAGCAGCAACAAAGATTTAGTGTGAAGTAGAAAATATATGAATGAAAAGAGATAAATAAATAGATAGATAAATAAAGAATATCAAAATATTAGTACTAATATTAATATTAATATTGGAATGAAAAATTTAATAAAAATATTAAAAATGGCAGATGGAAAACCAAAGGAATTAGATGGAGATGGATAAGTAAAGAATTTCAAAATGTTAAAAATATCAGATTAAAAACTGAAGGATCGCGAATTGATTGATATAATAAAGAATGATTTAAAGTTGTTATATTGAAAATTTATTTCAGTATAACTATATTTTGGAGTAGGGACAACTTTAAAATGATTTGTTTATGGGATTGTCCCCATACTTGACAATGTTAAAAAATGATAAATTTTTTGTCCGCTTAGTCTGAAATTTAAGTGCTTATTAATTGGTGTCAGATTGGATTTAAAGATGATCATCTCTGTTTGTTAGAGTTGAGAGAAAGTTTATTAGAACGAAGCCACTGAATAATATTTACTAAGATCATGATTAATATATTTGATTTTTGAATAATATATTGATTTTTTTCATGATTAATATATTGATTTTTTTAAGTGATTTGTCAACCAGAAGCATGTTAGTATCATCAGCAAAATGGTAAGCAGTTGCAAATTTAAAAGAAGTATTTAAGTCATTAATAAAAAGTAGAAAAAGAAGTGGTTCTAAACTGTACCTTGTGGGACGCCATTTGATCAATTTTAAATCAAACCATTAATGGCTTTAAATCAGATTTAATGCCATTAATGGAAACAAACGGTGTTCTGTTTTGGAGGTACAAAGTAAACCATTTTAGTGGGATGCCTCTGATTCCATAGTACTCCAATTTTGTGAGAAGGATAGAGTGATCCACGGTACCAAAAGCTTTTTGCAAATCTATAAACACCCTGCATGCAAAGTGCTTATTATCTAGAGCTCTTCTTATATTTTCAGTAATTTTAATAAGTGCGAGGGTTGTGGAATGTTTGCTTTGAAATCCATATTGATGTTGGTATAGGCATTTAAATTTTTCTAGAAACCTGTATAGCCTGTTTTTAGATAAATACTATAATTTTCTTAGCTTCTTTTAGATAACTAATTAATACATATAGTTTTTATTTATTATTATTTAACAGTACTTTAAAAGTCATTATTTGTACAAACCTATAAATAATAAGGCTTCAGTAAAAATGCTATTTTTACGCAAAAAAGTTTAAATTTTTTAATACTTTAATATAGTTACAGTGTAGTTAAATACTTCGACTGACATGAGTTGGTATAGGAAAAGTAGAGTGTACATACATTATTTTTTTCACTACTACAGTTCCATATAAAATTGTAGAAATTTAAAAACTCTGACTGATGGACCAAATAATCTCCAAGCTCCCCTTACTCTTCCTATTGCGTGACGTAATTTGTGAATAACCCCTTACTTTATTTAAAAGCCATTGCCTTAGAAATTTTTTTTTAAAATTTTTTTATTTAGGTGCCCCAAGAAGTCCTTACGGTCTTATCACAGAGCACCGCGGATGAGCCTTTAATTGGAAGTTCACGCCTTCTGCCTAACTGATGTTGCAAAACTTGCCCAGAGGTGGGGTATGAACGATCCTTTGTTTCTGAGGCAAGTGCGCAATCAATGCGCCACAAACGCCAAATATTGACAAAATGGGCAAGTTCTGTAAAGGATGTCTTCAAATTCTCTTTTATTTTAGATACTTTCAGAAAATAATAAAATTAGGTAACTGGTCAATTTTTTTTGGAAAAATCCTATTTATTGCGAAGATATTGGGTCCCAAAAATTGTCCTATTTTGTTAAAATATTCTTGCATGTTGCGCCATTGCTTCATTAAGGGGCAATTCTAGCAACATAAATTTGAGAGACATGTTTTTTTTTATTTTTCTGCTTCTCAGGTTCTATAGTAAAAGTGAAAAATGAAAATGTTTACACTTTTTGTTGTTAAGAAAAAATTTCAAATATTGAAACTGCGATATTGAAATTTTACCCTTACTTTGAGCGTTATTATCTCCTAAGGCAATTACTTGCAAATAATTTCCTTAAGTGTTTTAAAAAGCCACAAAGGCTTACAAAAATCATATAAAAAAGTCATGTATATGCAAGGGCTGGGTTAAAGCAATCTGCCAAAAAAATAATTTTTGCGGTTAATGCGCTTTGTCAGATTATTAATGCGTTTTTGCTATGCTTTCGCTTTGCTAGATAACCCATTACGTGGTCTTAAGTCTGCCAAAAAAAGTATAAGTTTTTAGTTTCCCTTATACACCCATCTTTCAACATGTGAAAAAAAATCCATGTGCTCAAGGGATAAAAGCCTACAGAAGTCATTAGATCTGTAAAAAAGTTATTTTAAAAAACAAGCTTTTAGCTATTTCAATCAGAGAAAATATCGTTAAACATCAAACACTTAACAATGATATAAATTTCAGATGAACGTTTTTAATAAAAATAATAGGAAAAATACCTTTTTATCAACAAAATAAAATCTCAAAGAAGATTATTAATGGTCAATCTGAATTATCATGTTGTCAATGTCATCTTTAAGAGAGAATAGTTTCCCCTTTGATTGGTCGGTGTTGATGCATCAATTCTACAAACCACATTAAGAGATGAAAATTTCTTTTATATTAAGAGAGAAGAATTTCTTTGGTTGGCCGTTTGAAACAGCTTTCGCTAATAAAGAATAATTTTAAAATGCTTTAAAATATATAATAGGACTTTTTAAAAAAGTGCAATTTAAAATTATAAAAATTAAATATCTTTATTTAATTTTTTTAAAACAATGAGCTTTTTATTTATGTCCTCGCTTAGATACAGTTTCAATTTTTTTAAATGAAATTGCTGATGATTACAAATTGTAAAATTTTGTGCGTATAAGTGGAAATGTTTTAATAACATCAGTAGAAACCAGGTCACGAAAACCAGGCTTGAACTAACTTCGTTCTTTTTTTTGTAAAATTTGTTTTGAGCAAATTTAAACAAAAAAATGTAATTGAGTTTTCGAGTCGCTTTTTAAATGGCTTTTTTACATTAAATTCAAACTACTGTAATTTATTTTAGTGAATCGATTAAAATACGTTTTAATATTATTTATTTAAGTCTTTTTTTTTGTTTTTATTTATTATTATCACTTACCGGTTATTTAAAAATTTTTACTCTACTCTAAAATTAAAAACGTCTGACAATTATAAATAGTGCCGCCGGGGTAGGAAGGCTACGAAAAGGACAGTTTCCAGGCGGCAGAGATCGAAGGGACGCCATATGAAAAGAAGGTACCTAAAAAAGATAAAGTCCTTGTTCTGTAATCTAGGGAAATTTTGCTAAATAAGGGCGCCAATCAGGGTTGCTGTCCAGGCGGCATGACGGCTAAATAAATATTTCAAAGACTACGGAGCAACTTCTCTTATTCTAACAAATGCCCTTAAAATAATTATTTAACTTAAAAATCTAACATACACACACACAAAATAATTTTGTCCAGTTTTAAAGCCACCACCGCTGTAATTTCATTCTGTTAATATAAGCTGCCTCTACCATAGAATTCGACTCAGTTAAAAAAAAAGCGTGGTTTTCTGATAGCATGGGTTTTTCTAACAATGCATTTTGAAAAAATGATTCAGCACAACAAATTTGTGTACTGAACTTGTGAGTTCTATACACTTCTATAAACACGTAATTTTTGGGAAATAGTTGGTGCAGTATAATTTTTGCAAGTTGAACTAAAAGGTTTAACAACTTGAAGTAGAGTATGAAATCGCAAGTTTGTGTATTTCCATGTTTTACCTTTACAAATTAGAAGTTTTTTCTCCAATGTGGAGAAATTTGTGAAGTATTTCCAATGTGGAGATTTTAAGGAAGAATTGTTTTGCTTTGCAAACTTTATAAAGGGCTTCTAAGTATATCCTTCCATGATAAGGTGATGCATATCGAACTTGGCGTAAAGATTTTTTAAATAAGAAAAATCATTTTTAACTTTAGCCAAAACAGCATTAGCAAGACAGAGCACATTTACTAGAGTTCGCTAACATCTATGTACAGCAATAAAATGGATTTTATCATTTTCATGAAAAAAAAAAGATATCAACATTTTTTTTGGATTTCACAGAATTTGGCAAAAGCTGGCAAAAATTTTTGACAAAAATCTTTCACCCACAATCTAGTTTTTTCATCAAGTTGCTCAAAAGCCATTATTTTTGTAATATTTTTCTATGCATCACGATTTATAGGCTTCAGCATCTTCTATAATCGCATTTAAATCATGTAGAAGATTTTCATTTTCCATTCCTGCAACTAATTTATGAACCTAGTTATGAACCTTGATTGCATTGTTCATTGTCAATGACTATGGTAGACTAATTTAAGTCTAGATCTATATTTGAAAAGGGAAAAGTAGTAGCGTGACTATACAAAGTGCAATTTTCACTACATTTAGAAGGATAATTACTCTTCAGATACCTTTTACCTTTTTCAAGGAGCTAAGTAACATTTTTATACTTCCACTTCTCAGAAATGGCAATCAAATTTTGGAATCCATTTATTACTAGAGCCTATTGTAAAGCACTTTGTTACATCAAAAAAAGCTTAGAAAGTAATTTTTATAAAACACTCTTGTACAGGTACATTAAAAAAATTTCTTATGTAAAAATAATTGCAGTGCAAATTATTAAAGGTGTAAAGTAGCTGTTGCTAAACATATCTACACCATTGCTAGTGTATTTGGTTAGTTAAAAATTTGAAAAATTATTATCACCTGATTAATTATCACCTGAGCACATTTCCACCTTTTTTTTATCATATGAACACACTTTCTAATTCTGAGTGCCAACAGGGCAGTAGAATTAAAACTATTGTCTCCCTGCATTGGGATTCTACTTGGTCTTCTCTAATAATTGCTTTGATAACAAAAAGACTTGAAAAATTTATATTATTTAAAAAATGAGGTTGAAAAAGTTTTCTAAATAAAAACACCCACATTTTAAGATCTACGCTGTCACCTCAATTGAATTAGAGTTAAAGACTAAATTTGTTTAAAGATAGAATGAAGAGCTTATCTGCTTTGCATATAAAAAAACTCCAACTGTGCCATTGTGTCAAAATCTTTGTTACTAAACACATTGAAAATAAAATTTTCAAATCAAATTTTTGAAATGTGTGGAATAGAACATAATTTGAAGAACTGAATATATTTTTTTCAAAATCCAATTATGTATTGAATTAAAACTTTAGTAACTTGGTATATAATACCATGGTATATATAGTTGAATATATAATATTATATTATAATATATAATTTATTAAATGGTACTATAAGACATTTTGTAATATATAATACTATATTATAGTATAATATATATAATTTACACTACTTACATTAAAATATTTTATACTCATTTTTTACTTGAAGGTTTATTCTATTACAAGAGCTATTGCACTTTCATTTCGTTGCGTGGCAAAAGATCTTCGAAAAATTGAATGTGGAATTGATGACCGTTGGTCTCATTCTGAAGAGACGTTACGCTACTTGCGAATCAGATCTGATACAACTGATACAACTAGAGACTTGAGAATATTTCTCGAAGACATAATAAATCAGGAATTCTTCCCACTTTGAAATCAGAAGATCATTTAGATTTATATGAAGCAGGATCACAAAATGATGCGAGCTGTTTAAATCATTCTGAGGCAAATAATTAGATTATTATTATTAATATATAAAATATATTGATAATATAATTGGATAATAATAATAATAATATAAAATTTATATATATATATATATATATATATATATATATATATATATATATATATATATATATATATATATATATATATATATATATATATATATATACTACTACCAAGAGCTGCTTTAATTTGCTTGCTAAATTCAAAAGTTAAAAACACCATATTCATTGGCATTTATTTACTTAATTAAATTTTCTAAATGGATATTAATTATTTACAAATTGTAAGGAAATGCACTTTTAGTGCAAACAAGTTGTGCAACATTTGAATCTTGTTATTTTTATTAATCAAATTTAAGTTAAGTATAAGTTACTGAAAATTACATTATGTGAAAAATTTTTTTGGCATTACACACTGTTATGCATACATACGGAAAAAAATTATTAGAAATATTTTCTTAACTTTTCTTATTTTCTTTACCTGAAAAGATGTCTGGGTTAAAGTTAGAATTTCAAAAGTTAACAAATTATATTAGGACAGTGCCGTTAATTAAAGATCTTAGTAAAAAATAGTTTGTAACTAAATTTTATTTTGCATTTTGCATGATGTTGCTAATAACTATTCTGTATAAAAGTGGTTTTAGAAAAATTTAATTAACTTTTAAATGTAATGAACTATAAATCTAGCTAAATGATATTTTCAAAATAAATATCTGAGCTAGAGTAAATCAGTATTATCCAATCTAAGCATCCACGTAAACATGGTAATGATGATTAGTATCTTAGTATTGATTTAACCTAATGACATCTTTTCCCTCTTTTTTTTCTTTCAAAAAAAGTATGTTTTTTTTTATCTTGATAAAACCTCATTTGAATATACAATAAAGTTGTAAAAACTAAATATAAGTTTTTATATTTTCTAAGATTTTCTCGATGTAAATGTGACATAATAAAATATGAGTTTACTTATAGGAGTCTGTTCATAAGACATCAAGCTCAATTGATGATGTTTACCAATCAACTTCTTATGACACAGATTTCAGTGATCGTCCTGTATCAGATGACGAGTCTGATACTTTTACTAGTTGTAATGGGTATAGTTATTACTTTTATTGTTTAAAAATTTTATTATAATGATATTTTTTTTAAATAGAAAGAAATTAAAAAGAGGTTGTTTGTAAATATCATCAAATTTAGATTTGAAGATCTTTTTGCACAAACCTTAAGAGCTATTAAAAGGTGAGATATTTTTAAAATAAGTTTTATGTTTGTAACAGGAATGCTTAAGTCTTTTGATTTTTTATAGCAGATGTATTTGAAAACAGTCAATGCATTTGTAGACTTTGGAAAAAAGTGCTTCTATTTTTTATTTAATTTTTATAATTTTTTCCATTATTTATTATATATTTTTTGTTTTATTTGCTTGTTTTCACGTCACTCAGTGTTGATAATAGTTATAAAAAATATTTTATTTAATTTTAGAAAATCCCAGTTTTAAACAAAAATTAAACATGGTAAACATGGATCAAATTTAAATAGTTAAGTTAAATATTAGTTAACAAATAAAAAAGTTTTTTAACATTTGTTATTGAGATAGTTGTTACTAATAGTCATTATAATGTGTTAGTAAATCACTTGGCTCTCAGTCAAGAGTTTTGAGGTTTAAATCCTCTGGAAATAGTGGAAGTTTTTCTGTGTGGCGGCTTTGTTTAACAAGATTCGTGATTTGGAGTTTAACAAGGTTCGTGTTTTGGAGTTTAACAAGGTTTGTGTTTTGGAGTTT
The DNA here is from genome assembly GCF_038396675.1 of Hydra vulgaris. Lineage (NCBI taxonomy): Eukaryota > Metazoa > Cnidaria > Hydrozoa > Anthoathecata > Hydridae > Hydra > Hydra vulgaris. Next base: position 30,235,894 of record NC_088928.1, on the reverse strand, counting down.
AACAAGGTTTGTGTTATGAAGTTTAAGGTTAAACAAAAGTTGCAAATGAAAATAAGTAATAAAAATAATAAAAAATTGAGAAGCATCCTTTATGGTAGTAGCCCTGCCGATTTTTGGGGAGGTGATTTGAAAAAAAAGTATATATAAACAAATAGTTTTTAAATTGATTTAAATAACTTTTTTGCATTTTTACTAGTGTATTAAAAAGAAAAGAAAAAAGAATACGTTATTATTTGTATAATAAATTTGAGACAAAATTATGAAAAACACCAAAATCTGGTATTGTAGCTAAACATTAAAACTACATTGAAATATATCTTTTGACTTGCTTCATTTGGTTTGGTGTTGAAAACTTTCTTACTCTGAATATCCAAAATCTGGTAAATTTTGCTGTTAATAGGTTTTTACTGTTACTTGTTTAACTGCACTACTGGTGATTTACAGTGAATGATAGCAAAAAGTATATATTCTGTGTCTACACTAAAGTTATATTTGTGCATACAAAAATGTTATTTCAATTTGTATTTCCTACCACATCTTTTACTAAAATACATACAACAAGACAACAGTGTATAAATTTTATTAAGGCTGATAATAATTTTTTATTTACCTTTCTATGCCATTATAGTTTGTTTTGCCACAAAACATGCAAAAAGACATAATATAGATATATATATATATATAGTTTGTTTTGTCACAAAACATGCAAAAAGATATAACATAAATGTATAGTTTTCTTTATATTATTAAGCAATTGAACAAGCAAAAAAAAAAAACTTTTAGACAAATAAGTAAAAATAACTAGTTTATGATTATAATGATTTCCCAAAAATTGAAAGTTTTTACAGATAACTGTAAAAACTCACAACTTTTTTTGGGAATTTTCAAAAAACAATATTTTGTGCTTTGCAACCTTGCAATATATAAATAAAAATTTTTAACAAGTTAAAGTATTATTTAAATTTTCAAAGCTTTATACTAACTACTGACATTATGAACTCTACTTTTATACTAACTACTGACATTATGAACTTTATACTAACTACTGACATTATGAACTTTATACTAACTACTGACATTATGAACTTTTAGTACTGCATACTAGTATACCAATCTAAATAAAGTTTTTTTTTTAAGGATGATGAATAGTTTAATGTTTTGATAGATATTTAAATAAAACAAAATTTCATGAGTTTCTACAAGATTCAGATGCACCTGATGTATTTTGAACAATATACTAGAAAACACAATAGAGATTTTCAACTTTAAAAGTTTTGTAAAATTTGATAAAATTGCAACTGTTTTAGTAATACTTGCATTCATTTGTTTTGTATTTGTTATTTTGTTGTTGTTTGTGTAGTTATTATTTTGGTAGTTTTTTCTCTGCTACTTTATTTTAGATACTTATTTTTGTATAGCGTTTTTGTAATAACCCTTTTTTTAAAAAAACTTTCTTTACTCTCTTTATACTCTGTGACATTAAGTTTAGAGCTATATTTACTCTCTTTATACTCTGTGACATCAAGTTGCTATATTTGGTGTTAGAGTTTAGAGTATTTAAATAAATTTCTTATTCAATAAGAAGCTGTTTTCTTACTTTAGAAACACACTAAAGGTAAAACAGAAGTTTTACCTTTAGTGTGTTTTCTTTTTTTATAAGACATACCTATCTACCTAAATTGTTTGCTTTGTTTTTTCTTTGTATTCAAACTAAGAGTTCTTTTGATGTATATAGCAAAATAGTTGGGTTAGGTGAAGATACATTTATATACATTTTTTGCTTCAACATGGCGTCAAGACTTTGATTCTCCATTTTCTTTTAATAGTGTAGTTTGATTAAAACTTTTATCAAAATCTTTTAATAAAATTTTTTTTATTTGTGATTTTTTTTGGTTAATGTCAATATTTTTATCAACTTTCATTGATTAGGGATTTTTCATTAACTTTTGTTTATTGAGAATCCTTTATTAACTTCTATTGAAAAGGGATTCTTCATTAGTTTCCATTTAATGAATGCTTCATTAATTTTGATTGAATAGGAATTATTTATAAACATTTTTTTTTGGGTGAAAGTTTGTGTGAAGATTTATTTGACAGTTTTTTGAACAATTTTTATTCTATGACCTATACCGTTCATTTGAATTCATACTTTACATTTGATTCATAAGTTAATTATTAAACAAACACATCTAAATTATCTTAACTTTTTATCTTTTGAATCTTAAATTAGTCTCAGAAAAAGCATGTAGACTTACTCACATGTAGACTCTTTGTGAGACTAGTTTAAGATTAGCTTCATCTTTGTTTATCCTTTGATTTCCAAAGAAACTGATAAATATATATATATATATATATATATATATATATATATATATATATATATATATATATATATATATATATATATATATATATATATAAGTACATGTGTATTATTTCACCTATTTGTTGCTTATTGCACTGAATGGCCTGGCTACAGTACCACTAACTATGCTGGCATAAAAAACTTAAAACTTTTTTTTTACTCTGGTATTTAAATTTTTGACAACCCACTTGCCTATTCTTCTTGATTTGTGACTTATCTCTGTCACTAGCTTGTGCTCTGTCAACCGTTTTTTTAAGTCTGTCAAATGTTTTCTTGCCATTTAACTATCTTCTTTGCTTTTGTTCTAATTTCAATAGTGGTTTGCATCTCTGTTGTAGTGAACTTTTGCTAAGTTCTAATTTCAATAGTGGTTTGCATCTCTGTTGTAGTGAACTTGAAAAAATTTTATTCAAAAGTTTGTTATAAATAATATATTATATTTTAAAATAGTTCAAGTTTTACAAAAGATGAAAAATTTTAATGTAATATCATTTATCTAAGAACTTTGTACTTTTTATTAATTTACTCAATTTTTAATTTTCATTTTTGTTAATAATCAACTTCTTTTGACTTCCTACATCTTGTGCCTCTTTTTTTAACGAGTATATTTTTAGGTTAACTTCATATCAAACATGCTACTGTGAATGGGAATTGTCACTATCCCATTGCAACATAAGTTATTAACCACCCCAATACATATCATTATTATATATCACCATTATAATAATCATTATTATTAATTACATTAACACTTTTATCTTTTCTAAAACATAGATACTATAGTAACTAACATTGATGCTACAGTAAAATTTGATGTTGACATGGTTAACATTTGTATCACTCTAGCTCACAGTGTAAGAAATAATGCTAAAATATATTATTTACATATAATTATTTATTTTTCTTTTTTAAAACATATTTGGCCTAAATGTTGTTTTTAAAAGATGTTTATAAATAAAGAGTTAAACTCAAAAGTATTTTCTTTTAGACATGATTTGTACCATGTTTCTAAGTTCTTTGATAAAGATGCTTTGCTCACTGCACTTGATAAAAGATGCCATAGTCTTTTGCATTATGCTGTTAAAGCAGATGATGGAAAAATTGTGGAACTGTTATTAAAAAGGTTTTAAATTATCAATTAGTGAATACTAAAAAAATATTGTATATTTATTTATTTTTGTTTGTTGGTTTATTTCATTATTCTTTATCTAATTTAAATAAAACTTGTTGATATACTATTTAGGTATATCAACGGTAGTGGTGGCAGCGGTAGTGGTGTAGTGGTAAAGCGCTCGTTTTACCACTACATAGCAAGAGGTTCCGAGTTCGATCCCCACCATGTCCCTGGTAGTACCGCGCTCAACTTATTTTCTCTGCGCAGCGGCCTTGTTCGTCAATGTTCGTGTTTTGGAGTTATAGATTTGTGAAAGGGTTATAACCACTATTAAGTAACCTCCTCATTTGTAGTGGCCTTTTCGGCCTTTTCGGAGGTGAATAACAAAAAAAAAATTTTTTTTGATACAAGATTTGAATAGGCAGTATTTATGCGTGAAGGTGATTGATTATGGCAAAAAAATAATTATTTTTTTGTTAAAATAGATCTCTGAAGTACTTAATGAATGATTACTTCACATTTGAAGTTGCCTAAGATTAATATTCATGATATTATTCATCAAGTCAATAGATGGCATCAATCCAAGAAAGTCATGTAGAAGACCAAGAGCACTCCAAAAACCAACAACTTGGTGAGGGGCAATTCTAGACCTTTTTTGACAGCGTAGAATGTGTTTGAGGACTAATTTAGGTGCCACCCTTATTTCAATATAAACTACTTAACATAATTTATATTATATAAATGTGTATATACAAAAAAGGTGATTTGCAGGGCCCTAATATATACATATACATATATATATATATATATATATATATATATATATATATATATATATATATATATATATATATATATATATATATATATATATATATATATATATATATATATATATATATATATATATATATATATATATATATATATATATATATATATATATATATATATAATAATGTTATTTCTAAAATGTAATTATAGTATTGTTTTTATGCAGAATGAAATAGGTAAATCAATGGGTAAATAAAAGAACAATTAAATAAAAAAAAGCATTTTCCACAGACTGTAGAATGAAGACTCATAAGGTATGGCTGAGATGGTGTAGTTAGTTTGTTATTGATTGTAGTGGCACCGACATAGATTTTAATGGCTTAGATGATGATAGCTTAGCTTGAGATGACAGTGTTTCAAACATATTACATTCACCAAAAAGCTAATTGTCAGCGTGACTTGCTTTTCAATGTATGGTTTTTTCTTTGCATGATAGTTTTTTTGAGGTAGAAATTATATTTGAATAGACTTTATCATAATCAAATAATCAAGTTTGGCTTTCAGGAATTTTATGCCCATTTTTAAAAAAAAAGAGAAACAAAGTTATTATGTGCCAAGGATTTGAAACTTTTTTTGAATTAAAATTATGCATCATTCAGAAAAAGATTCTCTATAATATTATCAAAAAATATAAAATGTTATCTTAATGAATAAGCAAAAGAATTTTCATAACTATTTTATTCTATCATCTATTTCTATCCTCTATATTTTTTATTTCATTCAATTTTTTTTTACTCTATAGTTTTTTTCATTTTATTTATTTTCTAAATAAATAATCTAAAAAAGTTTTTTTCTTTAAATAAATTTATTTATTTATTAAATGTGTACATAAATAATGCATATACAAAAGTTATTGCATCAATTTAAACTTTATTCAGCTAATTAAGATAAATAGTTGCAAAGATTGTAAAGATGTAGTCATTAAGATTGGTAAGATGCAACAACCAAAGATGTAGTCATTAAAATTGGTAAGATGCAACCACCAAAGATGTAGTCATTAAGATTAGTAAGATGCAACCACCAAAGATGTAGTCATTAAGATTAGTAAGATGCAACCACCAAAGATGTAGTCATTAAGGATACTTGGTAAGATGCAACCACCAAAGATGTAGTCATTAAGATTGGTTAGATGCAACCACCAAAGATGTAGTCATTAGATAGGCAAGATGCAACCACCAAAGATGTAGTCATTAATTTAAACATTCAAGTTGTAGTAAATTCAGGATGTCAATTTTTTTTTTGTAACTAGTAAATGAATAAATTTTATTAATTTTAAATTTTGCTTTTTTTAATCACCCTTTAAACACAATAAAACTTTTTTTCTAAAAGTTATAAAAGGAGTAAACAAATTGTTGTTTACACATTTTATAATTCCTGTGGTCTCTTCTTTAAATTTTTTGGCGAAGAGGCAAAAGTGCAGCATAAGGGTACTGCCCCCCAAATTATTTTACTAGAGTATCCTCTAATGGTATGTCATTTGGCTGTGACATATAGATTTCAAGTTCACAAGTTCTTACTCTACTACCTCCTAGTGTGAATGTGGAGTTAGAAGTTTGCCAAGGACCTTATTCTTAATTGTGCTGCTTTAAAGATTTTTTCTCAAAGAAACATTTGTGATTACCTCAGGTTTTGCAAAAAACACAATGATTGGACTATTAAAATGTAGCAATATGTCATGTTCTCACTTAACTCATGCTTTATTACAATGCAGCTTCTGTTAAGCAGTGTCCAGCAACTATGATTTAGGGTTCAATCACTGCCACCTAGACCATTCATTTTGAGTATTTGAATACTTGATATTATATTTGCATGCTTGATGACTATTTGATATTTGAATATTTTGTTCAAAATATTTAAGTAATTTTTTTAATGAAAATATATGTTAAGCGTTACAGCAAAATATAATGTAGATTTTAAAATTAAAAAGAAAATATTGTTAATAAAAAGAATTAAAAAAAAAAGAAAAATAAAGTTCTCAACCTTTTTATACAGCTTTTATACAGAGAAACAAAAATATTTGCTATGGTTTTTATTTTGTGTTGCAAGTTTTAGTTGGTTTTTAAAACACAGTCAGTTGTTCAAGTTGTTTATAAATGTTCTTAAATTTTAAAAATATATAAGTGTTAAATAATCATAATTAATAGTTGAAATTGTTCCATAATTTTTATTTATTTTAATAATAAAAATATTTTCTGATAAAAATGCAGCTTGTGGTTGCATAATTTAAAGTAGAAGTTTTTTTCACCAACGTTTTTTCATTTAAAAATAAAAAAAACGTTGGTGAAGCCACATGAGGTAAGTGCAACACAAGCATAAATGGAAAAGTTCAACTGATATGATTAACCATTATAACATTAATCAATTATAACAACATACTGATATCTAAATCAGGATCAATTATAAGTTACGAAGAAAACAGGTCTTCAAAGATGATTGAATACTAACAAGAACTGTTTAGCAATTAGCTGTAAAAGAATCTTTAAATAAAATATTGTCAAATGTTGCAGCTGTTGATGGAATGGTGATCAATGAGTAATGCAATGGAATGGAATGGTGGAACGGAATAGAATGAGTAATGGAATGGAATGGTGAGCAATGAGTAAATCTCAAGCTATTGCTGGTCACCTGTAACAGAAAAGGATAGAAAATGCTAAAAAGTAAGACTATTAATTCAAAGTACATTAACAGCTGTTATAAAGAAAAATATACTGAATCTCATGAAATTTTGGAAACTTTAAAAAATGGAAATTTGTAAAAATGTGTAAATTTAAAATTATGGTAGATGAATAAAAAGGTTGCACTATTTTACGTTATGTAAACATATCAGCTCATGTACTTGGAATAGGTACAAATAGAGTTAAATGTTATGGTCTGGATTTGATTGGAATAATTAAGCAGGTAAATGCAGAAGTAGTTAAACATTTGGTTGAAGCTTAGTTGGCAGCTAAAATATGATGCTATTGCATCAACTAATGACACAGCAACCATCAAGAAAAAATAAGGTAATATGTAAGGTGCTTTAAATCAGCTTTGCCATAATTGCACGCTGCATTTAGCAGTAATGAATTGTATTTTGAAGTGTATAATGAAGAAAATATGTTATGACATTGAATACTGATTTCATGATATTGAATACTGATTTAATGAAAAATCTCTGTTGAAAAAAGAATTTCTTCTATTAGATTCTTTAAAAAAATGTTGTTTAAGAGTAATACAAAATGTTTAACATTTCTAACAGAAAAATATAATAAGAAAATCAGATTTTTAATAAATGAAAATATAATCCCATTTTTAACAGATGAAAATGTAAAAAAAGTATTTTCGTTTGTTAAGTATTACTTTAATAAACTTTTTTGTTTGAATAACAACTTTTAATGACTTTAATGTGTTAAGGAATAGCATGATGGCTTTTAAAAACAATGTTGTTTTTAATTTTATTCAAAGAATATTTAAAAAGTAATCCAATTTATTTATCTCACGAATCTTTTACGTATAAATAGTAGTTTCTTTGAATAGAATAAATTTTTTTCTGATTTGCATCTATTTTTGATTATCTAAAAGTATTGCAACAAAGTAACACCATGCAGTACAACACAAATAAGTAACATGATTGCCTGAAACAATGTGACTAACTTTCATTGAATTCATGGAGATTACTTTTAATGAGTTTGAGTAAGTTTTCTGTTTCTCTTTACTTTGCTCTTATTTGCTATATCTTTGTGCTTTAACTTAATAAGCAACAGTATTAATAATATAATGACAACAATAACAAAATTTATGTAATGACATCAATAAAAGTATTAATAATAAAAATAGAAAAAAAAATGTAACTAAAAAGTTAGAATAAAAATTAGAAACATTTATACATATATATATATATATATATATATATATATATATATATATATATATATATATATATATATATATATATATATATATATATATATATATATATATATATACTGAGGCATATTCGTTTAGACGCATCAATTTTTTTCTCTTTGACTTAATTTTTTTCTATGAATTGTCAATTGATATGCATGCAAGTTATTATCACAAATAATTGTTGTGTTGTGGG